>NC_139956.1:20231285-20256285 GCF_963454915.1 Gymnoscopelus microlampas | reverse complement strand
ATTTGAGTTATCAATACATTAGAGAAGAGGTTGGAAAAACATATTGAACCCTCAGTCTGTACCATATAAATGGGAGTTATCCTGTAATTGGCATTTTAAACCTTACTAACTGAGGTTGTTAATAATGCTACACACTGAACAGTTTCTGCTCCCACTATTTTGTCCATTAGTATAGCTCCTTTCATACATGAGCTACAGAGTTTAGCTTTTAAACAACAAAAAAACGTTTTCATTTTCTATTTTGGACCACCAATATCCACAGTGATAAATGTATAGAGCTTATGCTTCTCAACCTTTTTGATGGTGTATGTGAGGGAGCTGATGCCATCTTCATCCATGGTTGATGACGTTCTTAAGAGCATATCAACATTTTGGGGATTAGGCTCATTGTGCAAGTCTGTTTCATGCTTGATCATCATGAACCTGCCAGTTGTCATGTCAGGCCTTGAGATAGTCAGGGATTTGATGGCAGTTCTTTGGTAGAGATCGTCATCCTCTGCACCCCAGCCCCAGTACTTGTTTGCGAAGCCGTTAATGATCAAGTAGTCCTCTTTGGACATTGACACAACCCCTCCAAAGCTTTTTACAGAGGGCAACATGAAATCAAATTTGTCAATAGCCACGGACAGGTGCCTGGGTGTACCAAAGCAGCCATAGATGTTGCGATCATCAATAGGGATTAGATCCACATCAGAAAAGACAATGCAGGTATAATTGTACACCTTCAGTGCGTTGATAAACCCTACATTCATCAGTTTGGCCCTGTTGAACGTCCCCTCACCGTCCTGGTTAATGACGTACACTCCGTAGTCCAACTGTTGCCGCTGCAATATGGGATGCATGTAGTAAAGCCACTGAATCAGGTGTTCAGTCCGATTGCGGAACGGAATAATGATTGCCACCTAAAAGAGAGAGAAAATCATTTTCAACCATATTCAATGTTACATTACAATAGAGATACAATAGAGGTGAAGATATACAGGAAAAGGATGCCATTGGGAGGTTGCTGCCATTGGGAGGTTGCTGCCATTGGGAGTGATTCACATTCACTGCCTCCCACCCTCACATTCACTCTTTGAGCCAGTTCGACGATCAAAGTCATCTGTATTAGTGTATGGATCAAAACGCTTGTGGTAGGGGCACCTACTTCACAGAACTTCACCGGGGGAAATGTAGTTGTCAAATCGATATGAATGGAGGAGCTTGAAGACCTCACCACAATTTAATTGTTATTTTCTCCAGTTGGTATGATGCATTTGAACAAAACTAAGGTCAAACTAAGACCTAAAATTAATGAACACATCTGCGAATTACTTGTATGTTTAGCAATGGTCGTTTTCAATTTGGTTTGTATTTTGTGCAATAGCCTTATTTATTTGTATTATTCCTTGTGGCATTTATCATGGATTCTTTAAGTCATTGCTTTGTTTTGTTTTTTTGCAATAGCCTTATTTATATTATTAAATAGCCTATTTGTTACTTGTTGTTATTACTTATTAGTCAATGTTTGTTTATCAGATAACAAAATAACATGTGAAAGACATAAAGCCACGTCACTTTGCTACAGTATGTACAAAATATCCATCACCTGTGAAAACCATGACAAACAAGAATGAGAGGAGATTGGGTGAAGAAAGAAGAGAACATTCCAGTCTTGTTTTGAAATACGTGAGAAAACCAGAACAATGTACCTGTACATAAGATGTACAGCTTGAAACGATAGATTGGAGCGCCAACAATGCCCTATGTCATGTTTCCAGATAACAACATCATGCATGCAGCGCCAACAACATCATGTTTCCAGGTATGTATGTATACAATATGAATGTCCTAGTCTCGGACTAGGACATTCTGTCTACTGTATCTACATATAGATATTTTATGTATTATTTATGTCTTTACTCTGTTTCTACAATTTTCCGTTATCTAATGTTATGACTGTTTAAACACGAAATAACGTTTTGATCATAAAAAAAGGAAATGTATAAGAGTAAAAAAACATTTATCTGCACCTTTATGATCATTTAATGTGTTAAGAAATGAAATGTGTATGGGAAATGACAGAAAAGGTAACACTTGAAATATTTAATTGTATTAAAACTTTTTTTTAAATTATTATTGGGTGAAAATGGTGTAATGAATGTACCTAAATTATTACATACAAATGAAAAACGAGTCGCACCCTCTGGAGCCCTGAAAAAGTGGTTTGTAGTTTCTTTTTCAAGAACAGTAAACTGACATTTCTTGCCTTTGACAATATTTCTACCTTATTTGAGTTTAATGTGTAAATATGAGGTGCAGCCATTACACCACGATAATGAAAATACCTTCAACACATTATGGGAACATTATTGTGGAACGTTCTGATCACCATGTTTTATGTTGCATGTGCAACTGGGCTGTTGCACGTGCAAGCTATTTAACAATGATTGTGTTAATTCTTAAGCATGTTTGGATACATGTGTCAACTCAGTTAAAGAAAAACTGTAATTACAAGATATTTAATTATACACAGAATAAGCCATTCTTTTCATTTCAATTTCGTCAAATCAATTGAGGAAAGAATTACCCACCTTATGAAGTGAAGTACAGTCTGGCGGTTTGAATCTCCCTCCATCAAGTAGAGTAGAGTGAAAGTCTGTTCTCACAGAATCCAAGGTCCTGCTCCAGTTAAACACCACTTGAAGTGGACCCACCAGGTGTGGGGAGGTGAAAGGACATGATGACAGAGGCTTTTGTACATCAGTCTTGGTTTTGTTGAGCCATTTATGTTGTGTTTGTTCTTGTAATGTATCTCCTGTCATCATCTGAAAAAGGTTGATGTGACTGGAACTCAGCCACAGTGCAAATACGGTGAGCAGCTGAAACAAATTCAGCAACATCAGTGTTAGTATTACTAGTTTTAGCCGCATATTTTCTATTCCTCCTGAGTTTAGTGGAAGATGTGGAACAACTGATGCTGCAAAGAATTATTAAAGATGAGTCAACTTCACGCTGTCCTGTTATACATGGTATTGCCACTGTGCCACAGCAAAAATGCTACCAGACAGGTTCAGTTCACGGGCAGGACCAGCCTGGAGGAGGCTACTGAAGTAAAAAAAAAAAAAAAAAGAAGCTGAAAAATACACTCAATCAGAAAAAAACAGAAAGAAATAGCATTCACCCCTGGTGAAGAATTGAGTCCAAATTGATTCAAGCCAGGTTATAGGAAGGGTAAGTGATTTTCCTTTGTTAAAATATGTGTTAAATAGCTCTATGTGTAGTGTTTTTTTTTCCAGTAACAGGGGTCTCCCCGTCTCTCTTGCTCTGTAGTAAACAGAAATTGTATTTTCAGGTCGGAATACCAATTTTATCCAATTAGGAGAGAGAACTCACAAAGGATACAGGATGAAAAAAATAAATTTGAAGTGTCTGATGACACAAAGAAATAAGCAGATCAAATTGGAAATGTAACATTGAAGCTGATACATGGTTACTCTCTCCTTATTGGCTGAAATTTGGCAACCCACCTGAAAATGCATTTTCTGTTTACTAAAGAGCTGGAGACAGGGAGACCCCTAGTACTGAACAAGCAATGACTATCAGAATATATACATAAATAGTGCTTTAACCTATTAACAAAAACCTTTTTGTTTTAACCCCCCAAAATCACTTAACCTACCTTTAAATAGAAATAAAAGAGGCCAAAAGGGAGTACAAGCAGAACGAGGAAAGGCTCTTCCAGGAAGGCCTCAGACCCTGAGATGCTGTTCATCAAGTATACTCTGACAACACAGCTATAATTGACACCACTAACTCCAACAGGCGATTGACAGTTTTGCAGAGTGGCGTGAAAACCACCTGGACCTAAACCCCAGCAAAACTAAAAATGCTGACGATAAATGATATATAGAGCGCATTGAGTAGTATAAATACATTGGTGCGCGCACGCACGCACGCACGCACACACACATTTAGGAGAATACATACAGGGACACACATATTATAGGTGCAGTAAAGCTACATTCACTAAGTCATGGTATATGTCTTCATGATACAATAGGCATGTCACTCAGTACTCAGCGTTGGCGGCTGGCCGGCTGCCAATTATAGCAGAGATATCACAATACTTTGCCTCCCTTTTGGGCATTCCCAGTTGTTGAAGCCCTCTAACAACTAGTTTGTGGTTATGTCAAATAGTCTGCACCTATAACCTAGCTCTGAGATGGTATGTAGGAGTGGTTGGTATTTAATGACCTTGGTCATAAAGGCTTCCTCTCTAAGGAAATGTTATTTCACTGTCAGACCACAGGGGGTATATACAGTATAGCTGTAGATATAAAACACATACCCCTTCTGCAATCATGCTAATTGAACTTTATTAATCCAAACAGTGAATACCTGATTAACTGTGTTTAATTCTGTCAGATCAAATATCAAATGTAATCGTATTAAAACAATCATTATTCTCAATGTCACTATCAATACAACATTGTCAATACAAAGACAAAATATGAAAGATTTAAGCCAGCCTCTAGCCAAACATTTTTCCCCACAATTTTCTCACCAAGATGACAACCAGGCAGACTAGATCGATTTTCACGATAGTAGAGGGAATGCGAAAGAAAAAGCAAACACAGTTTCATCTCAGAGAACAGTTTACTCTACTCCACCTTAAACTAGAAAAAGAAATAAAGTCAAAAACAGTAGATCGTAGATTTCACCAACCAACTTGGAAGTCACCACGTGACCGTCCCTCCAGGCAATGGGATTGGGATAATATGTAATCAAATACCTAACTTTATTTGACAAAGATGGCCTATGTATCAATGTACATTGAAAACATTAAACAGCTGAAAAACACAAACAATATTGGATGTTAACGGTTAACTCAACCGTAATTAATCATGCATCTGACAGTGTACAGTAGCTACTGCATGCATGTACATGTGTACGGTGCCTTTCTTCCTAGTTTTTACGCCATACAGGTATAGACGTTTGCCTTGGAGCTATGCCGGCAC
The DNA here is from genome assembly GCF_963454915.1 of Gymnoscopelus microlampas. NCBI lineage: Eukaryota > Metazoa > Chordata > Actinopteri > Myctophiformes > Myctophidae > Gymnoscopelus > Gymnoscopelus microlampas. The sequence goes on along the minus strand of NC_139956.1, from coordinate 20,251,285 downwards.
TGCAAGGTCTGAAATATGAGCTTGTCTTCAAGCACTCAGTGGTGAGTTTCAGACACACAAAGCAGAACTCAATCTGACAGCGAGGACAGATGATGTTCTTACACCCTGTCTTGTCGTGTTCCACTCTCTGGCCGCAGGTGGGGCAGGCCCGGATGGAGGGACAGGCATCGACTCCCTCCACCTGAGGAAGGGAGGTGGTCTTGCAGTTCTTCAGAATTTCCAGGTCCCGATTCACGCAGCCGATGTTGCTGCAACGGTCGGAGCGCGGAGCGCGGCCTTTCCATGGCTTCAGACACTGCCAGCAAAACTGGTAGAACTGCTTCTTTTCTGCTACACAGATGGTGCACTGGACATTTAGGTTGGTGAGGTCCTCTCTCTCCACATAGGTGTTGCATCCTGGACACTTCAGAAAAGAGTGGGATGACAGGCATTAGAGATGGAGTGTTCTTTGATTGTTAAAAGTCACACCAAATCATTGCTGTTAAAATCTTATCTTCTCATAATTCTAAAAGCCTATTATGTTCTAATGGGAATATGATACCAGAACACTCACTGTTTTAAATTCACAGTATTCTGTGGCTGCCAGGCGAGCTAGGATTTCTTCAAAGTACTGCATTTCCTCAGCAGTCAGCACTGCCAGTTTACGCACCTCTTGATAGGACCACACCTCATCACACTTCTGCAGAGTGCCATCCTTTAATGCAGGGCACTTGAATGTGTACTGGCCCTGGGATTAAGAATAAAATGACAGACTCTATGAAGTCAGAGCAGTACTTAGTGCACAGTAGGACCAAATGAGGCCTGCAAAACACGGGGGAAAAATGAACTTTCCTCCTACACATAAAGTGGTTTTATTATATTGGCATTGTGCATTCTGCATTGTTTACATTCTTTTAAAAGCGTGATTTTGAGACCGGTTTCACCTTACAATAACTGAATGGAATCCACTATATTTTTCGCAAAAGACGGATAAAGATGATGGTCAATATTTGTACTTATCATGGCCAGTTAGTTTGGTAGAACCCACGGTTCAACACTGCTTTAAATTAAAACAGTCAGTTGTTCCAGCTATGTCAAGAAAATACTTTTTACTAATTAGTGCAATGGCTCTCAAATATTTTCATGTCAAGGACCGGACGCCTAAATTGATATTTATTTGGCCGCAGACCCACATCTGAAAAGATTTTCTAGAAACCCCATGAGAAGATATCGGTGTTAAAAATTCTCAAACTATTCCAAATGGTTCACAATTGTTTTAAATGTCTAGAAAATAGCAGATCTACAAGCTCACAAGCATCTAGATGAGCTTGTAGATCTGCTATAACCCTAAGTATAAAGTAGGACCCCCTGGAACCCCCTCAAGGACCCCTGGGGGTCCCCCGACCCCACTTTGAGAACCACTTACTTAGATCAACCCTATCATATGGAATGGGATCTATAAATGGGATGATGGAAGGAAATTACCTGGTCCAGTAAGCTGCGACACCATCCTGTGAGAGACTCTGGTGTAACAGCATGACCGCAGGACATCTCTGCTCGGAGACACCTGTCGCCATCTTCTGGGGCTGAGGAATAAGATACACATAGAAACTGTACAGTTACATCCAATGTATATGGGATAATAAAAAGGACTCCCCCCATGTGTCTATATGAGAATTGTGACTTGCACCTCTCCATTTTAGGACACATTGAGGAGATAGGATTTATACCATTCCACGACAACAGTCAAAGGGATATTTGGTATAACTTAATAATATAATATGCTGTTGATTAATATGTTTGGATTGGTGAACTTAACTACATTAATGTCCATTCATTCTTGCATGCAGGTGTACATAACACATTGAAATCAAATAAGTGTTTGTTAAGTAGCACATCCACAAATTGACGATAGGCTATTGCCTGTAATCATTTTTCATAACCCACGTAGTGGATCCAAATCATCTGGTCTATTGACAAATTTCAGAGTGGTGTCCCTGGGGTCATAGCTCTTTTCCTCCTGCTGCTGTGTGGCCATTTTCTTTCAAGTCAGTCCCCAGAGCTTCGTTCACGATCAGGACAATATTAAGACTGGACTGGTGGAAGGTATTTTGCTGTGTCAATGCAATTTGTTATTAGGCTATGTGTTATCCTTTCGCCAGCTCGCTTTCTCTCTCGGCTGTGCCAATTCCAAGAAGCCAAGTGACTTATGGGAATGGAAGCCTATAGGTTATCCCATAGGCTTACACACTTGATTGGATGTGTCACGTGTTCTACAAGAAAGAGAAACTCATTCCTGTTTCCACGAAGTTGCCATCAGAATCAGATCAGACTGCAAACTGTTTTTAAGCTGTCGGATACGCAAAGTCTCAAAAAACAACAAAGATGGGTAAAATTTACCAGGTCGTGGTGACTGGATTCAGGGGAGAGAAGATGGTCATTGACTTGTGCAACACAGAGGATCAAATGAAGACCATGACAGTGTTGCAGCTGAAAGAGAAAATTGCAGAAAGGCTTCCGGGCAACGTTGGTAAGCATCTTTGGGCTATGAGTAGCCCTGGTCCAGAGCGTTAGTGTTAGTGTGTTCTCTTTAACGCCCTGCCAGGCACTCTGCACTGCTCATAGACCGAATATTCCTCTGCCTTGCGAGGTCTCTGTCTTCAGTAAAAAAAAATAAACAAAACTATTTTGCTACTTACCGAAACAAAGGCTGTTTTGCAGTGGAATTTGGGGTCTATGGGCAGAGCAGCGTGGCTGGCAGGGCGTTATGGTTATAGAGAACTCACTAACGCTCTGGACCCGGCTATGAGCAACATGTTTTGTTGAAATAAAACAAAAACAACATCAAAAAGTGCTGTGAAATCACTGAAATGTATATAAATTAGCCTACTCTCTTTTATGTGCGTGTGCAGACAGTGAGACTCTGCGGCTGATCTTCACAAACAAACAGCTGGAAGGGGATTCAACCCTTAAGTCTTATGGAATCCAACACCAGTCAATCATCCAGTTAGTGATCAGAGTTCCTGGAGGACTGACACTGTGACAGACCAGATGGACACGAGAAAGAAAGAAACATGCTGCTGTTGCTGTTCTTTGACCCTGCTGATATCTACTTTGTTTTCTGTTGATGCCGACCATCCCTGTATTGTTCTGTAACACAACACAATAAATAGCCTAGTTAGGCTATATTGTTCATTATTGTGATTTAGGTCATTGGCAGAACTTTGTTGGAACCACTTAAGTATGTGCAAAATACAAATTAAAAAATCCTGTTGAGAAGTCGCCATGATCTCTTCCTGTTGACGTTCACCCCACTATTGAAAATCTAAGGTACAGGACATAGGCTGTTCTTGTGATTTGTCATTTGTAATTAAATGTTGCTATAGGTCATACTCCAGGGTCTACTTGAAGTGCTATTTGATGAAGTCCTGGCTTGATTTTAAAATTGATTCGATTTAATCCGGATTGATTGAATATTGATTGATTGAATACTTTATTTAGACATTTTAAAAAGCACATGAAAATACAGTTTAAATAAAGTCAACTAAATAGGATTGAAAAGCCCCTGAAAGCCTAATGGCTTTGCGACATTAATATAATAGATTATAGGCCTACACATTACAGAATACAAGCATTTTGACTTTACTACAACAATGACTTTGTTCAAAATCAATTAGCCTATTAATCAGATCACTTTTGCACAATGTCTAATTTATGAACGATTCTCTGTCAAAATCAAAGAAACCTAACAAAGGGGCGAGTGTCTGTCTGTCTGTCGATCTCCACTCGTTTCTGTAGGCTTTTTCTATGGGCGTGACACACAGAACAAACAGCTCTCCCGCTGTCCATGGTTCTGAATTTAATTTAGTGCGACTGGGCCTGACACTGTGGCATCTACTGTATGACTTGGTGAAACTTTTTTAAATCTGATTTCGCCCTTAGCCGTTCACCGTTCGTATGCAGTTGTTGGACTCATCCCCTCTTAAGCTTTAATGGATTTTTATGGCGCAAGTATAGCATATTATTAGCCTAAAAGTACAAACATGTCATGTCACTGTATTATCAACGATGAAGACAGGTCTTGTCTTGACTGGTCTGTCTGTCCCTCCCTGACACCATCAAACTGGATATTAAAAGTGTTATTCTGTGCAGGTAGGCTACATAATATAGGCCAAGCTACATGTCCCTAGCCTGGTTCCAGACGAATCTGCCTTTGCAAAATTGCATTGTGTCGTGTGATATTGTCTGGCTACGCGAGGCTAACATGTCCCCATCGCAGCCTGCATGTTTTACAATGGCTTAAAGTATCAATGGAGCACTTTCTTTAAGCAGTGTGCTCGAGGTTCTACATGAACAAAGACAAAGAGTTTGTGGAAAGGTTTGTTACACGTTTGTATTAATCATACCTACTGAATGTAGCAATCACGTTATATTTATCAGTAAGAAGTATATCAGTGCACAAACATTATACCCAGTAATTTCTTACTGCAGTGAAAATCCCAACACTGAGAATATTGATGCTCAGCTTAATAAAGTGTTTGATGATTTAAAGAAAGATCCAGGTAATGGGAAAAGGAAGCAGGCATAACCCTAAAAGAGGATGAATGGCTGAATATATGTAGTGTATTATCCACCACTACTATTGCCTTTGGAGAGAGATCATGGAAGAACATGATTAGGTTCTTTATTACTCCAAGGAGAAAATACTTACAGAATGGTCAGGGAATTGTTGGAGAGATTGCAATAACAATGGCTGACCACTTCCATATATTCTGGGACTGTCCAGTAATCCAAACCTATACTGTCTAGAGATTGTATCAGATATCAACTCAATAATGGGTTCTGAGCTTGAATGTACTTTTACAAATATTTACCTGGATCTTTATATAGATGTGGGTGTTCGAATATATATAAATATATATCTGTATGTAGGTATGAGTATGTGAATCGGTGTTATGTGTGGAGGTAAATTGCTTGCTTGACTTATATTTCATATTATATACATTGTTGCATCTTTTATTTCTCTATGTATTATTGTTTTTCTTATTTTATTTCCCTGCAATGTTTGGAGGCCTGTTCACTATGGAGAACTAGGAGTGAATCATTGGAATATCTGCTGGCAAACTACCATGGACTTTACCATCAAGGATAAACAAACTGAGAACTTTCCAAAAAAGACTGAAGTTGCTTTAGATTGGGGGATCCCTCTCCTCTGGACTGAATAGCTCACAACATAATGAGTGTTAAAGATACTTGAAATGTAGCCTACTAATTTAATGTAATGTGATGCCCAAAACGACCTGCCTGTTCTAAAAACGAAGAAAGATCCAGGTGATTAATATGCTCTGATAAGGAAATTGCATGTTGGAGGTCAAACATATGACATGGAATGTCAGATTTCAAATATAATATAAAATACTTACCCCATGGCCATGGATGTTACAATACAGTACGGGCCCTCAGAAATACCTGTATCTTCCGTATTGTTCAATAAAAAGCATTTTAATCCGATTGGTGGCCATTTTATCATAGAGTTAAATAACTTATAATGTATCAGAGTGCAGTACACCTCCCCAACCGATAAGGTCTCGTAGTTGAAAGCGGAGGAAATACGGAAAATGTCTACCAATTGTATTAAAATGCTTTTTCAATACAGAAGATACGGGTCTGCTGGCCCAAACAATATTGCACCATCCGTGGCCATGGGGTAAGCACTTTATATTTGAAATTTGAACGTTTGTGTAGATGTACGGGCTAAATATAGAGAGAGTGCAAAAAAACAGGTTGAAGTTCATCCATGACTGTCAGAATCCGCACTGTTTCAGGGCTACGGCGGATCCTAGATTGGACAACCAGTCCCCCCCCTTGGAGTAGTATTTCACAACCATCAATATTATTTCTATTTTTTTAAGTAGTTAAATTAAATAACCCATATTTCATAGTTTTCACAAACACAAGATGGACAATTCACTTTGACAACCATTTTGTATTTTGTCCGCTTCTGCGTTCCGTAGCACTTCTATTGAGTAAACAGTGTTGCCATGTCGGCTTCTTATAAGCGGCTTTGGACTTCTTTTTCTGTAAAGTCGTTTGTAAATATTGGTAGTTGCGGGTTGCTGTTTTTTTGGGCTTGTTTCTAAAGTGTAGTTGCTTATTTGGGCTTCTTTCCATTGTTTTTTTAAATTATTATTTAAGTGGTTCTCAAATATTTTCATGTCATGGAACCCCAAATTAATGTTTTTAATTTGTCCCCTAACCCCACATTTGAAAATGTTTTGTGCCAGGGAGCCCCGGCCCCGCATACCAGATTTGTGATTTGAAGTTTTTGAAAATAACAGATCTACAAGCTCACAACTGCGTCGTATCGCGGCGCGTTGTGAGCTTGTAGATCGTCTATTTTCAAATAAAGTGGTAATTTTGCTTCTTTTGGGCTTGTTTTCCTATACTTGGTTGCTTATTTCTCTCACATAACTTGGCAACATTGTCAGTAAACATGGCTGCCATCAGGAGTGGGGCGACTCAGGGTTGCTTAGCAAGATGTCTTTTAAGACAGACGGGGAAACCCAGGCCTGGCAGTCATTCACTTCCAGGAACATGGAAACAGGTGTGTTTTGTTCACATATTTATGTTTGTCATAATGTCATTATATCTGTTCTCTCAGAATTAAGCGACAAACAGTGAAACATCTACAGCTAGCCGGGTTAGCATCTCCAGTGCTTTGCAGGAATACCAAAACGCTCGCCCAAAAACACAGTCGCCCCGGGGCATACTGGCGGTATTCACCTGGTATACCTCAGTAAACTATGCCAAACTAAACTCAACCTTATTCCTAAACGTAACCTCAGTAAAACGGTGCCAAAGCCTAGCCTTGTTCCAAAACGTAACCTCAGTAAAATGATGCCTGAACTGAACCTAACCGTATTTCTAACCTTATCCTCAGTAAATCATATACAAGAATACAAGAACCGCTGGTCGCGAAAATAATGGGGGCGAGCGTGTTTTGGGGCGAGTTTTCCGGTTACCCTTTACAGTGAGCAGCATGCCTCCTGTGACTTTGACAGTGCATCTAGCCCCCATTACGAACCTCTCCCTCCGAGGGAGACGTTCGTAATGTGGCTACAGTGCATCTTGTGCTAAGAAGGGCAGTGGTGAAAGAAGTACATGTTTTACCCAAGTAAAAAAATATATACTGCAATGTAGAAATACTCTTTACTTGAGTAAAAGTACAAAAGTATCGGCATCAAAATATACTTACATTACCAAAAATAAAGGTACGCAGACTGTCCCATTTCTGTATAAAACATGTTTTGAAAATAAACGATCACGCGACGCATTGTGAGCTTGTAGATCTGCTATTTTCAAATGGTAGAAATGTGTATATAGGGCTGAAGTGGTTGGTGTGTTTTGTAATAATAATCCAAATCTACAAAGTAACTTGTACTCCAGCTCGGTCAATGGATACCAGCAATACTTCCAAGTTCTAGGCTAGCTCGATCCTAACCCATAGGATCTTTGATTGGTTGATTGATGTTTGTATTTACAAGAATGCATATACATGTCCATATACAGTATTTGTGCATATCTTTAAAAGGATAAAACACTGTAAAGCTTGAGAGCTTTCCATTGTGGTCCCATAGATCCTTCAGTGCTATCAGTCCTACATAGTGAGCATTTGTTTCCCCCTCCTTCCGTCTACATATAGAAGTTCCACTTCCATACGGTAGTGGAGTGCAGGAGAACGGCCACTCAGATTGTTCTGGGTAGACAACACGGTGGAAGGTTCCCATTGCTGAACCGTGCAACAGTGCGATATAACAGCTCACAGGTGAGTTTACTGGTTCTGTTCTGTCCATGACATGAAGCTGTTATCTGCTTCATGTTAGACAATATGATATAGACAAGATAGGCAATATCTGTATAGTTTGCATGAAATATTGCCAGGTCATTTGCTTCAAGGCCATGATGGAATTGTAAAACGTAGTAGAAGTTCAGTTAAAGCTTTTAACCATAACAAATATAGTTGTTCTGTTCACAGATGCTCTTAAGCCAAATGGAATGAGATCACATTAATAATACGATTCAAAAGAGCTGACAACTGTTAAATGCATTGTACCTAAGTTCACAGTGATGCCATGTTGTATTAATATCACCAGATCCCAGTTGAAACTGCTAACCTGGCGATTCCCGCCGTGGAAGCCTCCGCTTCCCCTCCAGTCCTGGAGTCCACTCCTGTCCTTGTGACCTCTGACCCCTCCGCTGCCATCACTGAGCTGGTGACCGAGGCTCCACTAACTGCAGCAGAGGTTTTACAGGGGGCACTTCATGAACCCAGCTTAGCGGAACTGGGCCTCGCTGGCCATACACCAGTAGGGCTGATCCAGAACTTGCTGGAGTTTCTCCATATGGATGTAGGCTTACCCTGGTGGGGCGCCATTGTCGCAGGTAAGCACAAAATGGTTCAAACCCATAAACAACACTTAACCACAGCATCCATATTCTCGGGGGAACATTCGCCAAAATTAGCATTGGAATTAGCGTGGAAGCTATGTCAGGAGGGTGCTTTACATCTCATTGCTGTCGGGTGGACTTTGTATGTCTGGAACCGTTACTTTTCAGGAAATGGATAAAAAGAATGGATCCATATTATTTGTTTTAATACTTGTTTTAATTGGTTAAATATTTATAAAACCCACAGACAGACTTAACCACTTTTAGCCCGGCACCCCTCTTTTGGATTTGCTATTATAAGCCAACACACAACACATTGTGGGCTTGTAAAACAGGTCATTCATTTATGAAAAACATGAAAATGTGAAATATGGAGTTACAAGGTTTCTGCCTACCAGCGACCATATGACACGGTGTCCTAGTTCCGTAACCATTCCTTTTTCTCATGCAGGAACGGTGTTTGCCCGCATGGCTGTGTTTCCGGTCATAGTGAAAGGACAGAGGGAGGCAGCCAAGCTCAACAACGTATTACCGGAGATGACCAAAATGACCAACAGAATGAATGAGGCCAAACAAAGTGGAAATAAATTTGAATGTAAATTCTCTTTCTGTTTTTCTTCTTCATTTGACATCAATATATAGTAGATGTTTTATCTGCTGTCCAGCTTCAAAACAGCAGCCTCATTAATGCCTTTTTAATGCGTTTCTGTATCATAGTCGCAAAGGCCTACTCTGACCTAACCCTGTTCCAGAAGAAGCATGACGTGAACCCTCTCCGTGGCTTCCTGGTTCCCTTGGTGCAGGTCAGTATATTTCTTTGTACCGGTCTCCCCTTTTTGTGGTACTAAATTGTAATGTTGTTTCAGATGACACCAAGCAGAGCATCCGGTAAACATTTGGCAAAAATAGCCAATCTACCAGCTCACAACTCGCCACATATGTGACATTTTGTGAGCTTGTAGATCGGCTATTTTCACAATTTAACATACAGCTAAGTATATAAGGGTTAAGTAGTTAAAGGATAGACTATTACCATTTAGTGTTTCCAAATCACTGGATATGCTATCTACACGAAGAAGGCAAAATGTCACGCTACGTTTTTATTGTAAGTTAATGGCAGTGGTAATTTGATGACCGGCATTTGATGACCGGTAGCGGTTCCGGTAGGAGACACAACGACTCGTTGTGTCTCCTACCGGAACCGCTGCCTACCGGTCTGCTGGTCATCAAATTATTGTCTTAGGAATGAGACAAAAACTAAAAAATATCCATGAATTCAAGTCTCCATGGGGTGACTAATCCATTGAAACACTTTTTTTTGGGGTGAATTGTCCCTTTAAGTAAAAGTATCAATACCACAATGTAGAAGTACTCTGTTACAAGTAAAAGGCCTGTGTTCAAAATGTTGTAGATCGGCTATTTTCCAATAGCCTATGTATAAAATAGGGCTAAAGTGATTAAGGTATGTTTTTTAATATAATGTATATCTGCAAAGTAACTAAAGTTATCAAATAATTGTAGTGGAGTAAAAGTACAATATTTTCCTCAGAGATGGAGTAAAAGTGTTGAAAATTGGAAATACTCCAGTAAAGTAAAAGTACCTCAAAATTGTACTTAATTACAGTACTTGAGTAAATGTACTTAGTTACTTTACACCACTGGTTAATTGTGAATTATGATTAAATCTACTGTACATGCCTAAAAGTCATGTATGTGGACAGACCAACCTAATCTCAATAAACTTATTTTTTAGTTCAGATTGTGAACCACATGAACCTTGTTGTCCCTATTCTGGGCATGTCATAATAGGCGGAAGATTAATTTAAAAAATTGCAGATCTTCAAGCCCGAGACTCGTTGTGAGCTTTAGATCGTCTATTTGACGTTCAACAAAGTATGTAGGGCTTAAACTTGGTAATGTTTTTGACTAATCAAACGTCCCTCTGTTCTCCTCAGGCGCCCGTCTTCATTTCATTTTTCATAGCGCTGAGGAAGATGGCGTATCTCCCAGTGCCCAGCCTGCAGACCGGAGGAGCACTGTGGTTCACAGACCTGACGGCAGCAGACCCCTACTTCCTGCTCCCAGTGGTTGTCACCGGTACCATGTTTTTCATCCTGGAGGTCAGCATGGTTTAACCAGTCAAACCAGTTATAAAATAACCTGTTTAACTTTAATGGAGGTGATTTGGAAGAACCCATAACAGATCATCCGACATGGTGACGCGTTGTTCATTTGAAAATCTGCTATTTTTTGGTGAGTGAGACTCACCCAACGTACATGTCAACTTTGTGTCTTTCAGTTGGGAGCAGAGTCTGGTGTGGACAACCCCAACCTAAAAGCCATGAAGACCGTGTTCAGGATCATGCCCTTCATTATACTTCCCCTCACCATCAATTTCCCCACGGTCAGTCTTGTTTTCTTCATTTTAAGCTCTTTGTATTGCATCAACCTCATCTGACCTCATACAGTTTCTACTGTAAATCAGGTTAAACTCATCTGTCAACTTTTTGTGGCTGTGCAGGACAATTTGATTGGATTAAAATGTTGATCCCGTTCTGTGCAAACAACAGCGATGGGCTTTATAATTACGTACCACCACTTACTGGTACATCTAGGTTTGCATGAAGCTGTGCACATTGCACTGGTTGTCAGTATTTCCATACTTCCCTATCACTTTCAAGGCTACCCGTGTGGCCACCTTGACTGAGGAAATCCAGCAAAATTAGCCTATTCAATTGAATGTGTGGCATTCATCATTGATTTTATCATCTGTAGTTTTTATATATTGTACAATTAAAATGTATGTGTTTGGAAACATGCAGGAAGATATTTAACTGTGGCTTCTACTTGGAATTGTCCTATTGTTTGTGCAAATTCAATAGTGTGCCCAATGAAGAATAGCCTTCAGTACCTTTATTTGCCATCAGGATTATGATTATTATTATCATATTATCTGCACCATGTCCAAACTTAGTCTGTCATAGAAGAACACACAGTGCCATAGGCTCGCTGAAAGGCTGCTAATACCTGAATGTGGAGGGACAAGGAAGGAATCCCTGTGTCCCCCATATTCCGCCGGCCCTCTTCTGTCATGTTTTGCCCTTTGGCTGTGACTCAAGGTATACTTGATGTTACAGCTGACCATTTTCCAAAGCATACTGTGTTTTTTGAGGAAGCCATTGTATTCAGTTCATTTTAGTATGGTATGAAAATCAACTTGAAACTTGTTTGAGATAGGTGATCCAACAGGCTAAGTGTAACTATTATTCTTTGGCAAAGTTGTGTTAAGGTCGTCTCAGACGGGGAGTGAGTGACGCACCTTAGTAATTCATTTTCAATGAGAGACGGGCGATTCTTTGGGACGTGCAGAGAAGTTGAGGGGTGAAGAGGCAAGCAGGCGCGGTCCCATTAAATTCTTGTGCTCGTTAGTGCACACGCCCGCAGGCGGCAAGAGCGGCATTGTGGTCAGCTTTTTCTATTGGTACTTCTAACTTTAAGTACCAGTTCACCACATGGCCTGAAAAACATCATGTCACACTTCGTCTCCTCTAAATCTACATGTTTTTTTGACTGTCATTCATTCCTCAGGCGGTGTTTACTTATTGGTTGACCTCCAACTGCTTCTCCTTGGGACAAGTGGCCCTACTTAGGCATCCATTGGTCAGGCAGAAGCTTAACATCCCAGAGAGGATAACCCATCCAACCTCTACTCTGCCTGAAAGCGACGGCATCATCGCAAGCATGAAGAAGGGTGGGTGTTCTCGAAAAGCATAATACATTCTTTAAGTCCTGTAGGAAGTGGAATTTTGAACGTGAAGGATGGGTGGGTGTACAAGGACACACATTAACGTGAATGGGGACATACGTTAACTAACCAACTTATTTTTGCTAAAGTGATTTGTAACTCAAATTAGTCTTCAACAGCATTTTGTCCATCTAAAGAGTTTATAATTCTAATGAACAGAAGTTAAAATGAACAATGTTGTATTTTCGGATAGTTTCTTTCGCCATTCTTTCTCTCTATATATTCCTTTTCTTTGTTCGTGACTTGAACTATCTTGCCTGTCCCTTCAGGCTGGAAGAATGCTCAATTGGCCCAGCAGTTGGAGGAGAGGGAGAGGAGGATAAAGAACCATTTGGACCTTGCTGCTAAAGGTTGGCACCACCGCTTCAGTAGTGCTGTGTACACAGATTGTTCTCCACACTTCAATTGCTAGTATTGACACAGAATACATTTTCTTCTCCATCACTAACACTGGGGAATGCTCAAAACTTTAAATATTATAGATGTTAGCCTAGTAGTGTAACAGTAAATAGCCTTTGCTGTTGTGTAGGGCAACATCAAAATGTTATTACATTTCCACAGATTATAATTGATAGGGTCTGGTCAGACAGGACAGGAATAGTGTTATTATTCTTTTTGTATAATGACATTCCCAAAATAGGGACACTATGGTTAGTGCTTAATGGATAATATGATTGTCTATGAACCTGTTTCAGCTCAGTATGTATGTTGATTAGTTGTACTTGAACACTAGATAGTCCCATCACTCTTCTCTTGCGTAGGACGTACATCAATGAACATGTTAAGTGTCAACATTGTAATGTTTCATACATTTCACCACAGTGCTTAATTTGCTCCTTTCTCCTTTCTTCTCAGGACCGCTGAGGCAGACATTTACCCACAACCCTCTCCAACAGACAGCCCCACCCATCGCCGCACCATCAGCCAAAGGCAAGCAAGTATCCCAGCCAGCCAGTGATAAGACGAGGCCTTGGAAGGAGACTCTTGGATAGAAGAGATTGACACATAGCTTGGGAGCCCAATGAATCGTGTACATATTTATGTTGAACGTAGAAATTATTGGCCCGGGAGGGTGGGTGGGAAGGGTTTGTCATTGTACATGTATGTATTCTAATTAAAGAGCAGCTCTCGGCTGTCTTATATCGACCATAGTTGTGTGTTCCTTCCTTGTGATTTGATTTCCTAGCTTGTTTATTGCAGTGTATTGGATAAAACGGGGTGGAAAAGGCATTTTTATTGTCCACAAATATCTTTTTTTATTATAAATACATACGTCTTACTGCAGTTCTGTACTCTGTCATCTCAAACCCTCTTGCATGTGCATAGTCCATACATGAGAGAGAGAAAGAATAAGAATACAAATCGAAGGAGTTCATTTGTGTGGGGGTGGTGGGGGGGGGGGGGGGGTAGCCCTTTACAGAACAAGAACTTATCAAATGTGGCACAATAAAAATGCAACAGGATAAATATAAATTAACTTTCCCTTCCACATAACTAAATTCATAAAGATGTTTTCTATTCTATTTATATGTCTTACTACAAATTATATCATTGTCCATGGGTAGTGGGCATCAGTGCTTTAGTTTAAAAGATGTCTCCTTTCCACTCAAAACAATCCTAATCATTTTTAAATAAGATCTAAAAGTTTCTAGCCCTTGTTGCATGTCAATTATCTTCAGACATTGTCTCAATTGGAAATACAAGTTCTTCATACATTAGTACAACAGTTCTCTAACAGAAAACGGTGTTGATTCCTGTGCAGTGTATTGTGTTCTGTATCACAGTCAGTTGGAAGGTCATCTTGGCCACTGAAGGATCGCCACCATCGTACATTCATAAACATCATCAAAGTGACGATGAGCAGTTCAGAGAGCTGCATCTAACTGATGCATTTTGGTAAAGCTTGAGTCCAGACATTGTGCATTGAGGTCTATTGTAATTGGCTGGTCAGGATAGGCTTGGGTTAGGCCTCTTCCATTTGTGCGTTGTCAGTCTCCAGCAGAATGTGACTTCTAAACCGCTGTACTCTGCCTTGTCGTTGCATGCCTTATCGTCTGTTTCTTAGTCCTCTTTGTCCAATTCCGTCACAACAGAATAGCACACCTTCTGAATCAGCAGGCCGGCTCTGGCTGTGATGGTCAGAGACAAAAAGAGGGATTAGTCTGCATGACATTTCTGTACCCTGGGGCCTCGAGCATTGGTCGTGAAGGTCACAATTAACCCATTAAAACCGGGAACGCATCTGTTTAACCACTTTAACCATAATTTTACACTTTGGCTATTCAAAAATAGCAGATCTACAAGCTTTTTTGAAACAAACAAAAAAATCTTTTGAGTATTATATTTTTGAAAGCAAACATTTTTAACTCAAATCTTTGCTTCTGGCTGGGTCCTGGAACAAAATATTTTGAGATGGATGTCGCTGGCCAAATACTTATAATTTTGGTGGTCCTTGACATGAAAAAGTTTGAGCACCACTGATTTGTTGTTTGTTTTTCAGAAAACTGTTAGGATTTAGAGACGATTCATGTCTTACTGGGTTAAGTTGCTAGTGAATACAAAATTACTCAAGGGGATTAGCCTCGGAAACCCAGCCATTTTTTTTGTTACAAAAGAAAAAAGTCTGGGGGAACGATGCAGGAACGATGGTCTTTGAAGCTTGTTATCTCCTAACCATTCAGAGTGCAGAGGGGCGTCGCTCTAAATTTGGTGACGTCAGCCTGCTCCGTGCACAGACCGGGGGGGGGGGGAGGCGGGGACATAGATTGGTGAAGCAATCGGAGGACGCGCCTGCTCCGGGCGCCTAGGTTTGGATCCGCCCTTCGAGACCATGGATTGCTCTGGTTCTCTCAGTCTACAAGGGGATTGACCCAGGCCAAATCCTGTGTACATTGGGTACCTTGAGAATCATCATAATCTGTTCAATTAAGTAGCTACATCAATTCAAATTCCTTGTAGCCCACTGGACATTTGAATTGGTGTTGCTAATGTTGACAAATAAAGCATAAAACCAGGGCGGCAGTGGCCCAGGAGGTAGAGTGGCATTCTTGGAATTGGAGGGTTCCCAGTTCAATCCCCAGCTCCTCCTAGCCGCATGTCAACGTGTCCTTGAGCAAGACACTGAACCCCTAACCGGTGCCTTGTATGGTTTCCTACATCGGTGTGTGAATTTGTGTTTGAATGTATGAATGTGAAATACATTGTAAAGTGCTTGGGGAAAGGACCAGTATAAATGCGCCATTTACCTACTGATGCCACAGCATCAGATTAGACCACATATTGCAGTGTTGGTTATTACTTTGAATTCAAAATAATGAGGTATGTTACAATATTACTTTCTGTGCCACATGAAACACATGAAGTTCATTATTATACTTTCACATTTCTTTCACAAAACACCCTCATATAGAGAGCAAAAGGACTGCATTATATTGAATGGAAGAGTGTACAGGCTAAATGAAATAGAGAAGAATGATACTGTTATTGGTATTAAAATGCTCTTTCAGCATGCCATGAAGAAACACAGCAGTGCCCTCTAGAGGGTATATTTAGTTTTATCTAATATTGGTGTGCATGAATATGTTAAGGTTAAAAAATAACAGTTTGAAAGTAATGCATTACTTAAGTTTAGGGTTAGATGACCACACTCAACATTACGCATTGGCTATTATATCATGTGAGTATGCACTTCTTA
The DNA here is from genome assembly GCF_963454915.1 of Gymnoscopelus microlampas. Taxonomy (NCBI): domain Eukaryota; kingdom Metazoa; phylum Chordata; class Actinopteri; order Myctophiformes; family Myctophidae; genus Gymnoscopelus; species Gymnoscopelus microlampas. Next base: position 20,235,359 of record NC_139956.1, on the reverse strand, counting down.
CCGATGTACTTTCGGACCCACATGGGCCTCTTTGTGGCTGGAGTGTAGATGCAGAGGAAGTAGACGGGCACACCTGACAGAGCGATGCCAATGCCAATCAGGGAGTTGACGGTGTCGCTGTATAGCGGCACCACCACCAGGAAGACGGTGAGGAAACAGAAGATGATGGGGAAGAACAGACTCAGCTGTGGGAGAAAGAGACAGAGAGAGAGGAACTGTGAGCGAAGATGGTCTAGCACTCATTTGCTCTGAAAGCCCTATTTTATGAAGACGGGCTAGAACTCTGAAAAGCTCTGAAAGCCCTATTTTATACTTTGTCGTATGATGTGTCGCACAGCGAGAATAGCCTATCTACGAGCACGCTGACATATCTCTCATGCTATAGAAGCATGGGAGACGTTAAGGATATTTTAATACTTAGCCGGATTTTTAGATGAAGAGTGAAAAAGTTCCAAAAGCCAGATATGAACCAACAATCTTGTGTTTTTTTATGCTCCTGCACCACAGAGGCATAGAAGATGTTTGTGACAATTAAAAATGTAGGGTGATATTTCTCCCATGGCCTAGTGGGACTCCGAGCAAAGTTTCACAGCAATCGGACGCTGCGTTTATGACTTGTGACATTTTGTTCAAAACGGGCCACTCCTGCAAACTTTGGAAGCCAGTCTTAGCCAATCAGGATGGAATATGAAAAATCGGACAGATACTTCTTGAACACATGACCATAGAGATAATGTGTACCGATATTAAGAGGTTTGGACAAAATCTGAAATGTGTTTAGCAAAAATGGGCCTCCTGGTGGCCCTATTACAGGCCAATGTGAAAAATCACCCCAAAATAAACCACACTGATTGGTCCAATAGTGCCAGAGATTAGCTGTTCACAGACTGACGGGCGGACACACGGACGGACAGGGGCGAAAACATAGCCTTAGGAGGCCTCTGGCGGAGACAAAAAAAAAAGATCTTCATATTCAGGATGGAATATGAAAAGTCTGACAAATGTCGGGAGAAATGTGATCATAATATTAAAACATTTGGATTTAAATGTGTGTGTGCTACATTGCATTGGTTGGTTTGTACTTTGTAGCTATGATTGGGGTACCTTTAGTGGTCTCTCTCTGTCAGGCTGCTTCCAGCGTAGATAGAGTTGTCCTAGGATCGACAAGCCCACAAAGAACCAGTAGCTGAAACTGTAGTAGTTGATCAGTTGGAAGATGTCTTCTACACACAGGTAGACCAGCGCCATGGCACCCTGCAGAGACATTCAGTAGGTAGACAAACTTTTAAATGTCTAAGTGACATTGTGAAGTGGAAAATGTCATAAAACGTTCCAAATTTCTATCATATAATGGAAGATCTAAAGGACACAGAACAATTGGTTTAAGGAATTATAAAATAAAGAGATTCACCTATGAGATCACAGACAAAAACTATAAAGATTGCAGCCTGTAGTGTATAGACTGCATACCATCACCAAAATATGCAAAGGTCCTTGTAATTCCCATCTAATATGAGGATATATATAATAAGAATACAAGGATTATTATTATGAGTATATGATCATGATTTCGAGGCAGCCAGTATGATCCTGATCAATAGATCATTCCTACCAAATGTCATGAAAATCTTCCCTTCTGCTCTTGATTCTAATCTTGACCTTGATTGTGACCTTGACTTTTGTGACCCAAAACATATTATCTCTTCGGGACAGCCTCCTGACTACTTTTTATACGACGAATAGCCTGTTATGAATATTACTTTTTAAAGATATTTCTTTTGGCTTTTTGCCTTTTATTGATAGATTACAGTAGACTGACAGGAAATGGGGGGAGAGAGATGGGGGGGGTGACACGCAGCAAAGGTCGTCAAGATCGGGAGTCGAACTCTCGACGCGCTGTCAGGCTGGCATTGCAGCCTAAGGTGCCTGTACCGCCACACTGCGGCCCAGGCCTGTCATGAATATTACTAACAGAAAGACAGTGTTCACCTATTTCCGCAGAAGGATCAACCATTTTCGCCAAATGGTCGCGTTGTGAGGCATTGTGAGTTTCTACTTCCTAGATTGGCTATTTTCATCTAAGAGATTTGGTGGGGAGGTATAGTCTTGTGCAGCCAGACAACTATTCCACAATCTCCGAATGCTATATAGAGTCTGGAACTACACTTCCCGAAATACAAGGCAGGAAGCTGTCATCTGTTTGTCATTTCCGTTCACGAAAATATATTTAATAATATCTTTACATTTATTTTTTTTATTTCCATTTCTGCTAAGCAACAAGCTATATATGCTAAGATGATTTGGATTTATATTTGGATAGTGCGACTGTAAAGACGAAACGGAAGTGGGGAGGAGGCCTCACATCTGCTTTATCGCCTGATCATTTTCAGAGCTTCCGTGCTCCAGACTGTATGACCCGAAGCATTTGAAAATTGTGGGAGGTAACAGTCTGGCCACCCGAGATTAGTGGGGAGGGAAACAAGGGATCGGACCTTGTATAGACCCCTGCGAGACTCTGGTCAACAAAGTAAAATGAGTTTAAGTGATAAACAAACACTGACAGAATGAGTAATGTGAAAGTGAAAGGGCTGACTGACGTTGAAGAGCAGAGCGGGAATGGGAGTGTAGCGCTGAACATGGATCATGCACAGGAAGTCTGGTAGATGACCTTCTCTGGAGCCCACGAAGAAAAGCCTTTTGAGACATAAAGAACATGGCATGGTATGATGACCAGTGATGGATGTAACAAGGGCTGGGCAATATATCAATATTATATCAATATCGTCTAGATATGACTATCAACATCTCACAATGGATTATTTTACTTTTCTTTTTCTTTTTTTTACATTTCTTCCAAAGTGGGTTATACCACTCACCTAGAAGCAGCCAGGATGGAGGCATTCAGTCCTCCGAAGCAGGACAGAGCCACAGCTAGAGGAATGGTCCAGTTCATCACACCAAACACCTGGTCTGCAAAGGTCTGGGAGGTGAGAAGACAGAACATTCAGTTACAACCATTCTGAGGCCACAGTGACAGAGCAGGTGATAACATCTTATCTTACATGATCTTCTGACCCCTTCCATTAGTTTAAAGAGTCTGCCCAAACAGCATTCTACAGTAGTGTCACACTGTTTAGATTTTAGTGCATATTGACACGGCTCAACCTTGTTTTGTAAAGTGCTATTCAAATCAATTTTATTATTTTAATATTTGCACAAAATTTTTGCCTGTGCTTGCAAACCAAATGACCCCTCGGGGTACATTAAAGCTTTACCTTACCTTACCTCATTGATAGCCTGGGGCCGCATTCACAATAAACATAAGGTTACTGAAAATATGCATGACTCAGCTTCTACAGTACACGTGACGCTGTCTAGATGTGAGTGCATATTGACAATGCTTAACCTTTTTTTGGGAAAGTGCTAAACAAATAAAGTTTATTATTATTTACATTTGCACTCATTTTCAGCCTGTGCTTGCAAACCAAATTTCCCCTCAGGGCCATTAAAACTTTACCTTACCCCACCTTACTTTGTCTTACCTCAGTGTCAGCCTGGAGCCTCTTTCTCAAAAAACATGAGCCTACCCGAAATGTCACTTTTTGAATTGCGTTTCAAATCAGAGAAGGACAATGAGGCTCTTACCACAGCCACAGCATCGCTGTCCAGGATTGCGTTGATGGGGAGCACGGTGTAGTATGCCACATTGGTCAAGATGTAAATCACAGTCACTATGGGCATGGAAATAGCAATGGCCAATGGCAGGTTTCTGTAATTCACATGAACAAACAACAGAGGGAGATAGAGGAGTCAATTTACAGGAGGAATGCATTGAGTTGTGTCTTGGATTCTGGGTTCATCATCAGTTACTGGGTCAAGAGATGACCCCTTGGTTAGGGGCAGGGAAGAGGCAGAGTGAGGGATTTGGTGAAGGTGGGGGTGTTTGTCACCTAATCTGCCTGAGAACTCAGACTTGTGATCACATGTCTTTATTTGGTCAGCTTTGGGCAGTGTGAATTGAAGCAAAGGGATAAAATACATGCATGCACGCTTACACACACGCGCACGCACACA
>NC_139956.1:20176285-20223785 GCF_963454915.1 Gymnoscopelus microlampas | reverse complement strand
GGAAGGGACAGAGGGGTTCAACCATGTGAGTTCATGAAGGGGTAATTACACAGGGAGATGACAGTACTGTAGATAGACATCTCTGCACGTGATCGGAAAGAGTGCCAGATGCAGGTGAGGCTGTTTGAAGGAGAGAGCAAGGTCCAGAACAGACTGATAAGTATTCATTCTGATTTACTCAAGGTTATATTACATCCCACAGAACCGGTGACAGACGCCACAAGTAATTGTGTCTTGTTGGAGGTGCATGTATGTCATATAAATGTAGCATACTCAAAATTGCAGGTAAAAGTCTGATTGAGATATCAGACAGTTGTGAATCAAAAGTATCTGACTCTGGTTTATAGATTTGTCTTTTACTAATCTGATGTATAAATGTGACTTAGTCTACTTTCAATTTTGAATGCAGACCTTCACATTTCATACTAGACGTACTGGATATAATTCTACTCATTGTATAGTCGCGGGTATACACAGGTATTGGTCTATAGATAATATAGGCTAATACAGTAAGTAGCCAACAGAAGGCTATATTTGGCACAAGTAACATTTTGCTATAGATTATCATAATATAACATAGCATAGGCCTACCATGTAGGAAAAGTGTACACTGTAAGCTGTGACTTCTTACCAAACAGCCTTGAGTTTGCAAATACTGTTTAATATTGTTCTCTCTTACATGACATCCGTTCAGCTTGACACCTGAAAATAAGGTTACCTCTAATCTACCAGTCTCAATGAACTGTCACATGGATGTGACAGTGGATGTGAGGATCCAGGACAGTATGGCTACTTTATGGATCAACCAGTGGTGGAAAAAGTACTAACATTTTGTACTTAAGTAAAAGTATCAATACTGCAATATTCAAAATGTACTTGAGTAAAAGTACAAAAGTATTGGTATCAAAATGTATTTAAAGTAACACCAGTAAAAGTACTCATTATGCAGAATGTCCCATTTTAAGTTTTCAAATGTATTCAAATCTTTTGAAAATAGCAGATCTACAAGCTCGCAATGCTTCACATCTGGACGCACTGTGAACTTGTAGATCTGCTATTTTCAAATTGTAGTGGGGTAAAAGTACAATATTTGCCTCTGAGGTGGAGTAGAAAGGTATTGAAAATTGGAAATACTCCAGTAAAGTAAAAAAATACCTCAAAATTGTACTTATACAGTAGCCTACGTTACTTTCCACCACTGGGATCAACCAAATGAAAATTAAATTAAAAAAGCGTCAAATAATAAGATACCTCGTCTCACCTTCTCCAGGTGTGCTTTAAAACTGAAAGGGGTCCACGGGGGTCTTCTTCACTTGTGTGTCCAGATCGCACAGCGACTGATGACCTCGACGCTGACATGAAGGGGTTTTCTGTAGGCTACTTTATTTACATCTCCTCTACAACTTGTTGCCGCACATGTTTTTTTTTATCCCAATTTCTCCCTCTCTGTCTCTCTCCTTACGCCACTGGAGTGTAGAGAGGATACTATAACCTCTGGCGGAAGCCTTATGAATGATCCCTCCTCTGTCACAGATCCTCTTTCTGCTCTGCTCACTGTTTACTGCTGAGACTGAACACCAAAACGCTCGCCCCAAAGCACAGTCACCCCGGGGCAAATCCGGTGACCTCGGAACGGTCGCCACCTGGTATTCCTAAACGTATTACGTTTACCAGGTGGTACGTTTAACATAACCTCTCAGTGAACTATGGCTAAACCTAACCTTATTCCTAAACGTAACCTCAGTGAACTATGCCTATTCCTAAACGTAATTTCAGTAAAACTATGCCTAAACCTAAACCTTATTTCCTAAACGTAATTTCAGTAAAACTATGCCTAAACCTAACCTTATTCCTAAACGTAATTTCAGTAAAACTATACCTAAACCTAACTCCTAAACGTAACCTCAGTAAAACTATGCCTAAACGTAACCTCAGTTAAATGGTGACAAACCCTCAGTAAAAAAAACTATGGCCAAGCCTAAACTTATTCCTAAACTTTACCTCAGTAAAACAATGCCTAAACCTGAACGTATTCCTAACCTTATCCCGAGTCAAACAAATACAAGAATACAAGAACCGCTGGGGGCGAGCGGTCCGCGAAACAAATGGGGGTGAGCGTGTTCTGGGGCGAGCGTTCCGGTTACCCTGAGACTCAGTAAAGGTGCACACGTCTGATCAGCTGATGAACTTCTGCTTTCATAGGCCCACTACCAAGGAGACGGGGGGAGTGGTAAATGTTTAATTGCTTTATTTTTCTTCCCTGACAGTCTTTCGCTGTAAGAATTATTGCGTTTATGTCGCCTCAATCCCTGCGGGACCGGGTATTATTCACCTTTTATAAGGAACCACATTGTCACATCGACATAAATCAAAGGGACAGTAGGAGTTCTAATTTGGTGCTAACCAACTGAGTTTTTATATAACTCTATGCTGTGTACAAGTAGCCTAGTGATCGCGGTTAGTTATAGCCTGCCCCAGTGACCTTGATCACTGACCTCTACTAATCTGCTTTTGATGCGGCGTGGGAAAACTATTAGAGCTACCCTGTTTTTATTAATCATTCTAGAAAACGAATGTTATGGGGTCAGGCTACCCTACTGATAACTTAATATACTTACATAACAGGAAACTTTAAGAAAAATGTCACTTCCCTTGAAAGGGTCTGTGATGTTGTACTACACTAGCTAGTTACAGGAGATAAATTAAGTTTACAATAGTTCGTCCAGCAACTAGTTTGCCTGATGACCAAAATATTGACCATGGCGCCCTCTTGTGGATGCAGACTAGAGAGCAATTCAATATAATACTTGATCGTTTTTTGTTTGTTTGTTTATTACTCTTATTTAATTACTCTCACCACAATTAATTTATTCATCTATTAGGTTCTGGATATTATCATTATTAATTATAGCATAATAATAATTATTATTGTTATAATAATTATTATTAGTAGTATTAACTATTATTATTGACAGCAATAATAAATACATTGAACAATATTTTTTCTGAAAATCGTCTTTTAAATAAAAATCAGGCAATTCCTGGAGCAAAATCTACTTTGGGATGCATTTTGGGGACCTTGCTCCTTGATGTTGTGTATTCCTGCTTGTTGATGTCTCTTTCTCTTACTATTGTTTTGGAAGTTGTAAAAATATTTTAATCAAATAACGTAGATTACACCATTAGGTGTGCATTGCTCATTTGATTGATGTCCATCCATAGACATGCCATTATGTGTTTTATATGTTCTATGATCAAAGCCATCCATGTTCATCATCATCATCATCATCATCACACCTGTGGCCTCTCCCTCCTTCCTCTCAATGTTAGAGCTCCGATCATCATCATCACCACACTCTGACTCATCACGTCACAAATCATCCCTCTCCTTTGATTGAGACACGTCTGTTGTCGCTCATGAACGCATGTGGACAAACTTCTCACACATGGCTCCTTTCAGACCCTTTGTCTACTAACCACTCTCTACCCTGGGCATTCTTCTCCGTGGATACCAGTTGTCATGGTTTCCGGAGCGCCCCAGTAGGCTACGGCAGGGATTAGAGGCGGCCATTTTGGGGACAGCTGGGCCAGGTTGGTCCCTATTGCCCTCCGTCCTGCTCCCAGTCACTCTGGGGGGAAGAGGGGTAGCATTGTGTGAGGATTAGAGCTTCCTGTGTGTCGGCCCATTACACAAGGAGGGGGCGGGGGGCAGAAAGAGAGGGAGAGAGAGAGAAATGAAAGAGAAAATGAAAGAGGGTGAGTATGAAAGCGAGTATGACAGAGAGAGGAGGGTGGAGGGAGGAGGGAGGTGGCGCCCTTTACAGCTGCACCCTCAATCACACTCATACAGGCTCTGATTATCCCTTTCACACACAACACACGCACACACTCACAAAACGGAGGAACTGAGACATATGAAAAGAAATTGAAGGCAAAAAAGGCAGAATTAGCAGACAGCTACCAGACAAAAGAGCCCACATCCAGACACACTGAGCGTTACCAACAGAAAACTGACCAACAGTGTATAGTCAGACCAACAGAGACAAAGAGTCATGCAAACTGCATATCGTTGGTCAGAAACTTTGAATCTCCATTTTTCAACTTTTTTTGTTTTCTTTCCGTAAGTTATTTTCACTACTTTTGTGTGACATGTATGTATATCATACAAGAGTGTCACACCAAAGTAGTGAACATAGCAGATCTACAAGCTCACAACGCCTCGCGATGTGAGGCGTTGTGAGCTTATAGATTGGCTAACTAAATATTTTAAATCGTTTTTAAAATAATATTAACGGTTTTGGACTTCCACCCAGTGGATTGGATTTCCACCGTACAACGATATTTAACACAGACAAATGAGAATTAAGTGCATTCAGACAGTGATGCTGACCCCCATCCACATAGACAACACAAAGGTAGTCATCCTCACATCAACATGGCGTTTTATTTTATCTTTTAGAAATCACACAGTAACCACGTGTCATATCACGACTACAAAGAAATAACATTAAAAGATAAAAGTGTATGAAAACAATAGTCGAGCTACAGTAAGTGGGAATGTAGTGAGTGCAGACAGTTCCTGCAGGGGCAGAAAATGTAACTCTCAAGTGCTTTGAGAGAGAGAGCGAGAGAGAGAGAGAGAGAGAGACAGACAGACAGACAGACAGACAGACAGACAGACAGACAGGCAGAGAGAGAGACAGAGAGGGGGGGAAACACAGCAAAATCCAGTGTTCATTTTAAACCCTGAATTTAACCACCTAAACACTATATACTTAGTTGATCGGAGGCCCCCAGGGGTCTATACTACTAGGCCCCCTCTATTTCCCCCCTAAACCAAATCTCTTCGGTAAAATAGCTGATCACCAATCTCACAACGTAATGCTTTGAGAGCTTGTAGATCTGCTATTTTTGCCAAATGTTTGCCCCATATTAGGGACGCTAGGGTTCATGTGGTTAAATTGACACTCTAGATTGTACTGTGTAGCAACACTAAACACTAGTGGGTAAAACTAATGGCTGAGGCTGAACCATGTTTTTTCTTTCTTTGTTTCTTTTTTTCAAAGTTCCACAACAGTTCAACAGGACACCGTGCAGATCATACTAACTGGTTACAATCATCAAATGCTGCTCGTAACACTGACGGCTAAATGTACCGCAATTGTTCACTGATTTCACTCTGTTAATCTAAAACAATCATTGCCCTCATCATCATCATCGGCATTGTTATGTCCATTAAACATCAACAATAACATAATTATCACCATCGTTGTCTGTTTCCATAGGCAGCCAAGCAGCAGAGGACACAGTGCACCTCAATACATCAGAAACATGAATTCAGCAGCATCACATTGAGAACGTAAGAACAAAAGAATACAAAATAAAAAAGGATGTAATTGTATATATACAAAGAATGGCCACCACTAAGTAGGCCTGTTTTGGTATGTAATTTATATTGTAAAAATCTAGTAATCTCATCATTCTTGAATCGAATAATCTCAGTTCACAGCTCGCACTGTTTGTCATTATCTGTGCTCGGAAATGTCTGTCAATAGACGTGCACACTGCATCGTGTGACATTTAATCTCATCTCATCTTGACAGTTCTGTGACGTGCATAACATAAGGCCTCACCGTGTTCTTTGAAGTACAAAAATAGCTAAACTGACTCAAGCACTACTTTCACAGTCATTTACATGTTACGCTAACACACAATGCACGCACGTAACACACTCACACACGCAAACACAAGCGCGTGTTTGCGTCACACACACACACACACACACACACACACACACACACACACACACACACACACACATACATAGACCTTTTGACTAATACCAGACATGAATTAGAATCAATACTTTTTAAACAAAACAACAACAAAAACATCTCATCCTAGTTAAAAAGTAATACATTCCCTTGTCAGGACATTAAAAAAAAATGAGTCAGGGCATTCAGCCAGTCATCATTTGCAGACTGTAGTGTCCATTAGTTTCTCCCCATCCACACTTGTTCCTGCACTGATTGGTAGAGGCTCAGGCTTATTGCCTTTCTCAGGAGATTTAGCCAATCCTTGTTTTTCATCCAGCTGTCCAGTGTTCTTATTGGGTGATTTTGAACTGCAGTCATCCACATTATCATTGTCACTGGACTGAACCTTGGGAGCAGCGTTGGTTGCAGTCCCTGGGTGCGTTTTCATGTGGCCCTGTTGATGATAGTCACAAAAATCTTTGGTTTATGATCAAGATTATTGTAGATTATCTGTACATACTATATACCCTTTAAATACTACTGTTGATAGATTGTACATTTAATATTATTTATCTAATTATCATCCATATACGTACCTATATATACATATCTACAGTATATGCATAATATTGTAAAAGTAATCCATTTTACTGTTCATACTTGGTACATACTGTACATACATAACTACGATATGCCCATCTTACTGTGATAGATTGTACATGAAATTAATTCATGTCTGGTCAGTCTTTTTATATTCTACTACTAATGGCCTAGAAACTATGTACACCTGACCAGCCCAGGCGCATATGGCCAGGTCAGATGTTAAGTCATCCTTATACTATATCTTTTTTATAATGTTATCCTATTTGTGCTAGTGTTACTACTTATTCTGTACATTACCTGTATCTTTGTTTCATCCTTAATGCCGATTTCAGTTGCTATGACAACTCAGGATCAATAAAGGCCTGTCTGTCTCTCTGTCTATCACATGACATCTTTTTCATTTCATCATAAATATTCCAACTTGATTATAGACTATATTTTCCTGAGTCAGGAAAAACACTGTACCCACTGTAATCCTTGTATGCTTACCTTAAGACCACTGCGGCTTGCGTAGGCCTTCCCACATTGGGAACAGCTGTAAGGTTTGTCAGGGCGAGCAGGCTGGGCAGGTGGTGTTGGGGTTGGTGGAGGAGGCTGGGTATCCTCTACAGGTTTTTCCAGCGGGGGCTCTTCAACAGGGACTTCCTTCACCTGCTCTGAATCGGGGACTGGTAAAGGCTTTCTGGGTGTGGTGATCCCGTTGTCTTTCTCAGGCTCTTTCGGAATGTCGCTAGAGGGTTCTTCCGCTTCTGGGAGTGCTTTAGGACTGGCAGGAGGTGTGAGTGCAGGTAAGGGGTTGTCAGTGGGAGACTTTGGAGAACATTCAGAGCCGGGCGTGAGGCCGGACGTGAGGCATGAGGTAGAGCTAGCTTGACTTTCTGTAGACAAGGAGGGAACATTGCTAACTTCACTCGGCACCACGTTGCTCTCCACCACTTCACTCGGTACCATGTCGCTCTCCACCTTGGGCTTTGAAACGCAGAGGGAAAGAGGACCGTCTTCTTCCTCTGGTTCACCACTAACTACAGATGTGTGAGAACTGGCTGAGGGTGCTTTGAAAGAGATGGCGCTGCCCGGGTCAGCCTGGGTCTCCTCCTTGGGGTATGCAGCGCCATTCACAGGGCTTTCCTGAAATGAGGGGTTGTCGCCAAGACGCTGGGGGTCCTCCACTCCCGCTGAGGAGGGATTATGGGTCAGGGGTGGGCTAAGGCTGGGCATGGAAGCCTCAGATTCCTCCATCTTCACAGAGATCAGGTCGGCAGCTGTTGATTGCTTAGAAATGAACCCTGAGTCGAGGACACTGATCTGAGGTTTAGAACTGCTGCCCATTGTTAAGGCCAGGGGGAGGATTTGTTGGGAATTGGATGCAGAGCCCAGCGAGTCAATATCTCCATCGGTGAGGCTCGTGTGTTCTGGTTCTTCAGAAGGCACTTCATCCTCCGGCGGTATCTGCCCTCCGAGGTGCAGGCGGATATGGTGCTGGAGCACAAGAGCGTTGGTAAACTTGCGTGGACACAGTGGGCAAGAGTTCTGGGTACGGGCATTGGCTGGACGAGCACGGTGGGTAGCCAGGTGGGCCCTCAGGCTGCCTTTGGTGGAGAAAGAACGGCCACACAGCTTGCAGGGGAATGGGCGCTCTCCCAGGTGTGTGGCCTGGTGCAAGCGCAGCGCTCTGGGGCAGCTGAGGACGCGCAGGCACACCCCACACTGGTTTGTGGCCAGTGTGTTGGGCAGAGTAGAGGTGCCAGCGATGGTGGTTGTGGTGGTGGAACTGAGGATTCCATGGCTGCTCAACAGTGCCCCATTAGTGGCACTGGGGCTAAGGCCGAGAGCAGCCAACATCTCCCTGCGGTAGGCAGTGGTGGTGGTGAGATCCTGCCCGTGGGTGTTCTCAGCTGAGGTCTGGAATGAGGTGGACGGGCAAAAGGAAGAGGAGGCCACTCCATGGGGCCGCTTCTCAAGCTTCTGTACCAACCGCTGCAACTTGGACGTGTCTGAGGTCTGGGTGGAGGGGGCGGGAGAGGAAGAGGAAGGAGAGGAGGTTGGCAGTTTAGGGAATGGGGGAAAGGGGAAGGGCAGCTGATGAGAGGTGAGGTGGGAGGCAGATGGGTGGGCCGGGGGCCGGAGAAGGGCAAGATGGTGGGGGGAGGCACCTCCGGGGAAGAGGATCTTGGGGAGGTGGGCCAGCTGGGAGTACTGAGAGCTTGGGTGAAGGGCAGAGTGAGGAGGCGTGTTCTCATCAAAGCGCTGCTGCTTCGCTCCTTTGAACTGGCTGATGATGGATGAGGAAGATGAGGCAGAGGTGGAGGAAGAGGGCAGTACACTACCAGATGTGCCCGCTGCGGCTGCCGCGGAGGCCCGGTTAAGCTGCAGCAGTGAATGTGCAGTGGACAACAGTGCCATGTCCACAGAGGGAGGCAGAGGTAGAGAGGACGGGGAGGGGCGGCCAGAGCCACCAGACAGGAACCCTAACCCCATGCTCTCTGCCATCCCTGGAACGCTGCCTTTCACCCCGTTGAATGGCTCCTCATCCTCGGCCCGCCGCTTCCTCCGTCTCTGACCGGCACCGGGGACGGAGCTAGCCTGGATCTGCTCACAAAGTGCTGGGGGCAGCAGGGAGAGGGAAAGCTCTGGGTTCTGTTCCCTATGTCGTAAGAAGTGGGCTTTGAGGTTGCCCCTAGTGGTGAAACGGCTGAGGCAAACCGGACACTGATAGGGCCTCTCGCCTGTGTGCGACCTCAGGTGGATCTGAAGGGACGAGTCGCTACTCAAGACCTTGCCGCAAAACCTGCAGGCATGCTGAGGACGCCCCGACGAAGAGGCGGACCCAAGGGAGGAGCTGGGCTGCAGGAAGTCCAGTGAGTGGCTTGAGGCGGGGAGGGGAGGTGTGGGAAAACTGATGCCGTTGCCGTGACTGAACGAGGAGGAGGTGTTAGAGGATTTCTCATGGAGGTAACGAGGCGGCAGGCCCAGCGACAGGGAGAGGGGGTGCAGGGAGGCAACAGAGGAGCTGATGGAGGACGATATAGAGGAGGAGGAAGGCAATGATGAAGAGCCAGAAGATGACGTCGCTCTGATTCCATTTATGTGTGAAACACTGGACTTAGATCCAGAGGACTGAGGGAACAGGGAGGACGGGAGGCTGGTAAGGAGTGCCGTTGAGGTTGAGGTTGCTGGAGGAGCAGGAGAGGGGTGTGTTGGCGAGGGAGATCCGGCTTCATTTGATTTCTGGCGGCTCTCCACTCTGCTGGCTTGTGAGTTATTATCTGGGGCGAAAACGGCCCCTCCGAGACGTAGCACATGCCTGCAGATCTCCTCTGTCATTTGCATCTGGTGGATCTGCCTCTGCTGTAATAGCCTCAGCTCCTCCAAGAGCACGGCCAGGGTTGGAGGCACCTGGATTTGGCCCCGTTGCCCTGGAGGGCTAGGGACCTGCCGCTGACCCAGGCTGGGGCTGGAGCTGTCACGGTGGGGCGGTGCACACTGGGAAGAGGAGGAAGATGAGGACGAAGAGGTGGAGGCAGTGGTGGTAGCAGAGCAACCCATCTGCGGGGAGCTCATGGTGGAGTGAGAGAGGCCTTGATGGGACAGGGTGTGGGAGCCAGAGGTCTGACCCAACGGAGGAGGCGAGTGGGTCTGGGATGAGAGAGAAGGGTGAGGGAAGTCTGGGGAGAGGGAAGAGTGGGTGTTGGGGAGCGAGGTGGTGTAAGAGACAATGTGGTTTGGCCAGTGGGGAGGAGGCGAACTTTCAATGGGCAAAGAGGGCGCGTGGAGCCCACCGGGGGATGGGCGAGGGGCCAGTGGCGGCTGGCAGTCCTGGAGAGAGGTGGGGGATGAGGAGGAGGAACCTGATGAGGTCAGCTCTGAACCAAGCGATGTGGAGGGTGACTTCACGGCCAGGTGGTCATCTATGTATAGAAAGAAAGAGACCAAGAGCTTTATATTTTATAACACTTGATTCATGTAAAATAAATTATATATTTATCCATCAGATTGTGCAATACACCACCCTGCAATAACTGCCTGCACATACAGTATCTACAGTATCTGCCGGAATAAAACTTTTAAAAAAAAATGTAATTAAAACATTCACATTGTTCAATGATTCAATGTTTATTTATCTTTACAAATTTGAATGCATGCCAAAAGAGTCTACTTCAAACTTCAAAAAGAAGTCCTAACAGGAAATTGCCTCGAATATACGCAAACAAACAACACAGAGAAACTCCTTTATGTCTTTGTAATGTCTTGTCTCAATCTGTGCGCACCACAGCAAAACTCCTCAAACGTCTTGCACACACAAAAAAGCTTACAGACCACCTTGCTGCTATGACAACACATTTTAGAGGACAATAGACATCACCAAGACAACCCATAACCCCTCTTAACCCACCCCCTCCCTGCAGCAGTTACGTCTTTCATCTCCCTATTCACCCTTCCCCCCTTACGTCACAGTGGAGGTCAAGGGTCAGGCCATGCTAAGGGTTCTGGGCACTGTCCGGGCACTCTGATTGGTCAACTGATCTGACCTTTTCAGCTCAGGGGTCAAATTCTTTCAGAATCTTGAGCACAGAGTGAGAAAGACTAAAAAAGAAAAACCAAGGGGGGAGGGTAGCAACAATAGAGAGACAAACTAACTATTCCCTCCTGGAGAGATATAGTGATGGAATGAATGACTGTACCTCACTGAAATTCCTTCTCTGGTCCTCTTCAATAGACCCAGCCCCACAGGGCATACAAAAATAGTTTCCCAGGCAAACTTCCACTTTCCTTTGTGGAAGTCTACCTGCCGAGATTGTTAGGTGCAAGTGCCTAAAGTTTAAAGCAGCGCAGCGTTAAGCCAGCCTACTGCCACACAGTTGAAGTGTGCATTCTCTCTCCCCTCCTGAATCTTTTTTTCTTCTTCATCTAAACCCCCAACCGTGTAGGATACAGTCAATAGGACTAGGGTGAGAAAGAGGGAGAGGGGACAAAACTATTGAGAGGGTAGAAAATGGGGGAAGGAGGAAAACACAAGGAAGAAAAGCATGGAGAGGGAGAGAGAGAAGAGAATAGAGGGGTAGAATATTAATCTTTACCAAAAACACTCCCTTCCCCCCGCCCATGCACCTTATTGTTAACAAATAGGAGAGTGTTCTACACACTAATGAAAGACCTCCAGCAGACAGCAATGGGTAGCCTGTTGGTGTCCTAGACTAGAGGTCTAACAGCACAGGAAAATGGCCACAGTTGTGATAGTAATCCCACTCCATTCAAATCAGAGAGACAAGTTTACTGGCAACAATCTGCTAGATATGTCTCCCACCTGCACAAGAAGCATTTCTGCCTTCCATATTGCTATCCATCCATTGCTGTTTTTTACCATATGTACAGGTAGGCTATATGGAACATTTCATATTTCACTGTGCCTTCCTGTTATTTTTTAACTTGTTCTTTGTTCCAAATTTCTTATTTCTGTCTCTATCCTAATTCTTCCTTGTAACTGTAGCTAATGTTGAGAGCTTGCACAAAAACTGATTTCACCCACTCTTCTACACCTGTAATTGTTTGATGGGACAATGAAGTTGAATGAATTGAATCCACCATTATTTATGGGGCCATTACAACAAGTGACTAAGCATGATGAGTTTCTAGAGCTGACAAACTTTTTCAAACTTAAACTATACAAACTTTAAGTGTATTAAATCAGGTTAGTGAGACTATAGTGACTAAAATAAATGTTATCCCAACTATTTTATTTTTACTAAATAAAAAAAATAAAAAATCGACACCTGGTACGGCGATACACTTATTATGCCAATGCACAACATAAATGTGGGTTTTGTGAGGAATCTGAGGATGATTTGCAAGCCTAGCAATTCCATAATCACACAATTTTCTGACGACCTTGTGCTGCAGAACTGTTGCGTCCTCATCCAAGTGGTCCCACAATATTCAGGGATCCATTTAGAACAAATAAACATAAATTGTTGATGAATACAGGACCTCAATGGAAACAAGTCCACTGGACTTTTTTTTGTGTGATCCTTGTGCATGACTGTACTTGTGCTGTTTGCATTTCTGTCTAATAAAGTAATCAATCAATCAACCAATCAATCAATCAATAAACAAATGAGTTTTTAAAAAATGAATAAATAGATTTAGACTTTTCTCACCGTTAGATAGAAGCCGTGTGCCCCCCGGGTCCGCATTATTAACGAGTTGCTGGGGTCGTTTCTGCTTCCGGCGTGACATGATTCACGAGGACACAGAGAGAGAGGGGGGCATCAGTAGTAGTAGATTCAATGGCACTGGGAGGGTCGTTGTCTGTAGCCTACTTTACTACCATCCACAAGTCAAAGGCCAACAAAACTAGCAAGGTAGCCTGTTTAGGAAGAGAAAAACACTAAAACATTGAAATTCTTCAAAGTGATTTCTGTGTTAGAAACAGGAGGGTTATTTAAAGGTATGGTAATAATCCGTATAGGTCTGTCGGCACCGTGTCATATGAAGCCGCCGTCAGGACGTGTGTGTGTGTGTGTGTGTGGCTGTTTTCTAAAGTCTCTTCTCCCCCAAAAAACTTGTCCTGTTTGCGCCCCTCCTCTCAGACTGCTTACACACACACACACACATACACACACACACACACACACACACACGCACGCACGCGCGCGCACACACACACACACACACACACACACACACACACACACACACACACACACACACACAACCACTCCTTGTTCTTCAATGATATTTGCATTTCAATGGCGTGTAACACACAGGCTCTCGGGTTCTCTCTCTCGCTCTCCTCCGCTTATTTCTTTAGCTTCACACTACACCACCACTCTGGAACCATACACTTTCAATACAGCCTAAAATGTGACAGTATCATCATCATGTCAAACCAATTTTGGTCAGCTACATAAAACTATATAGCCTATAGTTTTAAATACTTGCTCATGAAAGTCTAAAACGCTTGGCTTTTAATTCATATCCGAGTAACAATTTGTTTGTCTTTGTATAGGTTCCACTTAAGCCTATAAAACAATTACCTAGCAGGTGAGCCATCACATGCAGGTAAGGTAACCCAGGTCAAATAATAATAATACTACACATAAAATAGCCTAAAACTGAAATGGTCTATTTGAGTTGAAGTCCATCGATTTATTAGGCTATGGCAGGCTACCATAGCCTAATAAATCGCCATTTCAGGAGTTGTAGACTATTTTATGGTAGCCTAATAACCTGGTCACACAGGCCTACTACTTTGTCAGTGAACAGTATAGCAACAGCGGCCTTCACAGCTTCACTGAGCTTATTTTAATGCTTTGATTTAAATAGTGCTAATTATCCAGAGACTGGTGAGTGAGGGCACATCACACACACAGCCATTCCACATGCATGCATGTATTTCATGTATTCTACTCCCCACCCCACCCCACCTTCCACTGCTATGGAGCTCTATTTAAAAGGGAGAGAATAGATGGGAATCTGCGACAATGGCGTGCTGGACACAGTTGAGTGAGCATCTCCCCTCTCTCAATATGAACCCCCGGATCCACTGCTGCACAGCACACAATGCCCCTCTTTCACCCCCCAGTGTTGCCATGTCCGCTTATTATAAGCGAATTGGGGCTTGTTTTTCTGTAAAGTTGCTTGTAAAGTTGTAGTTGCGGGTTGCGGTTTTTAGTTGCTTATTTGGGCTTGTTTCCACATTTTTAAATTATTTTAACCAGTGGTTCTCAAACATTTTCAAGTCAAAGACCCCCAAATTAATATGTATTTGTCTTCGGACCCCCATCTGAAAATATGGGACCGCCATACAAGACAAAAAGACAAAAAAAAAGTTTCAAAAATATGCATTTAAAAAAAAAAATCAAGGTTTTTATTTTAGAATAGCAGATCTACCAGCTATTTTCAAATAGCCAATGTATGTATATGTTTAAAGGGCGAAGGGCTCGCTTCTTTAGGGCTGGTTTCTCTCGCATATGCTGGCAACACTGTCACCCCCCAGCCTTTACTCCTGTACCACGTGGAGAAATGGATAAAAGAGAGAGAGGGAGGGAGGCATAGGGGAGGGAAAGACCATAATAAGTAGGTGTCTCACATTATATGTCCCGTATGAGAAAACACTAGGAGCCCTTGATTTGAAGGGAATAATTGCCATACCCTGAGGGCGAAATGTCTCTCTATTCTCTAACACCCGATTCAAGCTTATTAGAGAACGACACCTGGACATATGCTAGGTGTTGATCGAATTCCAGGAAGATTTAGAAAACTGTCCCAAACACTGGGTCGGGACCCATTAGTGGGTCGTGGACACATTTTTATCCCTTATTTTGTTTCCTACATTTTGTTTTAATCATTATTATTGACAAAACATTCCCAAAAATGTATAAAAATGAAATTAATTCAAAACAAATTCTCTTTTGGGTCTTGAGCTAAAAAGTTTGGGAACCACTGATTTAGAACATTTCCCTTTTGAAAGAGTTTTAAGTGGCAATCTGTTAACTTTAATAGTTTAACAATATGCCATAGCCATTACAGGGTCCTGTTTAGCCCCTTTCGGGACCCTGTTTACCTTTTTTGTATTTGGGAAGACGGTAACCAGGGTCCCTTGACGCTCAAAGCACTCTCTCTCATATTCGCGGGTACCACTGTCTCGTCTCGGGCTAATAGCTCGTCGCTTGGAAGTTGCAGAGATTTCTCAAAGGTACCAACAAGAGCAATACTAAACCGCGCGTAATCTGCATTAATGCGCTCGGATCGGCGCTGCCGTTTAACATTTTTAATCATTTAGTAAAGCTAAATTTCCTCTCTCACACAATGCTCCACTTCCCATGTCCCGCCTCCCCGCGGTGTGATTGTCATGCAAGCATGTAGGAGCTCGCCAATCAGAGGCAGTACCGTAGGACCATAGAGGTATGCGTAGGACGCGCAGCTTGTCAGTCACCGCGGGGAGGCGGGACATGGGAAGTGGAGCATTGTGTGAGAGAGGAAATTTAGCTTTACTAAATGATTAAAAATGTTAAACGGCAGCGCCGATCCGAGCGCATTAATGCAGATTACGCGCGGTTTAGTATTGCTCTTGTTGGTACCTTTGAGAAATCTCTGCAACTTCCAAGCGACGAGCTATTAGCCCGAGACGAGACAGTGGTACCCGCGAATATGAGAGAGAGTGCTTTGAGCGTCAAGGGACCCTGGTTACCGTCTTCCCAAATACAAAAAAGGTAAACAGGGTCCCGAAAGGGGCTAGGTCCTGTTATTAATGAACCAGTCAGGTGAAAAACCAGACGTAGGCTTTTTCATTAGGCCTTCTACCAAGAAGTAGGCTACTCACATGTTTGACTCAACAGTATCATAAAGTGTCAATACCCTATTGTAGAAATAGTCTGTTAGAAGTAGGCTACAGTATTCAACATTAACTTGAGTAAAAGTACAAAAGTATACTTAAAGTACCAAAAGAGTACCTTTGGCTGCCGCAACATATTTACTGTCAAGAGGGATTATTTTGAGGCTGAGTTTACTTGGTTGAGGCAAGGTTCTGGCAACACCTACCTGTTTACGGCGTCAGCCGACTTATATGGCAACCGGCCATGGCCATGAATTTCATCTCACTCTAGTCATGTCCTCCAGAGCGGAGGCATGAAATGTTTGTGTGCAGCATGGTGAGCTAAACAAGGTGTGTTTAAAACTGCAACTTTGTCTTATATTGATAGACTGTTAAGTTCCCTTTTTGCAAATGTTATGAGTTTCATTGATGGGTTGTTTATTTGTTTGGTTTCAGTTTGTTCACGTTTTGTGCTATGTTGGATCCCTGGACTCATTCACTTCCCTTTGTTTCTCAGTGCAGCCAGAAAGGTGATTTAATTTGCTGTAATTTTCCTTTTTACCTTTTTTGTCACGTTGTATTCTGTTATTCTTTATGCTGATTATTACCTTTTCTTTCTCACAGTTTTGACGGGTTTTAATAAACTCTGTAAACCGAAACAACTGACTCGTTCTTGACGAAGGGAGTGACAGTACCACTTTAAAGTACTAATTATGCAGAGGTCCCATTTCACAAGTTTTCAAATGTATAACAAATCCTTTGAAATAGCAGATCTACAAGCTCACAATGCATTACTTTTGTGAGCTTGTAGATCGGCTATTGCTAAAGTATCTGAAGAAGTGTTTTTTACAAAGTAGCCTAACTAGTTACTAAAGTTTTCAAATGAGTAAAAGTACAATATTTGCCTGTGAGATGTAGAGTAGAAGTACAATTATTGAAAATTGGAAGTAGCCTACTCCAGTAAAGTAAAAAAAAATATCTACAAATTTTCCTTAAAGCATTGGTTCTCAAAGTGGGGTCCGGGGACCCCCAGGGGTACTTGAGGGGATACCAGGGGGTCCCCAGCTAAATGATTTATAGGAACCAAATGGACCCTTATGGGTCTGTAACTGAGAGTGTACAAATGGCACCAAATGTACCCTAACGGGTCCATTTGGTTGCATTTGTACACTATCAGAGTTAAATTAACATTGATTTACAATATGAATTGGGGTCCCAGAGATAGAAATGCCATTAAAGGTGTAGTGAAATGAAAAATATGTTTTTCACACTTTTAGAGCATATCCGTGGTCATATGGGCATACCTAACAGTAGATGCCAAAAAAAAGAGAAAAAAAAACATTTTTGTGTATTTTTACATCTAAAGTCCCTAAAAAGCTAATCTTAATTACTTCCTGTAATCGAAAACGTGCTGCGTGATGACATAACGCAGCCTTCATGAAAATAAATGAATCTTGATTACATGCACCTGTTTGATTCCCATAGCTGCACGTTCTTCAAACACAGCTGATTTTAATTACAGAGATACTCCGTTTTCAATCTCATTGAAGATGAGTGTATTACTCATTTTAAACTTCATCTGCACACTAAAATATGTATCTGAAAACATTATAGGTTAGAAATAAGCCAGGTAGTAGCAAACGTGCGTCACTGGCCGTCTCTCTCTCACTTGTAAACAAACACTAGCCGTGTTGCAGTTGCACACGGCTGAAGTGATTGAGATCCAACGTCCCATAGCCTGAAGGGATGGGACCTTCTGATTGGTTTAGAGTCGTTGAGCCGACGTTTCAGGCTGAACCTTCAAAATAACTTCAGTGCGTCTTTAAATGGGGGTCTGTAGCCTATTGGACGTCAACTGGGGGGGTCCTTAAATTACAATGATTGAGAATCACTGCTAGAGCCGTAAAAATCTTCTCTTATGGGGTCCCTGGCTTATCTTTACAAATGGGGGTCCGCGCGGGCTAATAAGTGTCAATTTGAGGGTCCTTGACATGAAAAAGTTTGAGAACCAGTGAACCACTGACTTAAAGTCTACGTTACTCCACCACTACCACAGCGCGAGCTACAAAATAAAGACTTGTCCGCAGCGGCCTAGTAGTAGTAGGCTACATTGAGCTATAAAGACCGTACTAGCAGCAGAAACTGGTTAAGTAGGCTGTAAGTATTTACACAAACATATCTGATCATTTTATGTCATGATGAAAGGTCACTTATTATCCCAATTTAATTACCAAATATGCGTGTGACGCTGCCGTTAAAGTTAGCTGCAGTGCTAACCTTAGCCCAATGAGGGCAGCAAAACGTAGGCATAGCATAGAGAGGCATAGCCTCCTAGATATTTATCAACAACATACAACAAACACGTTTTAATGCCATATAGTTTGATTTCTCAAATTATTATTTATAGGGTAAGAATTCATTGAACTGCTGGTGTTTGAAACAAGGAAATACTCATGTTTGCTGTTTTGACTAGGCCTATACATTTAGTTTTAAGCACATTATGATTGTTTACCCCCTGCCAGTGGAAAAAGTACTAACATTTCTTACTTAAGTAAAAGTATCAATACTCTGATGTATAAATACTCTGTTACAAGTAAAAGTCCGGAATTCAAAATGTATTTGGGTAAAAGTACAAAAGTATTGGCATCAAAATGTACTTGAAAAACAATCTTTTGAAAATAGCAGATCTACAAGCTCACAATGCCTGGCCAGGCATTGTGAGCTTGTAGATCTGCTATTTTCAAATGGCCGAAATGTATATAGGGCTGAAGTGGGTAATGCATGTTTTGTAATAATAAAATTCAATAGTGGAGTAGAAGTAAAAATTTGAAAAACTCCAGTAAAGTAAAAAATACCTCAAAATTGTACTTAAGTACAGTACTTGAGTAAATGTACTTAGTTACTTTACAGCACTGAAAGCACTTTAAGGCCACTTCCAATGGAATTTGAGCTGTGTTTTCTTGAATTGTCATTTCACATAATGGAAAAGGTACACTTCACCTTTGGCA
This sequence comes from Gymnoscopelus microlampas, assembly GCF_963454915.1. Taxonomy (NCBI): domain Eukaryota; kingdom Metazoa; phylum Chordata; class Actinopteri; order Myctophiformes; family Myctophidae; genus Gymnoscopelus; species Gymnoscopelus microlampas. Next base: position 20,205,105 of record NC_139956.1, on the reverse strand, counting down.
CAGTTTCTAATCTAATCAATCTGCATCATTGGTGGGCTATGGACATTTCAGAAATCTGGCCACCCAAGCTGATAGAAACTACACCCTTTCTCTTCCTGGAAAGTTAGCATGCAAAAATAGATCGCTCTTGCATTCATTTGAAAAAAAAAGTTTGAAATCTTGTCTGAAATGACAAAACCTGCCTACTAATGATAGGCAGGCAGGTTTGTGAACTGTCAACAGCCCTCCTCTGAGACACAGAGCGAGTAGAGAGAAATGGTGCCATCTTATAATGAGCATGAGGACCAATGTCATTTAACAACTACAATATAAGGCTTGACATTTATCAGGGCAGTTATGTACTGAAATGTTTCTTTGTGCAGATATGGCCATGTCTCTCTGCGATGACACACTACTCTGCAACTTCCCTAAGTGCCGGGCCAAGTTGTATGGCTTTGCCTGGGTGACAGCGTGCTCCCACGTCTTCTGTGACCAGCACGGATCCGGCGAGCTCAGCCGGTCCCCTGCCATCTGCCCGGCATGTTCCTCCACCCTCTCTGGGAAATTTGACATTGTCAGGACAGAGTTGTCACCCTCTGAAGAGTACAAGGCAATGGTGCTGGCAGGTCTGCGGCCAGAAATCGTTCTGGATATAAGTGCCCGGGCTCTGGCCTTCTGGAGCTATCAGGTCCAATTTGTATTTCCCTGTCTGTTGTGTAATTTGATGTATGTACTAATTCTGCAAGTAATGTTTTCAATTTGAAAGAGATGAATCAGAAATCACACTAAATTCAACACCAAAATAATAATTAATCCATGTCCAGTACAGCATGTTTTGGTAGCTCTGGTGTAAAGTTATGCTAGTATTTCAGTGAGGTGTTCCCTCCCTCAATGTCACACCTGGTTCCTTCCATGAGTATACAGGTCCACCAGGAGCGTATGTATCAAGAGTACAGTCTGTCACGGGCTGAAACTCAGGTGAAGCAAATGGAGAAGGTCTTGACCCAGCAGAACCAGACCAGAGAACTGGAGCTCAATGCCATTAGGGGGGAAGTCGCTTCATTGAAGAAGGTAGACAAATCGTTCTCAGGATCAGTAAATCCCAAGGGGGTTTATTTTAAATATTTTAAGTGAAATAAAACAACCTTTAAAAAATCCTTTACAATAGGATCTCTACAAGACCATGCATGATAAAGGAATAGTGTTAAGTGGATTAACACAATTTCTTTATCACACACAATCTTGTAGAGATTCTATTGTAAAGAATTTTGACACGTAATCAAAAGCCACTTTTATACAGAGATCCCGCAATGGTGCCATAACAAAGAGCATGCCGACTTGGCTTTTTACACACCAAACAAATCCACCCCCTTGTGTGCTTCTACAAGGCATTCTAGCATTCTGAAATCAGAGACGTGCACAACATTGTCAGCATCATTATGCTGTTTGACAGCTGTTGGTGGATTCTATACATTTACAACTATATCTTACACACAAAACTTTTATAACATAATGTAACTCTCTCCCTTTCTCTCACTTGCTCTATCTCTCAATCACTCTCCCTTCCTCACACACATGCAGCGCACACATAGTCTCGCGTAGCCACAACTATTCCACAATCTCCGGATGCTATATAGAGTCTGGAAATACACCTACCGAAATCCAAGAGAGGAAGCTGGCACATCCGTTCACGAAAATATATTTTAAAATATCTTTACATTTTATTTTTTAATTTCTATTTCTGCTAAGCAGCAAGCTATATATACTTAGATGATTTTGATTCATATTAGGATACATTTGCGCGACTGTAAAGACGAAACGGAAGTGGGGAGGAGGCTTCACATCCGCTTTATATTTTAATCATGATCAGAGCTTCCGAGTCCCAGACTGTATGACCGGAAACATTTGAAAATTATGGGAGGCAATAGTCTGGGAACGCAAGACTAGCGCACACACAACTTGAGATGACAGCTGTCGGTAGAATAAAAAAATGTTCTACAGTAGCCTACAGATATATTTCACAAAAAAACTTGTATTTTCATTTATTTAGACATGGCCTAAATATTTAGGGCAGTGGTTCTCAAACATTTTCATTTCAAGGAATATGTATTTGGCCGTGGATAATATTTTGCGCCAAGGACCCTGATTTTGTTGTAATTATTTTCCCAAAATCTTTCAAATATTTTCGAGATTTTTGTGAAAGTAGCAGATCTACAAGCTTACAAATTGTGAGCGTGTAGATTGGCTATTATCAAATGGCCAATGTATATAAGGTTAAAGGGGTTAAACTGCTATATTAACACATTTTGCTGGGGACCCCCTGGAACCCCCCCAAGGAGCCCTGGAGGTCCCTGTGTGTATGATAACCACTGATTTAGGGTAACTGATTCTGTTGTTGCTACTGTAAGCACAACAATGCCCCTCCATTCCGTGTCCTTACCTATTATACAGAACAGTAAGGTGGCATGTGGGGCAACATTCCCACATTGAACAGGCTGTGTAAAGGGGCATAAGAGAGAAAAATATCTAATAACTAGAAAATGTGCTCCTCGGAGCACAGGTCTCCGCCAGTACTGTTCCTGATTAATCCTGTCTTACCTATTTATATTAGATATTGTCACGTGTCACTTGACCGATGTTAGCTTGGCTGATGGAAGCTCACTTCAAAAAATATAAATTATTTTTTGAAGTGACGCACCTATTTATAGGTTTCTATTTCGTCATGCGTCCCGCTAGCCAATCAAAAGCATAGGTGACAACATATTGTCACGTGTCACGTGAAGCTTGACCAATGTTAGCTTGGCTGAGACGGATGGACACACGGAAGGACAAGAACGAAAACATACTCTCCACCTCTGGCGGAGACAATTATTTTAGATAATTGCCATAATCTAACATACAGTAACAGAGATGGCAGCGATATAATGTACCATCTGCGAAACATCCACATTTTGTGCTCAGTTAAATAAGTGTGTAAGTGGTGAAGGGTAGTTGATAGACAAGGCTGGTAAAAGCCGGTCAATTGTAGTACTTGGCTTGATTACATGTATTCTGTTCTATGAAGTGCTTTTTAAGAATTTAAATTGGGTAGTGTTGGGCCAGTTTCTACTTCGTGGCACAGTGGTTGCTCAAGGGAAACCTGGAATTTTTGTTGAGCGACAATTGTGCAACAAAGTAAAAGTCAAGCCATTCTCACATGTTTGACACGTATTACAACATTCTCCTCTGTTGCCATTTGACAAATGCATTTCTTCTTGCTCTGCCTACTTGTTTCATCATAACCACTCAGATGATGGAGGAGTACAAGAGGAAGTACAGCGAGGTGTCGGAGAGACTGATGGAGAGAAACCGACAGTACCAGAAACTCCAGGGGCTCTATGACTCCTTGAGACTACGCAGCATGGTTGGGGTGGGGGAAAGAGGGCCACCACCACCTCCAAAAGAGCAGTTCAACACTGGTGAGCAGGCAGGGTGCTTTCAAATCTGAGCTTGAACTCTCATACTGGTGTATAGTGTATGAGACTACATTGAGTTATATTTAACATTGGTCACCCATCTTTCCGTTGACAGAACAGATTAGTTATCCTTTCACAGAAAAAGATTAATCAGACGAACGGTATGTATACATTTTTAGGATCTATCTACCTACTGAGATTAACATTGGGACTGGCACCGACACATTATCAGCAGGAAGTGTGTAAAGAATATCGTAAATAGCACAAAGAATGCCCAAACAGAAGGAATTATCTTTAGAAGTGCCAAGTCACCAGGACAGAATATTGTGAGTAAATAGCTGACTGGCAATGTACAGCAAGTGAATTCCCCTTGTTGACGGACATCTTTCTAATTCCCATGTCTCTCCCAGGGTTTGTCCAACAGGCGTCTCCCCAGGCAAGCCCCCAGTTCCTGTCCATAGGCCCCCAAGGTGAGAGCAGACTATTTTCTTGCCTGGACCCAGATGCAAACAAGACCTTCTTCCAGTTTAGTTCCCCTCCCAGACACAGAGGACGTCCCTTCCTGAAGAAGCAATGAGTGAGGCCGAGATGTCATTGGCTACTAGTCTTTGATAGTGAATATCACACAATATTATAAGTTCATTATATGCAACAGCTGTTTTTGTTTGTAGTGTTGAAACTGTCTAAAATGGGCATACATTTCATGTAAGTAAAAATGAATTAAAAAATATTTTGCAATTAATCGTGAATATTCTCATTCCATAGAGGATGGATAAAAAAAGTCATACTCTTACTCAAAAACATTTCAAGCAAATACGGTACTACATTTTACTGTGCTATATCTAACACCAACAAACCAAACACTTAATAAAAGGGCAACAGATAATTATAAATGCTGGAATTCAAATATTGTGGAAAAAATAGTGCCTGTCAATAAATATGTTATTATATTCATTATGAAAATCAGTGTTTGAACAGTTAAATCCACCCTGTCCCCAACATTCAGTAATCATGCAGTTTAGTGGTTTTGTGATGTCACGAGTGGAAGAATTCCACCTTGGTAAACTCATCCAAACTCTGTATGAACAAATACAATCAATAAACATTACTTTAATATTTAACCGTAGATAAATTACAGAAATGAGTGTCTGTCTGTCCCAGGCTTAACTTGGGCACTGTCCGACTGATCGACAAACTTGGCGTGTGTGTCACCAACGACCCGGGGATGGCGTATGGGAATTTGGTCAGACCAGCAATTGTCCAGAACCAAAAAAACACAGTGCATGTGGAGGATGCACTGAATCTCTATGTGTGTGGGAGGCTTCGGCTTCCCCTTACGTTTTTGCAGACCCAACCCATAGGCTTGATTGGTCGAGCTTTGCTGCTGCACCAATAGTGTTAGCATGCACAATAGATCTCCATCCTTTAACAGGGAAATGCACAAAATGTCTCTGTCTACTGTAGGCTACACACAAAATAATGACCCAATCAGAAAAACTAAAGAACAAGCCTTTCCAATGCTTCGTGCTTCAATGCACTTTAACAGGTGTCATATTTAAGTACAGTTGTAGTTGTGTTGTTGTTGTGTTTTCTTAGCAGGCAGACGGGCTGGGAGTTGAGGACTATATGTTTTTCGTTAGCTCCATAAAGAACCTCTCACTCCACTATACAGCTCCGAGATGAGGTTCTATGTCGTTCTCATCCAGGATCGGTGGAACGTCCGCCAAGGCTCCGCTGTTTACCCTTTTGTATACGTCGTATCCCAAAACTAATGGTAGATTCCAAACCGCACGGATGTTTAAGGTTTGGTTGGCGGCATAATATTTTAGGTCGGCAGCTAAACTACCCGTTTAAATCGCTTATTTAGTCAGCCTGTGGCCATGTTTCCCATTCAACCCGGAAAACCCCCCTACGTCCGCTGCCAGTACTGCTCCCGGTTTGGCTACAATGGGAAACATGGCCAAACCTTAAACATCCGTGCGGTTTGGAATCTACCATTAGTTTTGGGATACGACGTATACAAAAGGGTAAACAGCGGAGCCTTGGCGGACGTTCCACCGATCCTGGATGAGAACGACATAGAACCTCATCTCGGAGCTGTATAGCGGAGTGAGAGGTTCTTTATTGAGCTAGTTTTATCGTGTGATGTGATGTCGTCGCTCAGCTGTAGTTGTAGAGTTGACGTAGGACTCCAGTAGGAAAATGGTTTCATCTACCTGGATTTCTGTTGAATCCAACTTGTTAATGTGATGTCTCAGAGCTTCCAGCTGTTGTTCCTCTGGTACTGTGATCATTTCCTTCACCTCCTGCAACTGTTCATCGTTCGACCCGCTAGCCTGCAGAGATGCCAGGATGGCCTCAATTCGCTGAGACTTCTCCAGCAGACGCTTGTTCTTTTTGGTTTCAAACAGCCGTCGATCTATGAGGTTGGCCACCGTCTTGTAACAGTGTTGCAGCAGCATCCTGGCAGTAGACAGCTGGTTGACAGTGTACAGGTAGACGGTTCGAGAGGGGGCGTGGTCTGGCGTCTTGGGAATCTCCTGCAGTTGGACCAGGTTTTCAGACAGCAGCGTGTACAACATGTCTTTGGCCTCCTTCGCCGGAATCATCGCAAAGTCTTCCACCTGCTTCTGCTCCAGGTGACGTTTCGATAGCAAAAGACGGAAGATTCGCACAGATCTTGTACCAAACCTCTCCTGTACAGCTGACTCCAGTGTTGCTCTGGCCAGGTTGGCCAGTGCTCTGTGAAGGTTGACAACGTACATTCCTCCTCCACTGTCACCTGACTTCCCCACAAACTCCATTGGGTCGTCCACCAGCAGCGTGAGGTACTGGTCCAGGATGGGTCTGCTGATGCTGCAGTTTGACGGCAGGGAATGGAAGATCTCATTGGCTGAGAGAGCCTGTGTGCCGGCGGCGGTGGGCGGGGTGGTGACTTCACTCATTCTCAACATGGTTCTGACGATTTCACTGCTGGTCTGGTCCAACTTGCTGGCCACAGAGCTGATGATAGCCTGATCTCTGAAGTGAAGATGGAAGCGCTCGAAGTTCACCTGCCAGTAGATTCCCTCATCTCCATGAGTCTCGGTCTCCACCCGGGCCTTCTTCCCGTTCCTCTGCTCATCTCCGTCATCGCTCGACCGCCGCCGTTTACCCCCACTGACAGTGGGAACCTTGTAGCAGTCGGGGAAGCTCTCTGGGGCGGCTGGAGCAGTGCTAGCTGGAGCAGCGGGAGCACCAGCGGTGCCCGGGGTGCTGGAGGAGTCACTGGAGGCTGCAGGTTCCTTCTCTGACACCGGAGGGCAGCGCTGCAGGAAATGTGTCTCCACCAGTTTGGAGAAGGCCGTGGTCACCTCGCTGTATTCCATACTCTTCCCCTCCTCCATGTTGAGCGTGAGGCGGTCGGCCACCGTCTTCACGGTGCTGCTCATGGTCATGTGGCCTCTCTGCAGCAGCTCCTCTATGATCAGCTCCCCCGTGTCGCCGTACAGGGTCTTGGCCGTGTAGATGAAGCGGGGGTAGCGCAGTATTCGGAGGATGCGCTCTCCGATGGCATGGTACTCCACCGGACCCCCGGGACCCCTGCGGCCCGTGCTGAAGCTGCACGTACCGTGCTGCATCAGCACGCACAGAGACTTCTTCAACAGGTCAAGAGGGGTTCCGGTCGTCTCATGAACGATGTTCTGGAGGCTCTGTGCTCCGTTCCTCAGCAGGTGAGTGCCCACCTTCTCCACCACCTCCCCAAAGTGCTCCTGGAGGAGCAGGCCACACAGCCACACCTCCTGGGCCGTCATCTTTACGTAGTATCTAATTAATAAATGTTTAACAGCACGTGCGTCTCATCTGCACATAAAAAATCACACCCAGTGTGAAGTGGGCAGTGTGGTCATCACAGTGGTCATCTCTGGTGGAGACATGGGCATATATACACATATATATGCCCATATATGGTCAGGTGGCTATATGGGACCGACCAACTTCAAACTCTGCATGCGCAGCGGCAACGACTCGAGGGAGTATGGTGTCCGCCGTCGAGTAGTTCGGATTTCCAAATATATATGGGCATATACTTATGACATCAGTTCTGCCAGAAATAGTTTAAAATGATAACATTATAGTTATCATAGTGTTCATACAATAGTTAAATATAATAGCTTGCAATCCATTTTCACTGAAATGTTGTAAACTAGTTAAAACAAGGTATAACAAAGCTACTGTTATATCTGACTTTGTCCTTGTGTCCGTCCGTATGTATGTATGTATGTCCAATAAACAAACATTGATGACAACATCAATACGGGGCTCATCAAAGGCAGATTCTGCCCCAGAGGTAACATAAAAGTGCGGTGGGAGCGCGCCCTAAGGGTGCGCTCCCACCGCACTTTTATTTTACCGCTGGGGCAGAATCTGCCAATGCTTTGTCAATGCAAATGCGTGGATTCTTGGAAAAAATCCGCAAGACCAGGAATCCACGCATTTGCATTGACAAAGCATTGGCAGATTCTGCCCCAGAGGTAAAATAAAAGTGCGGTGGGAGCGCACCCTAAAGGAGTAGTTCCCCCCCAAAAAGACTTATTTTCTATCAATTACACACTCCATGAAGCCTTGAATAAATGTTGATTTTTTTGTTTTTGTCAAATTCCTAAATTTGCCAATAATTTGATGGCGGAATCTCCGGTGAGTCTCCCATTGACTGATGACCCTCAAACACAAAACTCAACACAAAAAGACAGGCACAATCAGTGCTAACCAATAAACTGTTTGGTTTCTTCATGCTTCTCACTTGGCTTTCATACCATCCACTCGTATACTAAAATCAAAAGACAGAGGAGAAAACTGAAACAATAGTCAGAGAATAGCACAGCCTGAACGTTTCTTGATCCAGAACTATTTATTATTCATGTCTTAAGTCTTAGTAGTACATTGTTTTTCTTGGAACGGCAGTAGAGAGGCCGTGTGGAGGTGGGATATGCCCATCTCTCAGTGATGAATTTGTTCAGCAGGGCAGCAACTAAATGTTTAAGAAGCGGATAGTTTGACCAACCTTTAACGTTAAACCAACATTTAAGATCATCATCAAGCATCAAAACAAAACAAAAATGCTTTATTGCCATAAAGCTCAAATATATAAGGATTAATTGAGGGTGTTGATGTGAAACAAGAAAATGTGTGGTTTTGACAACAAAATATTTAGTTAATAGTTAGACACATGTGATTTTTCTTTTTCTGCCCTGAAAATAGGACATAGGACACTTCTAATGGAATCCGATGTTTTGAGCTGTGCTTTCTTCAATTGACACAGAACTACCTTCTTATCTCCACATCCCCTAATTCCTTCATCCTCTCTGCCTCGGCTTTGTTTACATCAAATGCGCATCAAATCAATTTTCAATAAATACAACCCGAAATCGGTGTGTTCTTCTATAAATATGTTATTCTAATGTACAGTATGTAACAGCTGTTTTTGTTCGTTTTGAAGCTGCATGAATTGGGCATAATTTCTATCAAATAAGATCACCTTCCTCTATTATATTATGTGTATATTATAATTTATAAAATGTCATTCATTGAAGGATGGATAAAGGAGGGGTGGGGCTTTGTATTTAAGTATGCTTTTGACCAAGGTCATGGAATTACTCAAAAACATGTCAAGAAATATGGTCCTACATTTTGCTGTGCTATATTGAACAACAAAACAAACACGTTTAACGCGTGGATTGCAGATTTTGGAATGATGGAAGATGGAATGTTTCCTAATAGAAGTTTGACCAGTTGATATAGTATCAGGCTACTGTAACTTGTACTGTAAAATGTACAGTATACTGCATGTCTAACAGTGAATACAAATCAGTTTTAGTTTTTTCATAATATTGGACTCAGTCTGACAAACGAGACAGGTCATTCAATAAAAAAAAAGAAATCTCCCTCCCTCACACAACAGAATACAAAAAGGGAAACGTATTTAAATATATACAGTTTTCGAAACAATTTAACTCAACAGCTAAAGTCTATTTACAAAATCCAACACAAGAAACAGGCACAAACAGTGCTAACCAACAAACAGTTTGGTTTCTTCATGCTTGTCATACACCTCTAATCTGTCGTTCTTCATGCCACTTATTCTCTGTGGGGTTTATAGCTGACTGAAACGGCAATCTGGCTCTGGACGTTCTGTCTCTTGCCATTGACTATGAGGAGCAGAGGAGAATCCACTCGTATACTCCTAAAATCAAAAGACTGAGGAGAAAAGGGAAAGAAAAGTCAGACAACTTATTTACATTAGAAGTCTCAGAACATTGTTTTTCTTTGAACATCACTTATATTAGAGAAAACACATTTTCTGTATTGGCATTTAACTAGCCTGATTATCAGCCTGAAGCTGCATGGAGCTTCAGTCTGACATTGACTCCAGGGTAGGCGATTACAAGGGGGAGGGGATTAGAACTGGTTTAGAGTTTCCCCTAAACCAATCACAAGGGATACCCTGCCCAACCTCCGACTCTCATTGGGACGGTACTTTTTGTGCCGTATAAATCCTACGTTCACAAATACAACACCAGACCAAGAGGAGGCAGTCCACTCAGAGAGTGGGCGGGGTCTATGGTCTGGAACCAGGCTAGCATTTAACTGCAGTTGACATTAGCTTAGTTCCGGTCCCCACTAGCTTAGTGTGCCTGTGTGGAGGTGGGCTATGGATCATTAAGTGATGAAAAGTAGAACACACACTTTGAAGTAAACAGCAGATGCTGTATAGAAGAAGAAGACAACACAAGGGACTTGGCTAAGAATAGCACCAACACACAGCAATGCAGATCAGTTCCAAAAGCATTTAAGACACCCAAACGAAATAATATTTAGATTGCACTGCACTTCCTCAGACAGCAGTCTGCTTGAAACGTTAACTTTCTTTGAGTATCTTAACCACTTAAGCTTAAATTTACATGACCGTATAGCAAAAATTGCAAAAATTGCCCATCTACAAGTGGCATTTATCAGCTACCTTTACTATAAAGAATAAATTTGCTCCAAAACGGCAGGGTTAATAAATGCACCATGGGAGCTGCTCTGCAGTACAGTCGCTTGAAGGAGTTTCATACAGAAGGTTCAATATTCAGTTAGTGGCTGCTTCCTTTTCACAAATTTGTATGTAATGTAAGTACTGTACATCTATAATGAATACGAGGTATTTTATAGCCACTGACCTTATCAATATGCGTTACGCTGTGTCGTTTGACCTGGGGTTCAGGAATGACTACCGTGTCTCCTATTACTACACCCCAGCTGTCAGCTGTGTTGTATACCATCACCACTATGCACGTCTCCTCACTGTCCACCATACCAAATGTGCTGGAATCGGGAAGAGAAATGTCACTTTTAGCACACAATTAGTTGATAGACATATGTACAAGTTTACAACAGCGCCTTTTGCTTGAGAAAAATAGATTTTCTCAACCATCCTTTACAAAGATTGAAGCTAATTCTAGCAATAATGGCAAACTTAAGCTTAATTAACCCCCCCAATATCGTTTTTCTCATATTATAACATGCATAACCCAATTGTACTCATCCACATACACACATACACATACACATTTGCACTTACAAACATGAGAGAAGTTTATAATGAAAATGACAATTTAACCTTTAAATTAGTTTAACTCACAAGGCCATCCGTCCCTCAGGGACTAGACTGAACACCACCTTGCCTAGGGTGGCTACTCCGGCGTTGTGGCCCGGTGTAAGAGAGGACAGGGTCTGTGGCTCCAGGCTCCCCACACGACCTGTAGGGGACCGGAACTGAGGAGAGGAGCAGGGACCCAGGGCCGAAGTGTTGAGGTTTGCGAGCATCGTTCGTAACCGGCGTGCCTTCACCTTCCCCTGGAGGAACGGATGGATGAAAACATTAAATCGATGTTGAACTTTGGCAGAACCATGGGTTGTACAGCTACCTGGGCATGATAGAAGTCTGAATATGGTAATAACCAGGACTGACTTTTTAAAATAATGGCAGAATCTACTTGATCCAACTTCATATGTGTGCAAAAAGTGTGATTTTGATCCCTGCTTATTGTCCGTATCATCAGCCCAAAAATGGTGTCTACTGTCTTTCTCTTTTTCAATGCGCTAGACACCTGAGAAAAGGATCACACAAAATGTGTCCCACTCGGACAGCGTCCGACCGTTCGGAGACTTCAGACTCAAACTTGGCGTGTGTTTCATATGACTCATATGACCAGATGTGCAGAGCCGATTGGCAATTCAGACGGACCAACGGATTCCGAGAACTGAAAAATCAGGAATATCTATTGGCCCGAGGAAATTCTCAGTGTGTTGTATGCAACCAAAACCAAACTGATTGGCCAACCGAAACCGTCGGCTTCACGGACAGGCGGAGCGTCACTCACGTCACATTTGTGCCGCTAAGCCAGTAAAAGTCCCTGATTGGCTATCCCGACCCGTCGGCTTATCTGATTGTCCAAGCATCGCATATTATTTGTGCCGCTTAGCAGTATAAATGGAACAACACGCTTCATTCCCAATATGTATGGATGGACCCAAATAGGCCGGTGCCGTCCTAGTATTTATAAATATCTTTTTTCAGTTTTACTTTGGCTGTCTTTAGTTGGATGGCTTTTGCTAAAATTAAAACCACCTTTATCTGACATACTCTATTAACATTGTGAGAATGAGCCTGTCCTCCTGTCTTACCTTGTTCTCTATGAGTTCTGTGACCTTCATCAGATACTCGAGCAGTTGCTTTTCTCTTTCTGGAGGCTCGTCCCAACCAGGATCGAGGGCGGCAGCCCGACTGTACCCACCCAGTGCCGACCCAAACATCTCTTCATATTGGAACAGATTGGCTCGGTTGAAATGTAGGTCAGAGAAAAACTTGGCGGTCTTGTCCACTTTCTCCTAAGAAGGCAAAGTGTAAATAAATGCATATTTTGCTTTTAAAAAACATATCAAATGCATGCGTTATATACGCATAGATATTACATTCATGTGTACTCACGGACTGTGCATAAGCGTTTAGGGCTTGCTGGGACATCTGTGCATTCTGTCCACTGGAAAAAAATAGTGACAAGTAGGCATTCCCCAGGATGTCTGTAAGAAAAAGACAAAACAGTTGTAATGACAAAACATAATCTTATACAAGTTGTTGAATTCCACATTGACCCTCTGGTCTCCTACTCACACCAGGAGTTCCCATCCATAACGTCTAGCTGAACGGCCTGCCGGGCCATGTCCACGCTCTCCATCACACGTTTTCCCTGTTCATCACTGTCCCCTGCTGGCACCTGCCTCAGCAACATAGACAGGCTGCGCAGGGACACCTTGTTCTTACTCTGCAAAACAGGGAGACAAAGACCGGGAGGAAGATTAGACCATATGTGACATCTATCAGCAGAGAAAGAAAGAGATGTTAAGACCTTGAAATTGAGCTTCATCAAATTTGATCACAGCGACAGTACCTTTCAGCTGATATACATGGAGTGAGCAGGGAGGGCTTTACTCTTAATAGACACTTAAGTAATCCACACTTTGACAAACTCTATGGATGTCACAGGGATTATGGGACAGTGTCTCACCACTAAATCCACCAGAAATGGACCATTATGTATGAGACCCTGCTTTACGGCAGCAGTGTTGAATTGGACCATTAAGTAGAGGGACACGAAGGGTACCAGGTGGGTTCAGTCGTGTCAAGGAATAAGGGAAAATCTAGTTTACTCAAATGAAAGTTAGAAATCCTCCATGGCATCTATTGCAATGATTCTCAACCTTTTTAATTCAAGGACCCCCAGTTTGATATTAGGCCACGGACACCCATGTCATATGATTGTTATTTCTGGGACTCAAATCTACGCTGAAAATCCTCAGTGTTAATTTAACTCTGAGAGTGTACAAATGGAACCTCCGAGAGTCGACCCATACCTCCTCAAGGATCCCATGTTGAGAGCCAGTGGTCTAATGGTCTATCCAGGTACACACACAACAATCTGCCAGCAGACTGATGCGTCCAATTGGGTGGACAAAATGTCCTGGTGTCCCCCCTATTCCAGCACGCCTGCTTGAGAGTGCATGGAACTGCCATGATCTCATTCCTTAAGAGCTTCATATAGTTTGTTGTGCGTGGTGTCGGAAAGAGCAGTTTTACGAGCTTGTAGATCGGCTATTCTCAGTGTGCGACACCGGCATACAACAAAGTATAAGTCTGACTTTACCTTACCTTTTGCAGGGCTCCTGTAAAGCAGTTTTTGGCAGCGATCAGGTCTCCTCTTTTCCAGTACTGTTCTCCCAGGGTGTTCCAGCCTTCCACTAGGCCAGGCTCCAGTTTCACTGCCTTGGAAAGGCACTCCTCTGCGGTAGCACTATAGTCTGGAGATACGTTTAAACACCTCCCCTTTTGGAGCAGAAACTCTGCTTTGTTTTTAAAGGACTCTGGAGGAAAGGGGACAAACCACATAGAAGGAAATGGATCTGATCGGAAAAATGCATGCAGGTGTGTATTCTATAAGATGGCATGATCAGTTCTGAAAACACTGAAATGAAAAACATGCAAGGCTATATTTGTAGACATTTTTCTTTTTTCATTGCCCACCTTCACCCTCCTCTAGCTTCTTTAGTGTCCTCTCCATCTCTTCTGCAACATCAGTCTTTTTCTTCCCAGCATCCTCAACACTGTGAGTCTCAAAATAATTATCTCTAAAATTATACAGCTCATCCACCAGCTCCTAAAACAGGAGGAAGGAGAAGGGTAGATGAAGGTATACTGATTGTGAGCAACCGAGATTCATTCGTAAGCAGGTCAAAGGCAGGTATAGGCTCAATTGAATGCATTTATTGTCACCAAAATACACACAACGAAAAAAAGAAAAGTATCATCATCATTGAGCAGTACTGTAGTGTACAACACTGAGACAAATACAAACTGATTATTAACCATCTTAACCTCCAGCTGTGCAGCAGCATGTTCCTGTCATAAAAATAGTGACTTGGCTGCACTGAGGTGGACGTTCACATGAATTATGCATTATTAAGACAAACTGACATTGAGATGACTCAGCAAAGATGCATAACAAAAAGCTAACTGGAAGGAACTCGTTAGCAAAGCATGCATCAGAACATAAAAGCCTCCCATACAGTTACACTGCCACTAAGAATCAGTGGTGTAAAGTAACTCAGTACATTTACTCAAGTAATGTACTCGAGTACAATTGGGGTATTTTTTACTTCTACTCCACTACATCTCAGAAAAGTACAATACTTTTGTACTTTTACTCAAGTACATTTTTGAATTCCAGACTTTTACTTGTAACAGAGCATTTCTGCATTGCAGTATTGATACTTTTACTTGAGTAAAAAATGCGAGCACTTCTTCCACCACTGCTAAGGTTGTAGCCAGGCACAATGCACATTAATAGAAACAGAAAACTATGTTCAACCAGATCGACATTAGTTACACAACAACATCTATTTCTGCATAATGGCAAAAGCCTGGTCGATTAATATGACATTAATGTGATATTGCATTGTTGTTGTTATAGCAACCATCACTCTGTCTGGACATGACTATAGCAAGCCATCCAAGTGGCGATGCATAAGAGAGAACAGAGTCAGTCATATATAAGTTCACTGCTTGTGTAATTGATATATTACCGTCAGAATGTGTAATTCATCTTTGTCTTTTTCAGGCTCCTCTGTCTTGTCGACCTGATCCGCCATCTTTCAGCGTTGATAAAGAGCAACACAACCAGTGTTGCCAGATTCTGCAATAGAAATAAGCAACCAGGTCTATGAAAACAAGCCCAAAAGAAGCGACTGCATTAGCCCTAGAATGTCTGTGATCTTACATACATTTTAGAATACATGAAATGTATGTAAGATCACAGACATTCTAGGGCTACTACAGCTATTTGAAAATACCTCAGAGTCAGACCGACGCGTTGTGAGCTTGTAGGTCTGCTATCTAAAAAAAGGAAAAAAGAAAAAAATAATCTTGGGAAAAAATGGGTAATTCTGGAACATTTTTAAAACATTTTAACAACACAAATCTTGTGGGGGGGAGGGGGGGGGGCGGGGGGGGGCTGGCACATAATATCTTCAGATGGGCCGGGGGGGGGGGGGGTCTGTGGACAAATACATATTAATCTGGGGGTCCTTGACATGAAAATGGTTGAGAACCACTGGTTTAAACTACACTTTAGAAACAAGACCCCCAAAAAACGCGCAACCCGCAACATAACAATATTTACAAGCAGCTTTACAGAAAAACAAGCCCAGAGTCGCTTATAATAAGCGGACATGGCAACACTGAACACGACACCTGCTGGAAAGAAATGAACAACAAAATTAATTCTAATAAACCTAGTATGATTCCAGGCTGTATTCAGACAAGCATTTCTTGCAATTAAAAATACAAATATCAACACAACTGTTAAATTATTACCTACAGTAATATAGTGGTGGTGATGATCAGGGTTGCCAGATCTGCTTATTATAATTTCCCCTTAAGATTTTATTTGAAAATAGCCGATCTACAAGCTCACAACGCGTCGCATCGCGACGCGTTGTGAGCTTGTAGATCTGCTATTTTCAAATAGCTGATGCACATGTTAAAGTACTCATGTGGCCCATAGTCGCTTATTTTGGGCTGGTTGCTTGTTTCTCTCACAGAATCTGGCAACACTGGTGGTGATACATGATGGATGGAAGTCGGAAGGAGTCCTTCGATAAAATATATCCCCATCTTGAGCAATGGTTCCTCTAAGTGGTGTAAAGTAACTACAGTAAGTACATTTCCTCAAGTACTGTACGCAAGTACAATTTTGAGGTATTTTTTTTAATTTACTGCGGTATTTCCAATTGTCAGTACTTTTACTTCTACTTCACTACATCTCAGAGGCAAATACAGTACCTTTTACTCCACTGCAAATATTTGATAACTTTTTAGTTACTACTTTCTAGATTTTGATTATTATTACAAAACATGCAATAACCACTTTAGCCTTATAAATACTTCCCGATCTACAAGCTCACACAACGCATCGCGATGCGACATGTTGTGAGCTTGTAGATCTGCTATTTTCAAAAGATTTGTTGAACTTGTGAAATGGGACATCCTGCATAATGAGTACTTTCTACTTTTGCTACTTTAAGTACATTTTGATACCAATACCTTCGTACTTTTACTCAAGTACATTTTGAATATCGAACTTGTAGTAAATTTGTATTTCTACATTGCAGTATTGATACTTAGCCCGGAACTATTTTTAATAATCATATTGCTGGCCGGACGGTTTATGTGGGAGGGCCGCGGTATCTTTATTGTTGGCGGGTTGTTGTTGTCGGGGCAACTTCTATCTGCAAGTAGGCCTACAAGTACTGTCCCTCATATAAGACGTTCTGTTGGTGTTTGCATTTGATGTTCATGCTCACTAGACATGTCGGACACATGGAGCAGCATCCAGAAGCACAAGAAGCAGCTGGATTCTCTACGAGAGAGACTCCAGCGGCGACGGAAAGACCCCGCTGCCACAGGTAGGAGGGAATGAAACCGATACAAGATGAACGATATGAGAAAATATATATCAAATATTCACATTTTTCACAAAAGTATCAACTATAATGCATATCTGTTACGTAACGTTACCTTTAATTTATTTGTGTTCTTTCGTGTGATCTTATTAAATTGAGATATTAAAGGAGTAGTCCACCCAAAACAATACACATCCCATGAAGCCTTGAATTCATAGAGATTTTTATGTTTTTGTCGCATTACTTAGCCAATAATTTGATGCCTCAAATTTGGTGTACAAAATGTCCTGGTGTCCCCCCTATTCCAGCACGCCTGTGGCAGAAATGCAGGTCAATTGAGTAATTGATAGAAAAATAAGTAATTGTTTGAGTGAACTACTCCTTTAACGCATGGAGGAGATGCATTGTTTATGTAATTGAGGAAGTTAAGGCGAAACAAGTTGGTAAGAATCGAGTTGATGAATATTGATTGGTCCATAAACACCGTGATGGCACTTTCAAGATGTCGTCTGTCTGTCTCTCTCTTTCAGAAGTGGGAAGCAGCATAGAGGGTGCTGCTGCTGTAAGTGACAGTCCAGCACCACCTCTCCAGAGCACCTCAAAGGAGGAGACAGAACGCCCGCCAGATCCTGTACTGGAGAAGAGGCTGCTGGGATATCTGTCAGACCTCAGTCTCCCACTGCCAACCGACTCTCTTGCCATTACAGAGGATCTTAATATCGTGAGTCCATTAATTTCTATCCATGCACAGATCTCATATAGATTAGTAGTAACATATTTTTCCTCCACGCTGAGGAAGGCTTGATGCCGTGTCCGTGTATGCTGTCCGTGCGTCTATAAATTAAAAGTACCTTCAGTAGGACTTCGGCATGCTGGCTATTACTTTCTTACTGTGAATCTTCGCGAGGCGTGAACCTGGCAAACTGCATTATATATACAGACTGATAGTGCTCGTTTTTGTTTTCTATCTGTAATTCTTTGCCACATTATTTGTTTGTTGCTTACAGTCTGAACCGGCTGTGACTCATGACTGCATACAGAGTCTGCTGCTCAAGTTTTCTGCTCAGGAATTGATAGAGGTGCGGCAGCCCATTCTGGCCTCCTCCACAGCTTCTTCACCTTCCTCGTCCACCCTCGTCATATCGGTGGACCACACAAAACTATGGGCCATTTTCGGGACAGGAGCCGGAGCCCAAAGGACCGGGGTAAAGAGGAAAGCAGAGGACCAAACCCACAAAAGAGTCCCAGGCTCCTCCCCGTCTCTCCAGAGCTCTTCCTCCCCTCCACACACTTCCTCAATTTCTCTGGCACAGGCGTCTTCCTCACAGCTGTCTGGGTCTTCTGATTGGAAGACAGGGGGATCAGCGGGTGGGGCCGATAAGAAAGGAAGAACCAGTAAAATTCAATCGTCTCACTTGGACATGGAGATCGAAAGTCTCCTGAACCAACAGTCCACCAAGGAGCAGATGAGCAAGAAGGTAGGACGGAGACGGGGCGAATGAGGAATTAGACGGACTACTCGGCATGGTTTTATGTTGTATTCCCCCCAGATTGTTGTTACCAACTCAAACCGTTACAGTACTTAAGTATAAGGATATCATAATAATTGATGTATGGTTGTATTTGTGCAGATGAGTAGAGAGATCTTGGAGCTACTCAACACCAGCACCGCTAAGGAACAATCCATCGTGGAAAAGTTCCGCTCTCGTGGCCGGGCTCAGGTCCAAGAATTCTGCGATCACGGAACCAAAGAGGAATGTCTACGTTCTGGGGACACACCTCAGCCGTGCACTAAGTTACATTTCCGGTCAGTGTGACTCCCACTGTCTGTTGCATTTTGTTTATTTCGTCCAACATCTGGACTCGTATATCTCAAGAAGCCCAGGGTTGCACATAATCGTGGGTCCGGGAATGTGCTAAATTGAATAAAATGTCTTGAGCATAAAAATGCTACACATTTCACAAATATTTCAGGTCTCATGTTGTCAGTAGTAGTTCTATTACAGTTTTATTACATTTGTATTTAGTAATGCGTGTTTTTTTTTTTGCTTGCTCAGGCGAATCATCAATAAGCACACAGATGAGAGCCTTGGTGACTGCTCTTTCCTCAACACTTGCTTCCACATGGACACCTGTAAGTACGTCCACTATGAGATTGACTGCCTGCCAGAGACAGACGTAGGCCTTCTGGGACCTCAGGCTGGGGGCACAGAGCTCGGCCTGCATCAAGGAGATGCTGACAGCAACGTGGGAAAGCTGTTTCCTTCACAGGTCAGCCTATGAAAGACGGATAGAGAGAGTTGTAAAAAGATCACTGCTCTCGCACCAGCAGGTGCATCAACTTTATACCAAATGTCTCTTCAATGGATCACAATTGATTCTTGAGTCTAATCATATTACTTCAGAGAGATTGCAATGGGTAAGCTGATTATCTTACCTAAACTCTGTAC
The DNA here is from genome assembly GCF_963454915.1 of Gymnoscopelus microlampas. Taxonomy (NCBI): domain Eukaryota; kingdom Metazoa; phylum Chordata; class Actinopteri; order Myctophiformes; family Myctophidae; genus Gymnoscopelus; species Gymnoscopelus microlampas. The sequence goes on along the minus strand of NC_139956.1, from coordinate 20,185,682 downwards.
AATAAATGGACAACGGAGTTTGACAAAGTTGAGAGTTATGAAATCCAGAGCGAATTACTTCATAGCCTTGACACTTCTTGAGCCTCTATTATTGGTAAAATTTTAGATACAGTTTTTCAGCACGGGTCTCTATAAATCATCAATTTGTGTGTTTTTGTGTCCAGTGGATCTGCTGTGACATACGCTTCCTGGACGTGTCCATCCTGGGGAAGTTTGCCGTGGTGATGGCAGACCCTCCCTGGGACATCCACATGGAGCTGCCCTATGGCACACTTACCGACGATGAGATGAGGAAGCTCACCATTCCCATCCTCCAGGATGATGGATTCCTTTTTCTCTGGGTCACCGGAAGGTAGCTTTCAGGAAACCGTGTGGCATTATAATCAGTTTTCAATCAGTTTTCAGTTGGTGCACAGACAAGTGAGTGGAAGGATCCGGGTTTGAATCTGACCCCATCTTGTGGTTTAGAATCAGACTCCCATCTTGTCTCATGAGTCTCTCTCTCCACTTTGATTTCTGTCTCTCCACACTAACCTATGTGAAATAAAACACAAAATGCTAAAAAAAAAAAAGTATATATATATTTCCTTTTTTAAATAAATAAATAGTGTGAATACCTATTCCAATCTCAATAATAGCATTACGGTTTCAGATCCAAAGAGTAAGTTCCAACTTGTGTTATTCATCAAGTGAACACAGTGTAACATTGTAACCTTTTACCTTTTAATTTCTTTTACAGGGCTATGGAGCTGGGTAGAGAATGTCTCAGTCTATGGGGGTGAGTTTATTTCATTTTCTGTTATCCCCCTGTAATCGTGGATTAATCACATTTTATTAGGATAACATCGTTTGATTGATTGTTTGCACTGCTTTCTCACGTCTTCTGTGGTCTATCAGCTATGATCGTGTGGATGAAATTATTTGGGTGAAGACCAACCAGCTTCAGAGGATCATCCGCACTGGGAGAACAGGACACTGGCTCAACCATGGGAAGGAGCACTGCTTGGTACGTCTGTCTGCATTTTGGGTGTCAGCTTAGATGATTGTCTAATGGTGCATCTTTATTTTTCTTCTTTACATCATTACTATTGTCACTATGTGTGGATGGCTTGCACCATTCTCAGAGTAACTCGAATACGAAACAGCCTCGATTAACAGTTTAGTACTTTTTTTTTTTTAACTCAATTTTTATTGGAACAAAAGATTTTCAAAAGACAGATACACATACATGAATACAAGACAGAACATAAAAGTGTGGGGGGGGGGGAACAGAAACGAAAAAAACAGTACAGTACAAAAAACAAGAAAGAATAAACAAATAAACGAAAAGGCTGCATTCTATAATTGTTAGTTATTTTTCTATTACATATTGGTTATACATTGTCCATGGGCTGAACAGTTTAGTACTTCTAAGCTTTTATCTTTATGATGTGGCTCTGCAAGAGGCTAGCCGTCGGTCTATAATGTCTGTGTCTGTCTATCTGGAGGTAATCTCTTTTCTCACAAACTACTGTAGCAACCAGTGCCAGAGTTTGTATGCAGTAAGCTGCCAGTAAGCCACAGAAGTAACACCACTAATTGTGTTTCACATGTTTTATACTTTTAAAAAAAATATTTAACTTGTTAATTGTGGAAGGATGGAAATCTATGGGACATCGCTCTGAAACCTAGCCCAAATTTTGAGTCATACGTCATACATCATAGAATCTATGATGTATGACGTATGACTCAAAATTTGAGTCAATATGACATAGATGACTGATGTCACAGGCTGATCACATGAAGTCCGAGATCCACATTGGAGCCACGCCATTTCTATGTGGATTCCAACATGATTTCCTAGTTTATTTTATCTTTATCGTGCAGTATCTGTCTGTTCATCATGCCTGAAGAAGGGGAGATGTTGATGATCAGCTTGGTCCTAAGAAAAGAAAAGCTAGAAATAGAAGAGGACTGGGAGAATTTCAAGCTGAAAGAAAAAGAAAGTGTGTGCTTGCATCTTTTCAGGTGGGCGTGAAAGGTACACCCCAGGGATTCAACAGGGGATTGGACTGTGATGTCATTGTAGCTGAGGTAAGGACTTTAGCCACATTCATGCTCATTGGCCCTGTACTGTTAACGTTTCTAATTTCTGTCACAACAATCTCATTTTCCGTACACTCCCCCAGGTGCGCTCCACCAGCCACAAGCCAGATGAGATCTATGGGATGATAGAGAGACTCTCACCTGGCACCAGGAAGATTGAGCTGTTTGGTAGACCACACAATGTCCAGCCCAACTGGTATGAGTTCCTGTGTATTTCTGTTGACCTTTTTTAAACTTTCGTTTATATTTTGAGATATTGATTCAGTTCTTGCCCATTATGTCTGCTTTGTATCTTGTATTTAAACCACATACGCCATTTACTTAGGCAATTTGAAAATATCTGATCTGCAAGCTCATAACGAGTTGCACAGGGATGCGTTGTGAGGTTGTAGATCTGCTATTATTTTCCGATATTTTCACCTATAATGAGTCTGACATGTCCAAAATAGCGACTCGAGGGTGAAAGTGGTTAATAATGTATTCATTCATCGATTGATTATTCATTCCTTTATCCCTCCCATTGTGTTTTCTAGGGTTACCCTTGGTAACCAGCTGGATGGCATTCACCTGTTGGATCCTGACGTTGTGGCGCGCTTCAAGAAGCGCTACCCAGACGGCGTCATCTCCAAACCCAAGAACATGTAATGATGTCACCAACTGGCCCCATTTTGGGAACTCTGTTGCCCATGGCAACCAAGGAGGCCGGTGATCAAACTTTGGACAGCCTACTTGTCCTTTTGTTCATTTTTGTAGTAAGGACTAATAAACATACTTGATAGGATTCATTGTATCACAATAGTTAGAGTGATTAAAATCATTGTGAATTGCTAATGCTCTTCTCAGCTGTGTTTTACAGTTGAAAACAAAGGAAACGTTTTAGCACATTATTTACCCTTCATTTTGCGTTGAAGAAACTTCAGATCCGTAAACAATAAAACCAAGGAGACATTTTAATGTACAACTTTTGTGTTATTTTTTTGTTAGTATAGACATTGGTCTTTAACATACAAATAGATTTGAGTAGTTTAACTGGGCTTGTATACAAAGATGTAAGTTTCTAATTTCATCTGCCCCTTTTCACAGTTGTGTAATCTCTTCTTACATTCATGTGGTTCACCATACTCATCAAAATCCAGACATGCTGCCATATTATCCTATACGTTATTGAAATCTGCTGTAATGGTTTGTAAAAAAGTACATAATTTGTTTTTATATCAAATGTATTAAGAAGAAATGCGGAATCAGAAAATTAAAATAAAAATGTGAGGTGAAGGTAAAAAGAGAAATGGCCAATGTAAATCTATGTCAGCTGTGCCGTTAATATCTCTTAATATGCCTCCTTGATGGCAAAGTAATGAAAGGCAAAAGCGGTGGCTTCACATTCTTATACGTGACATGCAAATGTTGTAGCCCATGTGCTCATATAGGCCTGTTTGTAAGTGACTTATTTATGAATGCCTTTTATTGAAATGTCAAATTTATGCTTGTAAGATATTTTCTTGAAGAAAATGAAAATACATTATTTTCATTGAGCCTTTTATATTTGGTAGTGTCTATTGGGTAACTACTGTATGTATGTAAGATCATAGTGTTTGTTGCAGTATAGTGTTTATTTACATGGGCAATAATCAAATTATTTGCAGCAACTTAACTGCTTACACAGATAAATTCAAACGACAACAGTAGAAAAAAATGAAATGTCCAAAAGGAAAAGTATGCACCAAAAATAATGCACTTGTTGGTAATGACGCTGTAAACAAGTTTCCCATTCAACATCCCAACAGTGACCTCCATTGGAAGCCACAGGTACATCAGAGCAATGAGAACGGTCTGTTCTCAGCCTCTCCAGGGGTTAGTGTTGAACACCACAGCAGGGGAGCTTTTTTCCCTTTGATACACTGAGATTTAACCATCTCAAAAGTCTCAGTCTTTCCCCTGCCAGTTCCGTTTTTAGGGTGACCAATGATAATGAGCAACAATTTGCTTCAGCGCAGCGTCAAAATTTGCGAGTTAGTAGAGGAGTGGTGATCGCGCTTCGATGCATTAGTAGGCTACAGCACTGTCCCTCCGGTCTGGACCCTGTGTTCCCAGGGTGTCCCTCCTCAGTAGGTGGCGTCCACTGCATTGATGTTGCTGTCCAGCTGGTGTCTGAAGGACAGCCTGGCCTTGGTGGAGAAATAGATCTGGGAGCCCCGGCTCAGGCTCGCTGGTCCCTCGCCGTCACTGGCCCAGGACGCCGTGGACGATAGACGTGGCTTCATCTCCTCTATGGGCACTACAGGATGGAGGAGTGGAGGGTGAGAAGGAATGTAGAGTATGTTGTTTGACCATAATGACATTATGTTGATTGCATTAAAAAAAAAACTACTTCCCAATGTTTAGAGAGGAAAAAACGGATGCCGGAATAGACGATTATGTGAATTGGCAGATTAAATAGTTGCAAGTCACATTTATTTATATAGCACATTTCATAAAACAAGAATAGGGAGCTTATTTTGCATTGTTTTAGCCCCATGTGGACAAAAAACAAACACACATTTTAGTTTAGTAGTTGTGTTTGTCCCCACACAGAAACAGGTGATCAGTGCCTAATATTCCCCACATCTGGTTCTGTCTCCATGTAATGGTTTTTCTTTTTAAAACCTGTAGTTTCCCTCACCTGCCGCTGGGGGGCACTGTCTGCCCTTGCACCGCTCTTTACAGCGCCTGTAGAATGGGAAGCACTGGAGCACCTTCACACCCATGACAGCGGAGTTTCTGGAAGGAGAAAATGGGATAGGAATCTATTAGATGACACACTCAGAACAGAAATAAATATGTGATATTTATCTATCTAGGTGCATGGGCTGTTAAAATGGCCCACAATGTGAATGTCAATTGCAAGAAGGTGTAATTTTCTAGCAAAGTCAAACTCCAATGATAAGATTAAGACAAATATTTAGTCATGCACTCAGAACTAATGATACAGAATTATAATTCGGTAGCCTACATGTGTCATTTTGTCTGTATGTGTGCCTGTTCCCCAGACGCTCAGAGTGCCTGTGTGTGGTCACTCTTCCAACAGCTCCCGTCTGGCCTGCCTTATCAAAGTGACAGGACTGGGTGTCTATGCCCACTGACAGCTCCTTATCTTGACACAGCATAATGGAATTAGGAACCACGAACCAGTCACTCAGTGACAAGGGACAACTCATTTCAACGACACGACAGGGCTTATCAAGCCTGTCAACATCAACATGGCTCTGCAGCCATGCAGGCCCAGTCAGCAAAGCCTCATTTATACCTCACCGCACAGCTTTACGGCTTTAAAGGATCTTACTATCAAAGCACTGTTCATTAATTGAGTTTGGCGTTGTTGCCATTTCAAGAACTTGCTTGATCCCAGAGTAAAATCTTGTCCGTCTTTGAACTTATAGGTTTAACATGCACAGCCATGCAATCTGGTTGGTATTCTGGCTTAAGGGCATATGCAGTACCTGTTCTTATTTTTATGAATCTGTGTCAATCTGACAGCACACACCCATCTGTCTTTTATGTAGGTTAACACCTGTTTATTCTCCTGTGGAACCAGTTCATTTGCCAACCTGTCACACAAACTTGTGGTTTTTCAACGATAATCCCTCCCTACCTGTGGCCCTCTGCATGATAAGATAAGGTCACTGTAGGTTAACGCTGTGTTTGCTTAGAGTTAAAAGTATGTGTTCAATCATGTTAGGAAATGGGTCAACTGAAATAGAGTAGAATGGGTTAATGAATCTTGACAGTTTTTGTGGCATTTGGACTGAGACAAAAGTAGAATCAGTGGGCGTTTTTACTTCCCTTCTGCAAATTAGCGGTACATTAACCTATAAGCCCCACACAAACCGGCTAAGAACAACTGCTCTCTTACGCCAGTCCACTATATATTCCACTGACCCAATGTCAGCAGTCACAGAAATAGCCTCCTGAAACATGCAGTCCTGCTAACCCCGGGGGTAACAATGCAACACGTGCTATGAAACCCCAGTCTCACACGTGCTTCCCTCACGAGAAGCCTAAATTAGTTTTTGGGTCATTTTAAAAATGGATAGATGACACAGTGCTGAATAGCAGGTCAGCAGGAGCAGGGTTCCAATTCCAGTGTCATGCACGATTTTCCAAGGCATATTAACCAAATTGTTATCGTTTGAAAAGCTATTACAGATGCCCAATCTGGTATTTTTTTGAACATTTAAGGTTCAAAGTAAGAGTTTCACCCACTCCACCTGTAAGTCTGTGATGTGACAGCAAAGTTGAGTTCAGTTGATATAAATCAATTATATACATACATCTGGGGCAACCCATTTGTAACCCCATTTAGTACCCTACACTGTAATATATGCACTAGGCTAGGGGGATGTATCCACTGAGCTCAGAGTATCTTATGTCAAGTAGTATTGTGATTGCGACATGCAGGCCTGCAGTCAGGAGCTAACATGCTCTGACCGAGTTCTTAGTCACTGTTTGTTACTGGGAGGCTTCTGCTCTGCGGTTGCAGTCTCCCCAACCCACTTGAGTTGATTGTCTGTGCAGCAATTCTGCACAGACAATGACAGGTTACACACACACACACACACACACACACACACACACACACACACACACACACACACACACACACACACACACACACACACACACACACACACACACACACACACACACACACACACACACACACACACACACACACACAAACTGTTTTAGCATACTGAGGTCAAGCCAATATCTAAACTTGTATCGAGATACCTTGTTCTCTCTGTATTAGGAGACAAATCTCTATCAATCTCAATCATTCTCTCCCTCTCTGACTGATATACTGAATATAGTCAATATACTCTCTCTCTCTCTGTCTCATCTATCTCTCGTTCTACCTAGTCCCATTCTCTCCTTCACTCGGGTCTCAGGTGTGGCTGTGAAACTCTATCCCATGTACAGACACAGTGAGTCCATTATGCTGAGGTCGCCGTAAAAGTTCAAACAATCCATTGCAGATGAAAGCCCACAGCACTGTAACTGTACACACACACACACACACACACACACACACACACACACACACACACACACACACACACACACACACACACACACACACACACACACACACACACACACACACACACACACACACACACACACACACACACAACTGTTTTAGCATACTGAGGTCAAGCCAATATCTAAACTTGTATCGAGATACCTTGTTCTCACACACACACACACACACACACACACACACACACACCAACCTTAACCACATGAAGCCTAGCGTCCCTATTCTGGGGCGAACGTTTGGCGAAAATAGCTGACCTACAAGTGCACAACTCGTAGCTACGTGACACATTATGAGCTTGTAGATGATCTGCTATTTTTGCCAGATTTGGTGTGTAGAGGGAAAAGGGTGCGGACTAAGTACAGAACCCTGGGGGACCCCAGTCAACTCGGTATAGGGTTAAACAAAGCAAGTGACCAGGGCAGAGAAAGACAGATGAGACATAAAGAGATCAAACTCCTTTACAATTGGCACCCCTGGCGCCCCCTGAAGGACACGATCCCCACTTTGAAAACCAGTGGATGACAAACTTGTAGCTTGTGTACAGAATCAGAGAGCCCATGTTTTTTGTAAAGTACTTTCCATTTCCACGCCGATTAGTAGTCCTTTGTGTATTAATAGCTACGAAACACAGACTCTCACTCACATTTTTGCCCTGACTCACAAAAACACAATACTGCCAAGCACTAATGGATGTGCCAGCATGCACGTACGTGTGTACGTGTGTTCACACACACACACACACACACACACACACACACACACACACACACACACACACACACACACACACACACACACACACACACACACACACACACACACACACACACACACACACACACACACACACACACACACACACACAGTATGAAAGCCCTGGTCAGTGGTGTGGAATTTTGGGCCCAGGTCATTATTAGCTGTGGGGGTCTGGCAGCACATGGCATTCTGAGAGCCCAGAGAGAAAAACAACTCAGAGAGCATACACACACACACAAGCGCGTGTGTGTGCGAGCGGGCACTCACACAGCACGCACGCACACACACACACACACACACACACACACACACACACACACACACACACACACACACACACACACACACACACACACAGGCTGCAGCACACTCAGTGCCCACATTTACCAGTTACCATATTAAGGAGGATATAGAAAAGAGACAGTGGTAATGGTGTGTGTGTGTGTGTGTGTGTGTGTGTGTGTGTGTGTGTGTGTGTGTGTGTGTGTGTGTGTGTGTGTGTGTGTGTGTGTGTGTGTGTGTGTGTGTGTGTGTGTGGTCAGGGGTGGGGGTGGGGGCTTCACTAGGCAGGTCATGACCTTTTATAAGTGCAGGCCCCTTCCCAGTAGCAAAGGCTGGGGAGAGAGAAAGCTTACGTGTGGAACGTGCTGCCTGCTGCCCTGAACAATAATGAGGTTTTACTCATTCTCTGTTCACAGTCTGATGGAGACTAGGGATTGTGCAATTCTCAAAACTAACTTTTGTAAAGTGAAGCCAAGGAGCTTTTTTGTGCTACTTTTTTTTTTCACATGTCACAGTTCCGGGGGTCTGTTTTTGCATGTGTGTGATGCCTACTTAGACTGAAAATAGCAGATTTCCAAGCAAATAATGCAACACAGTATGAATTAAGCTTTAGTGTGTTTGTGCATGCATGCGCACGTGTGTTTGTTTAGACTAGGATTGGTTCAATTTAATAGAGACCTACACTACTTTACGTTCCAGGTGAAGTTGTGCAACACTTTCTATGTCTAGTCATTTTGCACACGATCCAAAGTTTGCTCTCGACAACCAAATCTATGCTGCAAATCTGTGCTTATCTTCCTATACAATAGCTGCTGGTCTCAGTTCTCTTACTGTGTATACAATATCACATCAGGCAGTATTATAGGAACCTGAATCTGGAATCTGATAAGAATCTTCCAACACCCTCTTTAGATTGTTTCCACTGAAACAAACCATTCCAGGTCCCCAGGGCACTATGAATGGTCTTGGGTTCGGTGTGTATAGTATGAAACCTATTGTGCCACAGTCAATCAGTACTAGGTCCTGTACAGTTCTGATACGATCTATGACGCACACTGTGTGTGTGTGTGTGTGCGTGCGTGCGTGCGTGCGTGCGTGCGTGCGTGCGTGCGTGCGTGCGTGCGTGTGTGTGTGCGTCCAACATTGCAACTTTCTTTTACTCATATTCATATCAATGCATTTGCATCAAGAATTTGT
>NC_139956.1:20058785-20171285 GCF_963454915.1 Gymnoscopelus microlampas | reverse complement strand
TGTAAGGTGAAGAGCGTTCCAGCCAGTCTGCTGGGGGCCATAACATGATCAAGAGGCGACCCAGTAGCCGGCTGAGAGTTTATGATGTAAGTCAGATATCAATAACTGAGCCACGCCCTTCAAACCTGAAGAAGAGGGTTTCCTCGTTCTGCATGTCCATTGGCTCAGGGTGCCATTATGACACCCAACATCCTTTCAGGGGAGCCAATTGGGTGGCTTGCGGAACAGAAAGCTGGCATTAATACACACTTCATCCCATTCCAATCTTTGCCCCTCTGATTATTTGGTGCCTCAGTGCTACTGACACCAGCCAAGAGACGAGAATAGCAACATTATAAATGTGTGGCATGGAGCATACAGGGGAGAGAATGATGGGGGGAGTAGTTATGGCATCACCTCTTATTACAGAGGCTCATTATATAACAACACTTTAAAGGCTGCATACACATGGACCCCTAAGGGTCCGTTTTTATATTATCTCAGTTCAATTTGCACTTTTGATTTTACTGTGTTCTCCAACTAATATGGAAAGTCTTTATCACATGTTGTCTCACCAAATGTCAGTTTTATACTCAAAAACCATCACACCACTATAAAAGAAACAGAAACAAAACATTAAAAACATGAGGGCATAAAGCCTAGAGGTAAAACTAGCACAAACAAAAATTGTTAAAAAGGTAGAGTCTTTAGCCCTCAACTGACTATGGTGCTCTCAGGTGGGCAGGGAGGGCATTCCACAGTCGGGGGCGGCTGAGCAGAAGGCCCGGTCACCCATGGTACGAAGGTTGGTCATGGTGGTTATGAGGAGGTTAGTGTTTGAGCGGAGGTTGCGAGCCGAGGGTTGTGGGGGAGACTAAGGAAGGAGCGTTGCCGTCGATGCACAGATGAGTTAACAGGGATATCTTGTATTTGGTCCGGGAAGAGACGGGAAGCCAGTGGAGTGAACGGCTTCATCAGGATCCTAGTATAGCAGTGCTGTTCTGGATATACTGGAGATTTTGAAGGCTCTTGCTAGGGATGCCCATGAGAAGTGCATTACAGTAGTGCAACCTGAGGGAGACGAAGGCGTGGACAAGTTTTTCGGAATCTGCCAGAGTGAGTGTGGTGGAGTTTTGCAATATTTGGAAGAAGGAGGTTTTGCGCAGATGTCCATTTTTACCCCCAGGTTAGTGACAGCCGGTGAGAGGGGAAGGCTGTGTCCAGGGAAGGTGATGCTGGTTATGGGGGATGATTAATCTGGTATGGGGTGTGGGTGCCTACTAGAATCACTTCAGTTTTGGAACTGTTAAGCTGTACAAAGTTGTCATGCACCCAAAAGCCCCTAATACACACACAAAGCCTATATAGACATGCAATACGGAGGGATGGTGGAGTGGGCTGCCACATAGAGGTGCCCGGGAGCACATGTTCGGTGCCTTGCTCAAGCGCACCTCGGCAGTACCCAGGAGGTGAACGTGCACCTCTCCTACCACACACTGTGGTCCGTGCTGGATTTGAACCTGTCCATAAGCAATATCCCTATAGACTGAGCTACCGTTGGACCGTTTTTACACATGTTCATATGCATGTTTGTCTATAAAAATGTAAATCAATCAATAATAGACAATCAGCATTACAGTGGTGGCGTACACTTCTTTTGTCACTCTCCAATGAGTAACACATTCCCCCTCTTCTCTTCTCTTTCATGCATTCCTTCTGTTGCCCTCCTCCTCCTCTTCTCACAGAATTCTAGCTGTTCCCACACCCAGGCCACAGTCTTGTTGATGTTGGCATGTATCTGATGTGATGTGATTTGTCAGACTGGGACTGACTGCCTCAAGTCACCCCTGGCCTGTTCCAGTGACATCGTAGTCTGAGGACATGCCACTCTTCTCTCCTTTCCCCCTTCTGCTCTGTCTATACCTGTAACTTCTCTCTCTCTCTCTCTCTCTCTCTCTCTCTCTCTCTCTCTCTCTCTCTCTGACTACAGCCTCTCTCTCTCTCTCTCTCTCTCTCTCTCTCTCTCTCTCTCTCTCTCTCTCTGTCTTTGTGTTTTATCCTCTTGACACATTTTCATGTATATGCATGTTTGTCTATAAAAATGTAAATCAATCAATGATAGACAAAGTCATTTAATTCCTTCCTTCTTTCAAGAAGAAGACTGACTGCCTAAAGTCACCCCTGGCCTGTTCCAGTGACATCCTAGTCTGAGGACATGCCACTCTTCTCTCCTTTCCCCCCTCTGCTCTGTCTATAGCTTCTCTCTCTCTCTCTCTCTCTCTCTCTCTCTCTCTCTCTCTCTCTCTCTCTCTCTCTCTCTCTCTCTCTCTCTCTCTCTCTCTCCCCTCTGTCATTATTAGACATCATTCTAATGCCCATTCCTTCACCTCTGTCTTTTGAAGTATATATGGGGAATATGATAAGCTTCAGAAATGCAAGGACTTGGGGCGACACTGTACCAGAATGCCCTCATCAACTTGTCCCTGGTTCAACTCTCGGCTGGCTGGACTGTTTGCTGTGTGTCTTTCCGCTGTTCTCTGTCTGCATTTCCTGTCTCTCTCTTCACTGTATCTATCTTGCGGACATGCCACACCAACATACACACACACACACACACACACACACACACACACACACACACACACACACACACACACACACACACACACACACACACACACACACACACACACACACACACACACACACACACACACACACACTTTGACAGCACAATGCTATTGTGTATTGACACATGCTTCAGTATCTGACTCCCTAAACTCCCCAGAGGTTCACCACTCTGGGTCAGCCTGTGTGCACGTTACCACTGGGTAGCGGTGTGAAGAAAGATGACTCGATGGCCACTTGTAATGCTCGGTCAGAATGAAGCTTTGGCCCAATTGTGGGTCTTGAGGTTCTAATACATCTCTGGCGCCATTTAATACTGGGCCAGGGCCCACAGGTGTAGGCTATAGCATTGAGATTGGCACCTTGCCAGAGACAGCTCGTTTCCGTTGCTCAGTGTGACTCAACTTGAGACCACACTGAGGAGGATATTGCTGTGATGGAGCAGTGGTTCCAAAATGGTGTGCCGAGGCACACTGGGGCTCCGTGAGAACAGATCGTGCCTTGGTGTTTTGTGACAAACACACATTAGTTTAGTTTAGTTTCTTTTAATCACACAAAACCATGGTAAAAGGAAGAGAAGATAGAACAGTACCTTAGAATGATGAAATACAACTGTAACCCAGCTATAAAATAAGTTATACTTTAAATGGTATTAAAATCATTTAATGAATGGTTTGTTTTAAAAAGTGTTAAAAGCCTTTAAAAAGGTATGTGTTTTTGTTTAAAAACGTAATGTATAACTCATGACTAATTCATTAGGAGTTTTGCTTTGTTTTGTTTAAAAGTAATGTTTTCTTGTTTATTCTGACCAGCACTTATGGGGTTAACATTCCTGTGGGGAACGTAGCTGTTAGAGTATGTTGCTGCCCGGACGGGAGAAAGTGGGACACATGAAGAAAGAGAGAGAACGTAACGTAACGAGTGGTTTCATTCAGAGACATTCTGTATGATATTATATGTTTGCAGTGCACAGACCTGCGTGTAATTTGTGTCTTACATGAGTGTTTGCACAACAGTCAGTATAAGAGGACAAGCTGCACGTTTGACAACAACAAGAAGACTTTCTACACGAAATTCAGAGACTGTTGTTTTCTGTTGTGCTAAAGGCTAACGTCAATGCTAACAAGCTCACAGTGAGTCTACAGTCAGTTCATAGCACGTGAACAGTCGTTTCTAGGCCCAGTTTAACTTCCACAGTTGAACTGTTAAGGTGATAGTCTGTTGTTCTCTACTGGAGGACACAAAGAGGACAATCCAAATAGAGTTTCAGCAACCAGGGCTTCATAAATAGTTCTCTGGCAACGTGGGATGAGAAGATTGTGTCTGGACTGCACTACATGCTAGCCTGCTGCTAACCTGCACCAGTGAGTGACTGTTGGAGTAACAAGGAACATTAAGGTATCACTCTTTTATTTCTGCTCACCAAGGAGTGAAGGGGCCAATGTGATTTGAGGCCACAACGCACCCAAGCAACGACCAGGCCTGCAACTAAAGGGTTTTGGGATAACTAGTATAGTTTTGCCGGCTTTAAAGGGGCTACACCATGAATTAAAAAAAAATATATTATATATAAATATTGCCCCCTAATACGTTTTAAACAGGTTGTAAGCCTAAAAACATCCAGATATTTTTTCTCACAATCTGACTGTCTGTCAGTCCAAGCTTTTTCAGCTGCAATACCAAAACGTCCTATTGGGCAGGGGGGAGCTACTGAGCAATTCTGTCTGGCCATCATCAATGCAAAATCAGGGCAAGTGACATCACTTGCCCTGCCATTCTGAAATGGCCTGTTCAGACACGCCCATTCAGGAAATCCATGAAATGAGCATGAATGACTGAATGTAAAAAAAAAATATTTGTTGGGGTACAAGAGACACTGGGGAGCCCAAAAAAAACTAAAAACCTAAAAAAAAATGAAATTCATGGTGTAGCCCCTATAAGGTGGTGTGTGTGTGGACCCACAAATTATAATAGTAGTCCTTAAGTGACTTGGTGTTGAAAGGAAGGTGTTACACTTTTGAGTAATATCTGTGAGAAGGTATTTATTATTTTTGGTATTTTGCAATAACAGTATTGTGACATTTTGTATTCCTGAAAGAAGAGGGGTATTTATCTTTAAGGTTTGAACCTGCATTATTGCTGGAAAGAGCACTTGAACATTTGTTGTGTACATTTATGTGTCCATTCTATTTTCTATTTTTGCACAATCATTGCACAAACTAAATAATTGAGATTCTATTTTTCTAACTACTTGGTTGTGTGAATTCATTTCATTGTTACCTTTTAGATAGAGGGTTCATTTGGTTACAGACCTAAGTAAACACATTGACTGCCAGAATTATTTCAGATTTTTTGCAGTCTTCTGCCAGAGATTTTTCATTGGAAAAAAAAAGTACTCAGGAGCCGAGATACAAAATTTTAAAGTTTTAAGTTAACAAGGAAGTGGATGAGAGTAAAGATCTTCGAAATTCATATCTCCTTGGTCTTTGGGTAAAATAAAAAAATAAAAAATATATATATTTTTTTTTTGCTAAAATCGAGTTATCTCGATCTTGGCAGGCAAGTGATGAAACGGTAATATCGAGTTAACTCGATCTAGGCAGTCAATGTGTTAATATTGAAGCTAAGAGAGTCTTATTTAATATACTTTGGGTTAAAAACTGCATGAAAAGGTAAATTGATAACATTGTGACTTTAAAAGCTGCTTTTGCATTTATTATTATAAAAGAGATTCAAGATAATACTGAGTTAATCAGAGTTAAGTTAAATTTATTTAAAAGAACTCAAAAGCCCTCCCCTCATTAACGTGACGATCGAGGGGACCGCTACACAACAACAAAATCTAAATCAAAACATGATTTGCTGGCGAGGCCAAAAAAAAACATGGTGGCTTACACCAATTAAATACAAGATACAAAAAGTTAAGAATTATTTTATAATTTACTATATCATTTTTCAATATATTTTAACTACTTTCTTCCTGGCATCCCTATTTTGGTCATTATATGCGAAAATGTTAAATGAATCAATTAATTCATTTACTTCACACATTTTCAAGCTCACAACATGGCACATTATGATGTGTTGTGAGCTAGTAAATCTGCTATTTTGGCTTTGAATACAGGCGTGCTTTGAGACCTTGACTTGACCATTGGTGTGCCGGGCAAAAAATGTTTGAAAACCATTGTAATAGAGTGATAGTAAAAGAAAATAAAGGCATCTTGCCTCCATCTCCCACCAGTTACACTGAAACATGATGCATGCATCTGCATGACATGTTGACACTGTTCTTTCTATTATGTCAGTTTGTTTTTCTCTGCCCACCCTGTGGCTTGGCATGGGTCATGCGTCGTTGCGGTTGACATAATTATTGGGTGGCGAAGTCCGTCGGGATTCGTCTGAGTTCAACATTTGTTTTTTGGCTACACGAGTCACAGTGTGATTGTTTTTTTTTTAAATGCTGCTGTGGTTGTTGATGCACTGAATGTAGAGTATTCCCAATTCCTGAGAGGGAACGAGAGAAGTGAAAGAAGAACAGAGTAAATCATTTAGAGCAGGGGTTTTCAACTGATTGTGAACCAGGGACCACCACCCTGACTAAGAATCAACCACGGGACCAGTGTTGGGTGGGGATATGGGCTAAGTTTAGTGTTTTTGGTAACACTTGCTATTTTTCCCATGTCTATAATGCATTATAATCAGCTTAGAACAGTGTATGATTATAGTTATGAGAACTGAAATATGCATAACCCTTTATTTGTTTCTCAACCAATTGTCCATGGACATATGTTTTTAAATAATGACCGAAATATTATGCTAGTGAGCAAAGCGTTTTTGAGTAATTGAGTGTTTTTGAGAATGTCTCTTACTTTGTCCAGCCTTCTATATTAAACTCATATTAAATGATATACTGATTTGTAACTTACAGTATGTATGAGTGAGAAGACACACCCTATCACATGGGCACATTTCCTAATAATGATAACTAAGGCAATTCGGTACACTTCCCCTTCTCCTCCTTTTCTGTGGAAGTTCTTGACCTCCTAGTAACTGCTGTCAACATCGACGTGTCATCTTAGGTCACCAGGTCATTGAGTGAACTGTTTCTCATGTCCATGTCTATCTCTTCTTGGCTATAGTGGAGTCTCATGTCTCATGTCATTTTCTGGCTCGAACCTGGCCCTTTGCATATTCTTCAGGTATGCCAGCATGAAAATACTACTGTCACATATATACGTATTTATAAAAGGTAAAACACATTTAGCTTTTACTGTAAGCTCTGGGAATTCTACCTGACAGCTCATCCAGAACTTCACAAGGGACTGTCACTTTCCTACAGTACCTAATGCATGATCAGGGACCACATGCAATACCTCCACGGACCACCAGTGGTCCACGGACCACCGGTTGAAAACTCCTGATTTAGAGGGTGCCAACTGCTTAATTGGTTGAAGACCTTTCTTCCCTACATTTCTCATCCCCATCTGGGACATCATTGTGAGAAGAAACAGTTGCTCACAATGCCCTCTACACCAAATCTCTTCACATTGTGACGCATTGTGAGCTAGATCTGCAATTTCCGATAAATGTTTGGGACTGTTTGGGAATGTTTGGGATGCTACTAGGGTTTATGTGGTTAATACAGTCATCCAATACCAGCCTGAACCAGTTCTGTTCTAGTTCTTTTCTAGATGGCCTGTGTTCTGTTCCGTCTTCTCTTCGCTCTGTTGTTGCCATCTGGGGCGGGACGCAGTGAGGGGTTCATTTCTGAATAATGGCCTAACCACAGGGTCTAAATTAGTGCACCAGGCGGATAGAACAGAAGATTTGGCTTCACACTTCAACGGCTATTGCCCTCTATTTGTCTGTTCTCTGCCCCCCCGCCCCTCTCCTCCCAACACCCCCACCCCAACCATTTCCCTCTCAATGTTTATTTTCTCTTTCCCACCACCCCTTGTTTTTTTCAATGCCTGCCTCTTCTTGCTTGCTTTCCTTTCTATCACATTCTCCTCCTCTTCTCCATTTTGGCGCTGTTTGTCCGTAACACTTTATTGACCTGTTATTTCAGCCTATATGTGACTTGCATGAAAACCAGATGAGTGGGCCCCTTTCCGTTTGGCTCGCTTTGTTCCCCTGGACTCCCAGTCAACTCTCCTCAATCACTCCCCAGCTCCTTCCTTCCTCGCTTTCTTCCCTATGTTATGTAAGAGGGTTACTTGTGAACAGATCAACAATCTGTTTGCTAAAGCCTCATTTAATGCTCCGTTGTGTGTATTTAAATATCAATTAGGCTTTAATCAGATTAACGCTGCCGTCCCTGTTCTGGACATTTTGTTATAGGAGGAGATTTTCAAAATAATCGACATTTTCATCACGCCACACCGTCGTGTGATGAAGTCTAAATAGGGCTTAAGTAGTTAAGTGACAAAAATGGTCACAGCCAAACCTATAAAGCAACTGCTCCAGTGACTTAAATCAAATCATTCTTGCAATCAGTTATTGCTTCTTGCCAAACCAAACACTGTAAAAACGGCATCCTGCTCATTGGGAAGGGTCTGACACCTGCCCCACACACCTATAAGCTTAATTTAATGAATTTACCAGAACTTTGTGAAAGACCGTTACCCAAAATAGCTTTGAAATATTGATAGTGGGGATCAATTAGACCAATTTGTTAGATACTTAAAATCATGGTTAGGCACACATTGTACAATGTGTGTAATCATTTCTATGGGATTTATTTGATATCAAGTAGCATCATGAGAGTAAAGTAAAGGCCGTAGGGGTGGACCCTTGAGCAAGACACTTTACCCAAATTGGTGCCTTGAATGTGTGTGTATGAATGGGTGAATGTAATCCACTTTGTAAAGTGAGGACCCCCTAGAAAACGAGATGCTGCATCTCAAGGGTTTTCCTCCAGGGAAAAAATAAAAATAAAACACTTTGGAGGGAGGCGCTATATAAATGAACCATTTACCATTATAGCAATTGTGCTAGTTCTTGGTAGTTATGCAATTATTTGGTGAAAGATTTCTTTCTGTTTTTTACAATTTGCTAGTACATAACCAGGCCATTCGTGTAAATAAGAATGTGTTCTTAAGTGACCAAAATAAAGGAGATTGAGAGACCATTCTCACACAGGATGGGTTGTGAAGAGATAAAAGTTCCACAGTCAGCTGTTTCAACTGTGTTCACTCACACTGGCTAATATGTACATGTACAACGTTTAGAATCCACAGTAGGGTGGTCTTGGCACTGAGAGACGAGACAAGACATCTACAGTGATGGTTTTGTATGGTGCATATGTGACTTTCCCTCAGAAACACATTGGTTGCCGGCTTCTCTAGACCCAGACAGCGTCTATATTTACCTGGCTGCAGCTCCATGAAGTGTATTTATCTTGGAAGTTAGGTAACAATTACGACGAAGCGGCTCCATAGCAACAAAAGATTATGGGCTTAACCTGGCCCTTTTCTAATAGGCGCCCATCACAGATACCGCGCCGTTAGTGCAGCTGCAGTCCTTACAGGATCCACAGGGGGCTCTGACCTCTGAACTTGTCCTGACGCACAACAATCCTGTTAGATCTGGCTGTCTGTGTCTAAAGGAACTGCTGAGAGCTTTAAACGCAACATGAGATCAGTAATTGACAGAGAACAGCGGAGAGATTCTGCTTAGCTTCACTCAAGTCATTCATGTGGATAATTGGGGTTACTGAGTGAATGATATGGTTAGGACACAGTAATGGGATTTCCACCTTGTTTTTGCAAGTTGTATATTATTCTATAATTCTATATTCTATAACTTTATATTTGATTACACTATAAATATTATAACTATGAGTTTATTTTACACTTCGTTTGGGACCAACAATCGATAATGACACATTTCGTTTGTAATGGATTTATTTGTCAGGGGGGGGGGCACAAATATTAAAGCATCAAATATACATACAAACTGGTCAAATAAGTTATTGCTGATAGTCACACAGAAGTAAAATAAGCTGAATACCTTGTAAAACATTAATACCCCTTCCTATCAAAGCCAGTGACACTTGAGGAAAAATAATCAGATCTAGTAATTCAACAAAACACTTTCAGGCAGGCAGTTGATGCAAAACATTACCAGTGCTAAGACTACAGTACGATGCGTATTTCAACAGAAGTCCCAGAGAAGAGTTCAGATTATGGCACATACATGACACACCTGATTTGAACATCATGCTAAAGAGTATCAAAGGAAAAACACACTGCATAGAAATACATCTTTGAAAAAAACAAACAATTAAGTACTGTTGCCCTGGCCTTTCTGGGGAAAGGTTCCAGTCTCCCGATCAGATCATGAGTGTTCTCTTCACCTTTCACAGGCCTCCCTCCTCCTGCGAAAACAAATCATGTTTTCATTAGCTGCTTCTGATAGGAAGACACTAGCTGTCCATCAGGAGGACGACCTCATTGTTAGTCTCTCAAGCCAGACAACTGTTCCACACTGTTCAAATACTATGAATACTATGCCCCCTAAAAGTTCCGCACAGGTACTAAACACAGACAGGTATCGTCTATTTGATTTACAGTAGGAATTATCTACGCGACTGCGAAACGGACGTACAGACTGTTAGGCAAAAGCATTTGAATATTGTGTGAGCCTCAGCCAACAGTATGTCTTGAGATACTTCCCCATTGTTAACGGGCGCTGTGTTTTATCAGGGAGGTGCTTTGATGTGCATTATCATTTCCTGTGGGTTTTGGGGGTGTGTACATATGTGCACTTTGTGATGTAACTCTAAACTATCAATTTGCAATTGATGGCAGGACAATTTGTGTCCCTACGTTTATAATAGATTGTGCGCGTGTGTATATACGTATGTACACACAGGCACACGTGTACAGTCATTCACGTGTTGGATTTTACATGTACATATGGGAGTGTACAAAGGAAGACCAACAGAATATGTTCCAGACCTATGTATGATCAACCATGGGCTAAATCCCAGCTTAAACTTCAACCATCACATTGATTTTCCTACTTATTTACCCTGTGCAATATTCTGCTGAGTTAGACCTTAAGTCAGCCTTTCTGCTACGTTGCCCACCTAGTATTTACTGTCCCTGTAATGAGTAATGTCTCAATTTTGTATAACAGTACAGGCTACAAGTTATAGTTATAGTAGTGCCTTCCTGTCTACTGTCAAATTTGCTCGAAAGAAAGAGAAATATTTCTCATTTCCATTTATGTTATTTCTATTCTGGCCAGTCCTATTCATATATGGATTTACTGAGACAGGTGGTTTCAAATGGAATTCCGTTGTTTCCTATAGACCAGTTCCTCATTGCTGAAGTCAAAGTCTAGAATTCTGATCGGACCAGAAACATAATGATGGAACTACAGGACAGCATACTTTAAGTTGGGGATGGAGTTCCTTTGACAGTTTTTCCTGTGTTGCATACTTTGCTTTAACCAATGCATTTAGAGATTGACTAAGTTCAAGCCGATCGCACACACGCACGCACACATTCACGCATGCACACTCAAACATATACGTATACTAGTTTCCACAGATCCCAGTAATACCATCAAAACACTTAAAAACAGAACTACTGATGCTACTGCATCAAGCTTAATTGGGAATATCCGTTGTATTAAGGCCCAGTTTCAGCTTAACTTAACAAGTTTGTAACATCAATGTTAATGGCTTTCCTTTTTTAATTTGGATTCAAATTGGACATGGCAGCTTTGAAAATTCTACATGATATTGTGAAAAGTAGATTAAGCTTCACATCCAATTCATGGACCAACAGCCCAGCTTCATTCCCTTTTGGTGACTGACAGATCTCTGGGATTGGGACTACCCTGCTCTCACCCCTCAATGCCCCCCAGGACCATGCAACATAAATATAATATGGTAATGTAAATATATGCTGCTATACTATGTAGAATGTGCAGATATAGGCAAATTCCTTGTATGAGCAAACATGCCTGGCAATACAAATAATTCTGATATGGACATTATATAGGATATTGTGTGTGTGTGTGTGTGTGTGTGTGTGTGTGTGTGTGTGTGTGTGTGTGTGTGTGTGTGTGTGTGTGTGTGTGTGTGTGTGTGTGTGTGTGTGTGTGTGTGTGTGTGTGTGTGTGTGTGTGTGTGTGTGTGCGCACGCGCAGTGGTGTAAAATATATATTTTTTATTAACAGGTTATCCACATTTAATTGAGGACAAAGGTATTGGCATCAGTAGTATGCATCAGTAGTATTAGTACCAAAAGTAAAAGTACTCATTACGTTTCACAAGGTATCATAGTATAAAATGTATTAACATCTTATAGCAGATCTACAAGCTCACAACGCGCTGCGATGTGGCACGTTGTGAGCTTATAGACTGGCTATTTTTAAATAGCCAAAGTTTAAATAGGGCTCAAGTGGTTAATATATATTTTGTACTAATAATTCAAATCTACAAAGTAACTAGTAAAGTTTTCTAATAATTATAGTGGAATAATTATACTGGAATAATTGTGTGTGTGTGTGTGTGTGTGTGTGTGTGTGTGTGTGTGTGTGTGTGTGTGTGTGTGTGTGTGTGTGTGTGTGTGTGTGTGTGTGTGTGTGTGTGTGTGTGTGTGTGTGTGTGTGTGTGAGAGAGACCCTTCTCTCACACCCTTCTTCTGTCTACCTCCTTGCTTTCGCGGCAGTCCCCACAGATACAGCCCAGGCAGCCGTTAACCACCTGTATGCCACACAGGACCGTCTGCAGTGCGCCCATACACAGCAGAATGGCAAATAGACCAATGTGCCACGGCACTATGTTATCAGGGAATATGCAGTACGCTTTCCACAGAGACTCATCAGCCAGGTAGCTGCCGTTTCTGCAGAGATACAGACACAAACACAGGTAGTCAGAAAGTTTAAAGTAAAAGATAAACCAAAATATGGATGATTGAATGTGAGCAAGGCTGGTCTTGGGGTATAGGAAGATAAAATGTGTTAACATGACTTGACTTGACTTGTGGTTTGGTGGTCAGGAAGCTGAAATGAGCTGAAATGGAACATCATGTGCCCTATTTAAACCTTGAAGAAAATATTATGTAGAGTCAGAAAATAAAGACAAAATAGGTTATTGCATTGGAGGAAGGGCTGGCTCAAGCTAAATAGTGTTTGTTGGGTAAACTGTCAGACTTGCCCCTGTATGCTGGGGTTTCTCTATACAGAACATATGCTCTGCCCAAGCACGTAAAATACCTTGAAGTTGCCAACAGCCTCATACTGAATCTACGGCATTAGTCAACATGAGCTCTCAGAAACTGCATGGACTTTTCACACCTTATGAAAAATAAAATGGATAAACAATAGCATTTTTGAGGGTGTGTGTGGGGGTATGTGGGGGGGCACTTACTGTGTCATGCTGGGACACAAGCTTGTTTCTTATGCTGAAGTAACGTAATGCAGGCTAATAGTCCATTAATACACTTGGAGCTTCTATTTATTTCTTTATTTTCAAGATTTCTTTTTTCTTTTTGTCATTTTGCCATAAACAATGAACTACACTAAACAGTCCCTGTCACTGCCAACACCAACTGTTGGCCTGGGCAGGTTACACACAGTCACCAACAGCAGAAGAGCGTAATGTGGTGGAAAAAGTAATCAAATGTTTTTAGTAAAAGTATCAATACTGCAATGTAGAAGTACATTGAAAGTGAAAGTCTGGAATAAAAAATGTACTTGAGTAAAAGTACAAAAGTATTGGTATCAAAATGTACTTAAAGTACAAAAATGTTTGAAAATAGCAGATGTACAAGCTCACAACACATTGCGATACGACGCGTTGTGAGCTTGTAGATCAGCTATTTTCAAATAGCCAAGGTATAAAATAAGACTAAAGTGGTTAATGTATGTTTTATAATGTAATCATTTATACCTGCAAAGTAACTAGTTACTCAAGTTTTCAAATAATTGTAGTGGAGTAAAAGTACAATATTTGTCTCTGAGTAGTGGAGTAGAAGTAAAAGTATAGACAATTGGAAATTCTCCAGTAAAGTAAAAGTACCTCAAAATTGTACTTAAGTACAGTACTTGAGTAAATGTACGCAGGGGAACACACAACGCCCCCCCAGTAACTCTCCCAGCATAGCCGCTGGCAGGTACACGCACCCCGACCAACCAGGGCAAAGAACATAATATCCTGCCAAGATCAACTGTGAACACCGCCAATTGTGTTCACTGAAACACATTCCTCCCCAGAGGAATCGAACCCTAGTCCCCACACAGTGTTGAGAAATTGCTTTACCCATGTGCGGTGCCACCCAGACAACCTAAATACATGATCTTTAATGCCCTAAATGTCCCCTCTTCTGAAGAAAGAAATGGTTAAAGCCTGCATTTCTTTATGTAAAAAATGGCTAAATACCTCTTCACAAGTTTAAAAAGTTGAATCTATATTGAGGTTGAGACTATCAGAAGGTGAAAATAAATGATACAAACATTTTTTTAATGATATAATCTATCAGTTATTATTATTGAGATATTATGTAAATAATAATGATAGTAATTTGATCATCGGTATAAGAGGGCTCTGTATATTATTTGCTTGTAAGTCTAAACTAAAACCACAAAATAACAAATAAGCACTGGCCTCGTCTGCCCCCTACTGGATGTTGTTTGTGTTACTTCTGATCAATACTCATGAATATTAATCTTTTACAGTCATTCCCATAGAGCAAAGGAGCTTACACATATGTACCTTGCGTGTAAAAACAAATCCAACAATCCAGTAAACACCAATGCACACAATGCATCTGTGTGTGTGGATCTGTGTATGAGCACATATTTGTTCCCCGAGATTTTCCACATTAAAAAAAGCAGATCTACAAGCTCACAACGCATTGCGACACATTGTGAGCTTGTAGATTGGCTAGTTTTGAATGGCAGACGTATGAATTAGGGTTAAAGTGGTTAAACAAATGTTTGACTAATTTTGTTGCTGGACCGCATTTTGTTGTAACTGTTGTAATGTACACTACACTGGGATGTGCATGTTAAGTGGCTAATTACATGAGTAATGACACTCACGTGGGGAGGCCTTCGAAGGGGTACTCCCATTCGCCTTCAGGGGTCTCACACTTGGGCCCTTTAGCCAGAGCTGCTGAAGCCACACTGGTGCAATAGATGGCTCCAATCAGGCCAAAGCCAGAGGAAAAGACTGAGTTCAGCATCTGTTAGTGTAGTGGACAGAAAGAGGCAGCAACAGTCATCAGTTATGTCCATATTGTGTTTCAGCACATTCCGACCTCCAGTGACTACCAGACCAGTATAAAATAAAAGTTTTAAAAAGTTACGATATTTCAAAAAGTATAAAACATGTATGTCTAATTATGTTGCACTAGAAATGTGGGGGTGATCAGTCCAGTGGTTTGCAAGATTAGCTGCGGACACACACACACACGCACACACACAGGCACAGGCACACGCACACGCACACGCACACGCACACGCACACGCACACACACGCACACACACTTTTTGTAAAACTCTTAGTTGCACCAGCGTTGCACTTTTGTTCTTGTATTGTCTGATAAAGATTTCCATTTCCATTTGGCCTAGGTAAATAGACCATCACTACACAAGTGGGGGCAATACCATCCCGATGTGTCCTTTTATATTGTGGCTTCACCAGCGAGCACCACATTTACCACTTTGTTCACAAACTGCTGGCTATAGATAATTAAAGATTGGACAGGGAGGCAACGACATTAGATTTGTTTCGTAAATGAGGTTAAACTGATTGACTGAACAGATTTTAATGGGCTTATAATGGCAATTCTAATTGGAACAGATAAACAATGATGCTGATTCGACAGCGTTGTAAAAGAAGCATAACAGCGATTTGGATACTATTCTTGTGATTCTTATTGGATGGCTAATTATAATTAGTAACCCAATCCAATCAGAATCACTGCTATTAACCTGTCCAATTAGAATCCAATCATGTACAAAAAAAAGGCACTGGTGGGATTTGATTCAGAATCCAATAGAGTCACATGTGGTTTGTCAAGCAAGTATCTCAAGCTCTATGCCACCAATGGGCACACTAGCTTAGGTATTATATTGCCCTAATACATTGGGTTATTTTGGGCGCCGATAACTCTGAGAGTGTACAAATGGAACAAAATGGACCCTTAAGGGTTTCCATTTGTACACTCTCAGAGTTACGACCTGTAAGGGTCCATTTGGTTCATAAGTTTCATAACTATACATCATTTAGCTGGCACCCCTGGAACCCCCACACTTTGAGAACCATTGTTTTATATGACGCGGAAATGCTTTTTTATATGACACGGAAGCGCTTTCACATGGCTTTACTTACCCGACATCGGTTTCCACAGCAACCTGCTCCACAGCAACCTTTGCCCCCTGCCCTGATAGCTGAACAGCTGGGACACAGCATCTGTCAAATCAAACAGCAGGTGTAATTTTTTAAGCAAGCTACGTAAAACAACTTTATTGAGAACATCTCAAACACACTGCGGCCAGTAGGCCAGATATACTGTAGAACTCCTCCTTAAAATGGAGGCCCACTGGATCATGACTTAACTTGACTCCTACATACTTAGTTGACTGAAGTAGTCCCCCAGGGGTCTATACTGGGCCCTCTCCTTTTCCCCCTCAGTCTATCTCTTTGCCGAAAATAGCAAATCTACAATCTACAAAGCTTTTTTGATTTGATTTGATCTTTATTTATCTTGAACAATTTAAAAGTACAGAAAACTCCATACATCATCATCACAATTTCAAAACATTTGTTCAAGAAGGGACAGAAAGAAGCAAATGCTTATCTAGTCCGGCCCCCTTCTTACCATGACAAATAACCTATTGTAAAACAATATGTTTTAATACAAATTGATATACCATAAAATGAGTACACAATTTACATATAATACATATAAATCGATCCTACTAAAAGTAATAAAAGATCATATAAAGTAAAGAAAATAGTCAATTTAAAAAACAATTCATATACAGCAAATAATCATAGTAACTTATTAAATTAGTCAATCAGTATAAAATGATCTGACCATAATGTAGTATAAATGACTGCTTATAGCATCGCTTGAACTGTTTAACATTTCTGCAGTTTTTGATACTTATATCAAGATTATTCCAAAGATTAATACCTGATATTGAAATGCACATTTGTTTCAGCTCAGAAGTCAACTTGTAGTTATACTACTTTGATTGAATGTTCACCTCAGAATACACACAGGTTTATGTGATTAAGAAACTTGAACCATTTGTTGGAATCTATTGGCCCGCCCCTAACATAACCACCAAAGCCCCCCTTCCCAGTGCTGGCTTAATGCAAGGACTTTAAGTGCTACAACACTGGGCACCAACCTTGGGGAGCACCAAACGGCAGGGGAAAAGTGAAAGAAGACTCTACTATCGTGGAAAGACCCCCCCTCCCGCCCCCCTGGGCACCACGAATGGTTAATCCGGCCCTGCCCCTCCCCCTTGGTAATTCTGGGAATGAAAAAGGTGGCCTGTTTCTGTTGTTGGGTGGGTCACAGACATCTAAGTGTGTAAGTGTATTCTTAAACATGCCTAATGCAGAAATAACTGCAGTCTGATGACTTACTATGCCCCAACGGAGGAAGTGCAAAAGTCACTGCTGTGTTTGTTTGTTTGTGTGTCTGTCTGTCTGTCTGTCTGTGTGTGTGTGTGTGTGTGTGTGTGTGTGTGTGTGTGTGTGTGTGTGTGTGTGTGTGTGTGTGTGTGTGCGCGTACTGTATTCTGTCTCTGTCTGTCTTTGACATTTGTTACAATTGTATTGTTGTGTGCATGTCATCTCTTATCTACTATACTAATATTTGTGAATCCTGAATCAATTGTTAGTTTCTTGTTCCAAAGGTTAATGACACATAAATGAGTGAGCAGAGCCATGGAACCAGAGTTACTCAGTATACAGGGCTCTGGTCAGTATCACAGTCTCGATTATGATGAAGTAGTGATAAAGACACACCCTTATAGGCATCAAAGGTCTCCATTTACAACACACATCATTATGATTATGCATTATCTAAGTTCCTTGTTGCTACAGAATTTACAAACCGGTTGGGCCGAATGGAAGATCAACTTAATAGTGAGACGTTTCAAGAACTAAGTGGTCACATAGTGGATGCTATTGATCAGTGGTTCATAATGTGCAACATTGTTTTCTCACTCAACAGTAAACAAACCAACTGCACGTTTCTAAAGTGTCAATCTAAGGACTTTTTAAACATTTCAAATACCTCTAAAATGAAAAAGTGTTTTTGTATTTTTTTTAAATAACATCATTACTGCATCAAACGTAATCAACAAACTATAATATAAAAAAATATCAAAGATTGGCCAAAATTGAGGCATTGTGAGCTTGTAGATCAGCTATTTTCACAATATTTATCTGCAGAACCGAGTCAAACATAGTTTTATGCCAGGCTGGGGGGTCCCCCAGTTCAAATATGATTATTTTGGAGGATTGCGGCCTGAAAAGTTTGAAAACCGCTGCTATTATATCACAGAGACACCTATTGCTGAGAAATTAGCAGAAAAAAAGGGAAGTGTGTGTGCCTATCCAATGTCAGTATGTGTATTGTGAATTTCAGAAATATTTCAAAATAAAGGCCATGACATGTATGTGTCAAATCATTGATTGATTTCATTGTGATTTATTATTATTTATATATAACATGACATAATTCAGTACTCACAAAGAGTCCTCCTCCAATGAGTCCCCCCATAAGCCAGACCTCCAAGGAGATCTGACTGTTCTCCAGGCTCTCCAAATTAGGGAAGAAAAGGAGCAGGTTGGCAATCATACAGATGAACGCTGAAGGCAGCAAGATCAGACCCACCAAGCGGGCACACTTTCCTGTACAGCACATCCTTCTATCGGTCTCACTTCGTTGCTATCTTCTTCTGTCTCTCTGTGCTTTCTTCTTTGCCTTCACGCAGTCAAAAGGGACCGCAACAAGTCCCCTGAAAAAAGACTAAAACTACAACCACAGCCACCAAAAAACAAAAAGCTAAGTAACTCAAGACTGAAGAGAGGCTCGGGAAGTGAGTGACGCCTCACCAGGGATAGCTCACACACTCGTCAGGGTCACAGGGTGGAAGGCAAACACTACACACGCAACAGGACTGAGAACAAAGGCCAAATGATGGTTTAGCTGCCTGCGAGATCACGTGATCTACAAATCTACAAAACCACAGAAACTGTTGGTGTAACTTAAAGAGAATAAATATATATTCTTTCTTTATTCAAAACATATTTTTGTCTTTGCAAATGTTGCAAGGTGTATTGCTCTAAACGAATTAATGCAGGGCAATAAGAGCAGTGCAGAAGGGATGGGGGGATGGGAGGGTAGGTCTCTAGACTGCCCTTTGATACCTGTCCATGATGATATCATACACATTAGTTCCATTTATGGTCTGTTGCTCTAACATTAGCTTAGCGTCCCGGGTGGACTTAAAATAAACACCTGTGTTTGTCAACCGAAAGGACATAGACAGAGTGGTGTGGAGTCTAAATGACAGAGCAGTACTGTATTTAGAGTGGGAAATCCAAGACTTAAAAACCAGAATGTTCTACAAATGCATTGACCTTGTCTATTTGAAAGAGGAAATTGGATAATACAGTATTGGACTATCTTTTTATGGCCATTTGTTCAGTGTTCCTAATGGTGGTGGGTTAATGAGTATCAAACTGCTGACATTGACAGACCTGCTGAATGTTATCAGCATTCTTTGTCGCTGTACAATTACAAATTCCAATTGAAATAGGTTTTCTGTGTTAAGGGTATCTTTGATGCAATGTGACTAGAATGTGTTCCCCTAGATATGTTCAATGTTTTAGTTTTGCTATGTTTTGACAAAATAAATAGGCTAGATTAAAATCAAAGGTTAAATCAAACCCATGGATAGGAAGGCACTTCATATGACCACATTGGCCTGTTTCAACAAAATTGTGAAGGTGGAACCCCAGACAACTGTTTAGTCCCTACCAGTCCAGCACATGAGATCGATGCCCCAGAGACCTATCCATGTTGTCAGGACCAAAACAGATTGAGAGTTATCAACATCTAATGTAAACATATTATGAGCATGCAGAAGCATGCAGAAGCTGCATTTGTTTTAAATCCTGCCATGTCCTTCAATATCAAATCAATCATCAATCATATGTTTTGATCTAGTTTCTTTTGCCATTGTTTCATTGGAAAACCTTAAAACACACCTACACATTAAATCACAGTAATGTTCCAAGACTTTCTCATCAACACAGACCTAGTGACCTAGGGGCCCGTTCCACGAAACCTGGATTAGGGATAAACCGGGTTTAACCCAGGTTTAAACGGCTATCCTGGCTTAAATTATCCAGGAAGCGGTTTCACGAAAGCTGAGTTAGCTTGGCAGATTAACTTAGCCAGTAAACCTGGATATGTTTATCCATGATCCAGTTTCACGAAAGAAAATTGAAGCAATCCTGCCTTAGTTACCATGGCAATTTAGCTGTGAAGTTAGCCTGGTCCGGACCAGGCTAACAGCCAAGCTTTATTAATCCAGTGCCTTGTTCTTCAGTTTTTTGTGAAATAGCTGTTAGTCCAATGACTCCAATCGTAAACCAATGAGTTTTTCCACACTTATTCAATTCTTATGCGAAAATCGAAGATCTACAAGCTCGGAAAAAAAATGTCTTATGGCGGCCGGGGGTCCACGGGGTCCCCGTGGCGGCCGCCATAAGACAATTTTTTCCACGGGGGTCCCCGTGGTGGCCGGGGCCGGCCACCATGGGGCCCCCGTGTACCCCCGGACCCCCGTGTACGCCCGGGTACTCCCGAACCCCCGTTGACCCCCGGCCCCGTATACCCCTGGACCCCCGTTGACCCCCGTTGACCGGGGACCCCCGGCCGCCAAAAGGGAAGCTTTTCACTTGTAGATCTTCGATTTTAGAAATTTAAAATTAGAAAATGATTCTAAGTGTTTATAATTATAATTCCAATATTCACATAAACTCCTCATGTTTAAGCCTAACTGAATATAAATTAGTTGCATATTTTTGGACAACTTTTGCATTTAATTTGCTAATTCGCTTTCTCTGGATCTATATTTATTGCGGCCGTGGCCTGGCTTGACAAAGTCACTCCTTCTCAGCCAGGCTTGGCGTTCGTGGAACTGAATAAACCAGGCTGAACAGCGCAGGCTTGTCAAACCTGGATTTTCCTTTTAAACCAGGATAATTTAATTCCGCTTTCGTGGAATAGACCCATGGTTTAGTTGGTACGCACAACAAAAAAAAGTGCCAACTGGAACCGAAACAGGTTATTCAGAGTGATGTCATAGATTAGAAGAACCGTTTTTGGTTCCAGAATAAACCTTTCAGACCAAGGTTAATTTTGTATTGTTAATCATATTTGAATGGTTCTATAAAGAACCCATAACCACTTACTGTAAACCACTTGAAATACTTAATCGAACGCAGACTGGTGTCCCCCAGAATTATTCATGTTGTCTGCAATTCAAAGATCTATAATACTCAGTGCAATGTCACTAATCGCAATTACTTGAATTCTTATAATAGAGTAGCATTTTTATGCACCTTTTTCGGGTATTTTTTGCTTTATTCTCATGACATAGGAGTGTAGCGAGACAGAGCGGGGAAGACATGCAACTCACTGCTGTGACTGAATTCGAACCAGACGTTACAAGCGCATGGTTTGTGTACCATCTGGTGCACTGCCATGTACATCATTATCTTTGAGTACATAAAAAAATCTGTAATTCTACTTTCAACCTCAATTTGTTTACTTATTGTACTCAACTACTTTTGGAAGTAATACGTACAGTATATCTGACATATACAGTATATCATGTATATAGAGTATCCATGCTGATATTTATTTTACCTCTATTTTACCAGGAAGTCCCATTGAGCTCAGAAATCTCTTTTAGAAGAGAGACCTGGCCATGGTAGCAGCCAAATAAAAAAAACAAATAACAAATCACAACACATTAAAATGCAACATATGCAGATGATATGCAACATATAATTCCTCTTCCTAATGTTTTTCATAATTTTCAAGTTCAGTAGACAGCCACTGGAGGACTGACAGCCAATACAGGACTGACTATATTGGCTATACTGATACATGATACAGCATGTAAACTAGTTGTGACACTGCAAGGTTCGAGAAGTTAACTAAGGTAATCATCAATCACCTTATGTAGTATGTGTTCAGGTCCTGTCAAGTGTGCACTTTTTAAAGCATTTTGCACTCCCATGTATACAGCGGTGCACATACAAGAAAGGTAGCATGTGGAGGCTTAAAGTGGCCTACAATGATACCCTGAGGATTCTACTTAAAGTCCCTAGATGGCATAGTGCCAGTCACCTGTTTGTAACATGTGGAATCCATACATGTGAGGCTCTCTTACGACACTATGTATGGATTAATGTCTCATGTGTGTGCCGGATGTAGGATATGAGGATGAGGATATAGTCAATCCTGGGAAGAGCTGTCTCCGGTACTCGTTCAGGCTGCGTAAACACTGGAGAGTCAGCCTCTATTTATGATTAATTTATTTGATGTGTTTTGTCAATTTCTTTGTATGGACCTCCTGAGTGTCTGGAATAAAGTTTGAATTGAATTGAATAATGAGCATGCAGCAGCATGCAGAAGTTGTAAAGTTATTCTTATACGCTTCCTTTAAGCTGCATAAATCCTGCCACGCCCTCCAACATCAAATCAATCATCATTAATCTGTTTTGACTGCAGTTTATTTTGCCATTGTTCCATTGGCAAACCTTAAAACACACCTACACATTGAATCACAGTAATGTTCCAAGACTGTCTCATCAACACAGACCTAGTGAACTAGTTTAGTTTGTAGAACTTGATCTCCTCTGTCCTCAAGTAACACTGTCCTCTGCAAAGCCAACCATCCTAAATGCGTAACATCTGTCTGTCTGTAAAGCTCACATATCTGGAGAACAGCAGCAGGATACCTGAGAAGGAAATGGTGTAAGCCATTTTTGTATTTTGGAAACATAAATGTTAAATATATTGTCTAACCAGCTCAGTGGCTTTGTGTTTAGAGTGCCCGCCCTGAGATTGAGAGGTCGAGTTCAATCCCCCGACCGGGTCACACCAAAGACTATCAAAATGGGACCCAATGCCTCCGTGCTTGGTACTCAGCATCAAGGGGTGAATTGGGGATAGGTTCCTGTGATATACTAGCGTCGTGTCCAGTGGGTGTACTTGTACATCAAGCCGCCTCACACTACAGAAACAGGGGATAGGCTCCTGCCACATGGCTCGGGACTCAGGAGCCACTGGTTCCCAAAACTACTTAATGGGACAACTGAGTGAGTGGGGTAGTGTACAGATCATCCAAGGACACCACAGCAGCTGTAACAGTCTGCAGAGGAGGAGAAGGCAGCACTATATTCTCCACTTACCAGCAGGTATGCCTCAATCAGCAGGTTACTGGAAACCTTCTGGAGGCCACAGGAAGAGTGGATGAGATTAGTTGATCTTTATATGTTTATCCTACAACGAATAATGGGGTTTTGGTTGTTATATTTTCATGCATTTCATTTCAATTCAGATTTACCATGATATGAATAATTATTCAAGTTGTCTGCAATTCAAAGATAAAATTCTCAGTGGTGCAAAGTCACTAATTGCAAGTAGCCTACTTTGGTTCTTGTAATTGAGTGGCTTGCATATGAACTTTTTTCAGGTCGTACTTGCTTTATTTTCGTAAGGAGTGTAGTGAGTGTAGAGGGGGGAAGACATGCAACAACACATGGCTGTGAAAACTGTCTAGCAAATTAGATCAACACATTAGACCTTTCTGAAGTCCCCAAGAGGTTTTCTAACCACTCCTGAAGAAAGACAGTATTCATGTTCTTTGTGCCAAAATTATATTCTGCCTAAATTCCATTTTTTTTTTCATAAATA
Source organism: Gymnoscopelus microlampas (assembly GCF_963454915.1). Taxonomy (NCBI): domain Eukaryota; kingdom Metazoa; phylum Chordata; class Actinopteri; order Myctophiformes; family Myctophidae; genus Gymnoscopelus; species Gymnoscopelus microlampas. The sequence goes on along the minus strand of NC_139956.1, from coordinate 20,147,691 downwards.
CTTATTTTCTAGAATGAACAATGACATAACTTTAAAGTAATGTGGGTAAACGTTACACATATCTGACTTGGCTATTGATCACTGATTGTATCCATTGAACGATTATGCAATTTGGCTTAAACTAACAAAGTACGCTTTGTTTAACCAGCCAATGGCAAAGAATGTAAACAGACAGCTATGATGACCCCGCTGTCACAGGCCTCTTTACTTTCAGCTGAACGACCTGAATCCTATGCAACTACTGCTCACCACAGCAAGGACGATCAAAAAACAAAAAATTGCAGCAGTCATTCATTTATGTTCACACCGTAGACACAAGGAGTTAAAGGAAACAGGAAGAGAAGAATACCAGTTACAACGTTACCAGTCAACCAATACAGCAGAGTAGTTCTTCATCTGACATGGCAGGCAAGTATGGTTCCCTGTTTGTCAAATTTTAAATGGCTTCTTATGATGAAACTTAAAATAATGAAACTTCTATTTCAAACATATTCAGTATGAAGACAATGATGTGTAGACTATGATCAAATTTCAGAAATGGATCAAGGTTTCATTTTTGTTTTATTCTTTCCTTTTTTACCCCATGTCTTGTTTCTAAGCAGACCAAGCAAAGATTAAAGAGCTGATTTCGAGGTGCTTGCAAGCGAGAAACATGGCATATTGCCCATACAGCCAGTTCCCGGTGGGTGCCGCAATATTGACAGCAGATGGTGCTATAATCACAGGTAATATCATACATGACGAACCTAACATATTACAGGTAATTTAATAAATAACTCAGTTAAGTGCTTGTTGTGTGTTCCAGGTTGTAATGTTGAGAACGCCTCCTACGGTCTGACAGTGTGTGCTGAGCGAACAGCCATACAGAGAGCAGTGGTGGAGGGCCACACAAAATTCTCTGCCATTGCTGTAACGTGGTAAGAATAACACGTATTACATTACACAAATGACCTACATTTCTATATACAGTACATGTTACCCCCCTCTCTCCCCACTAGTGACATCAAAGACAGTTTTGTGGGGCCATGTGGAGCATGCAGACAGGTTCTCATGGAGGTGAGAGACACTTGTTGAGACACACTTGAGACATTATGGACAAAATAAGTTCCTATACACTGATTCCAAAGCGGAAGGTTTATGTCACACAATCATTGATAACTCACCACCATACCTTATGTTTTACATACTACACACTTACAAATGTACAAATCCAACATGAAGACCTCAAGTGCATAAAGAATTTGGTCCCATTAGCATAATTCCCCATTAAACACTGATTTGGGATATCGGTTCAGTCAGACACAGCAAGACATAACTCAATGCTTAGAAAACATAATGACAACATAATGAGGTCATACATTATCTCTCCATTCATATTTTCTCTTGACAGTTTGGACCAGATTGGATTGTCTACTTGACAAAGCCAGATGGATCTTACAAAGAAACCAGCCTCAAAGAATTGTTGCCTATGGGTTTTTCTCCGGCTCACCTTGCAAAGGACTGACAATGTTAAATTGCAAAGAGTCCATGTATGTTTTAATAATTTCTTGCATTAAATCGTTCTGGGGTTGTTCATTAATTAACGCATATGCAATCAACTTCTGGTTCAGATCTCCTACACAGAAGTAGGTGGTGAGTAGGCAACACGTGTCGAGGCTCTATGAATAAATCTTAGATCAAAATGAGAAATCTATTGTTGTGCAACATTCTTCAACAACAAAAAAAATCCTTTTCCAGATATTTTCTGTCTGAAAATGATCAGCATGGGTGTAGGGTTTTCATGGGCAGGCACACTTTGTTTAGAGATCCTAGATCTAAAAATCCTATTTGCAGTAGGCAAAGTGATGTATACCGACCATAATCAAATTGACAATCAATCTCACAAATATTAGCTTCACTTCCTGGGTCCTGATGTTAATAACCAGGCCTATAGTAGGTAGGCTAAGCATTAAGCACTGTAGCACAAAGGTCGAGCAATGATTGGGCCTATATGCTTACTCGTGTAATATTCAACGTTCAACTCATAATAAAGAGTAACTTGTGATGATCCATACAAAATGTATAATGATCGGGGCAGGAGAAGAAGTTGTGTGTCAGGGGTTATGGTTTCAGGACCCTGGCCAGCTCCCCAGCCACAAGCAGGGTGGTTTACTAAATACACTCAGATGAGACCACTAATAATACTCAGACAATTCATTCATCATTACACTTGAAAACTTTCTTCTTGCCTCCAGTTTAGCCTTTTTCCAATAGCTATTTGAATCTGCTCCTTTACATGGTCTGGGCAAGAAGAAGGTTCACCACATGTAAAAGTGTGCATTCCCCAACCTAAGTAACAGGTCACTGAGACAACTACCCAGTCCATCTCTGCAACTGAGACCGTGTCTGTGCTAGAGGGGGTCCAACAGAGTACCCTGTTGAATCATCCGCTCTATGAATCGCTATAGTATTCAGACCGTTGTTATCTATGAAAAAGTTAATTTAACTATGATTTCTGTGTAAATGTAAATAATTAACATAGTTGTATTCTGCTTTAGAAGTGTTAAAATGTCCCTTGCTGTTCCATTCTGGTAACAATTATTCAAATAGCCAAATTAGCTGACTGGTAATCACTTGGTGGAAACCCCAAGTAGTAAGGACAGGAGTGTGCATAGGTTGCATGTGGCATGCATCTTTCCAATTATTAAAATAATTATTGAGTTTCTCCATGACAGTTAATGAGGGGTGATTGAAAACTATGTATTTTCCTACAGACCTCACACAAAAATACAAGGATTTTCCAAAACCCTGAAGATGGAATTACTTTTTAAGTGAATGCACAGGGCGCAGCCGTGTGGACAGAAAGGGAACTGCATTACAAATCATCTGTGCTCAGTAACACGTGCACAGAATCTGTGTATTTGTGAATGTAAAGATCATGTGTAATGTGTGTGTGTGTGTGTGTGTGGGGGGGGGGGTCAGTGGATTTCTCAAATCTTCAACTAGACAACCAAAAAGACTCAACAGTAATGTCCTCCCACAACCATACTCCTCCAGCTAAAAGTGTTCATTTAACTGTATAAAAAACGACCCTCTCACGGTTAAATGAACACTCAGGCTTTTGCTGTGTACATTGCTGTGTACATTGCAGCAGGATTATGTGGCCCACCACATCTCTGACATTTCCAACCTCACCTGAAATCTCAACAAGAAAGGTTTGATGGCATGACTTGTCCCTTAAGTTTACTTTTAAATCCCCTGTCCCACAATTATAATGAAGGACAAATGCAATTAAAAGAGAGAAGAACAACATTATCTGGAGCAATCCATTTTAGTTATATGGACTTTACACTTTATTCATAGGATAAAGTTAACATCTAACAAACAAAACCACACACTCACTCACTCACTCACTCATGCACACATCAAGCACTCGTCACACAGGGGCTCTCTTCTGATAATCTCCATCCGCTTCAGTCTTGGGAACCATCCAGGTTTAGTAATAACGGTCATCACTTGTCTGCAGGTTTGTATGGATCAGACCATACCTTCACCCCTAGATATAAATAGAAATATAGACACATTCAAAATAGCAAGGTTGTAAGCATGTATAACATCCATTACTACTTTAGTTCTTGTACTGACGTATGTATTTCTTTTTAACTTGTTGGAACATTAATGATAAGAAAACATGGCAGAAGGTTTAATGGTTGAAAGTTGATTTAGAAGCCAAATCCTTTTCAGAAACAGCTTCCACTTTGAAAACTACTGATCCATCTACCGTAATAACTGGTCATGGATGTGAGAGGGTAGCAGTGTCTTACCCACTGGCTGTATATCTGCTTGGTTGATTCCTGCCCGGTTCACTTTTTGGACTTTTTCTATGGGAGAAAAGAGAAAAAAAGTAAATTGGTGACTAGATTTCTAGAAATGTTATGACAGATTATCATTTATTGAAGTGGTGAGTATGGAGCTTCAGCTATTGTAATGAGGTTTTCCGTTTAAGCTTAGTTTAAGTTTATGCTGCTTGACTACACCCACCACCTCTAGGTTGCCTTGTTTATCAAAATGTTTGATTTCCCTGTGTCATGGGGTTCATCAAGTCCAGCTAATTGACAGATATGTTTTGGAAGATATAACAAAATAACAGGAGATAAAAACAGCACATAAAATGGATAAAAGAGAAGAGAGGAGACACATGAACTCAAGTCAATCCATCCCTTTTATAGTAAGCACTAAAACCCAATGTTTGTTGTCATTAAGCAGACAAGAACAGCAAGTCAGCAGTACTTATTGTTTAGAGAAGCTGCATGTTGAATCTTGATCCAGAGGCCCCAGGCCATGCATACAGCACAGACAGAAATATAACTGCTTTAAATCACACTCTTTATTGAGTGACTTGTGAGAAATGTTTTCTTTCATCCGTTTTGCTGTTTTCATTTGTCATCATTTATTTCACTATCATATTCTTCCGGCGCGGGTGACAAGAGTCTAGTCACTAGGCAGCCTGCATAATGTTTGTAGCCTGGAATCCAGACTGATTCACTACGTTCGGCCGATTGTAGTCTGGATTCCAGATTACAATGTTTGCTGCTGCCACAACTTCATGCCAGTGACTGTGGGCATTCACACGGCATTGTTACTGCTCTGACACACGTTACAACACTGTTGACAACCTAGCCAGTTGCCACATGAATTTAACATCATAGTAGGGCTGCAAGATTATGACTAAAATGATAACCAGATTAGTTTGCTATTATCTCAATTATTGATCACCATCATTGATTTTTTTTTGGTGAAAAAATATGATTTTATAAAGTGCAGTTATTGCTGCCACATATTTGGCCAAATAGTATGTAATGGCCTGTGGATGGAGATATGGGTTGTTGTTGCACAATGTTCTGGTTGTTAACCCACATGTAAGGGTGAGGAGGCGAGGTGCAACAGGTGACTGGATATGAAGTTTGAATCAATCAATTGGCACGTTTCACGATTAGCTTGATATACTTTTGATGTCTTTTTTCACAGTTGATCACTGACACAGCTCTGATTCACATGAGTGTGTAGTTAAATTAAATTAAACGTTTAAATGAATTGAATACACAGACAGGACCCCAATGGAAACAATTGCCATAGTGCTTTCTTGGGTTTAATCCTTTCAGCATTCTTTTGTGTGTGTGTGTGTGTGTGTGTGTGTGTGTGTGTGTGTGTGTGTGTGTGTGTGTGTGTGTGTGTGTGTTAGCCCTAGAATGTCTGTGATCTTACATACATGACATTCTAGGGCTATGTGTGTGTCTGTCTGTCTGTCTGTCTGTCTGTCTGTCTGTCTGTCTGTCTGTCTGTCTGTCTGTCTGTCTGTGTGTGTGTGTGTGTGTGTGTGTGTGTGTGTGTGTGTGTGTGTGTGTGTGTGTGTGTGTGTGTGTGTGTGTGTGTGTGTGTGTGTGTGTGTGTGTGTGTGTGTGTGTAAACGTGGGTATAGAGAAAATTAGTGAAAGATGAGACATCTGGACTCTGGAGTTGATGATGTCTTTCATTTCAGTTACACTGACCATATGGACGTTATCCTACTGTAGGACCCGATACTATACAGTCATGTATAGCTGAATGATCAAATAGTTAGTTAGTAGTAAGATGCCTCCATTTAAAATCATCTAAAATAATCATCAAGGTATTTTTTGTCAATGGTTTTAGCACATGATGGCAATTGATTGCTGTTTGCTCCAGATTATGTGAAGATAATGAACAACGTGTACACTTACTGTAGTCGTCACTGTGAGCCATAGGGTAGAACAATATGGGGTAAAATGCAGCGGCAACTGCCGTTATAAAGCCCCCAAATACCAACGCTATTCTGGTATTTCTGGACATTTTAAATGTGACTTCTCCTCTGAGCTGTGTGTGTTTGTTTCTAAATGATGTTCCGCCGGGAGTAGAGGTCAACGACGGCAAGAGCAGCGTTCAAGTACAGCAGTGTTCACATTCGTCAGGGATACACGACGGTCGTCTGTCACGTCATGGATGAACTTCAACCTGGTGTTTGCACTTTCTCCATTTTTGGCCCGTACATCTACATAACGGTTCAGCTTTCAAATATAAAGTGCTTACCCTATGGCCACGAATGTTAAAAGTCTGTCCGGCCTCTCAGAAGTACCCGTATCTTCCGTATTGTTCAATAAAAAGCATTCTAATCCGACTGCCACTGGTGGCTATTTTCTAATAGAGTGCAATACACCTCCCAGCCCAACAGGGTCACGCCGTTGAAAGCGAGTGAGAAAATGGCCACCAATTGGATTAAAATGCTTTTTATTGAACAATACGGAAAATACAGGTACTTTTTAGGGCCCGTACATAATTGTAACATCCGTAACCATAGGGTAAGCACTTTATATTTGAAATGTAAACGTTTATGTAGATGTACGGGTCAAAAAGGGATAAAGTGCAAACACCAGGTTGAAGTTCATCCATGACTGTTATATAATATATGACAGACTGTCATGTTTCAGGGCTAGGTTTTCACCGAACTTAATTTGAGCTAAAATAAAAATAAAAATAAAAATTAGACACAAATAATATATTCCAGTAAATGTGCTAATCAGAGACCATATCTGAACTTTTAAGGCCTTTAGTATTACAATATTGGAGAGCATAAAACATTATATGAATCCTAAAGCCACAAAAGAAATCATGATGATGAGTACTACTGTATTTTATGCATAAAATGCTTATTTTTTCGTTGTTTTGTAATATGTTTTCTGTTAATGAATGTCATTACTTTAAAAGTAACCTCGCGTTACCAGCCTTTCCACCTCCTTTAAAAGAGGTTCAGAAAAGCTCATAAACGTGATGTTTCAAGGCTTGTATAAATGCCGCAGCGCAAAAACCCTTTTTGAACGCCTTTCGCTATCCGTACTACAGGGGGCGTGTCTCGTGACAGTCACATGCAGTGTTGCCATGTCTGCTTATTGTAAGTGATCTTGGGCATGTTTTTCATTAAAGTAGCTTGTATTGTTGTAAGTTGGTTGTTATTTGCGGGTCACGGTTTTTTGGGGCTTGTTTCTAAAGTGTACTTGCTTATTAAGGCTTGCTTCCAAAACATTTTTTTAAAATTTAAATCGGTGGTTCTCAAATATTTTCATGAAATGTTTTGTGCCCAGGGGAGCATTTGCATTGTTAGAATGTTTTTAAAAAAAAATCCAAATATTCCACATTTTTATTGCAAGAGTTTTTGAAAATAGCCGATCTACAAGCTCACAACGAGTTTTAGTCCAGGGGCCAAGCCATATTTTGGTACCACCTAAGGTGACCGTAAAGTTTTTGTATTTTTGTCTTCCTACATGTCTCTAGTTTATATTTTGGTATGATAACCCTTCCAATCTTGTAGCTTAATGGCAGTTATCACTACCTACCGGCTAATGTATTCGGTAGGAGACACAAAGTAGAATCTTTGTGTCTCCTACCGGAAATACACCCGGGCATCAAATTATTGCGACAAAAAACAAAATATATCTATGTATTCAAGGCTTCATGGGGTGTGCAATTGATGGAAAATAAATATTTTTTTGGGTGAACTCCTCCTTAAGTTTCCCAGGGGGACTCTCTACCCATTCAGCTATGACCACCCTAGACCGAAGGAGGGTCAACTTTTGCAAGCTTATGGAAAGCAGTCTTTTTGCAAACACCAAAAATCTTAGAAGTTATCAATTGCACACCCCATGAAGCCTTGAATACATGGATATATTTTGTTTTTTGTCGCAATAATTTGATGCCCGGGTGTATTTCCGGTAGGAGACACAAAGATTCTTGTCTCCTACCGGATACATTAGCCGGTAGGTAGTGATAACTGCCATTAAGCTACAAGATTGGAAGGGTTATCATACCAAAATATGAACTAGTAGGAAGACAAAAATACAAAAACTTTACGGTCACCTTAGGTGGTACCAATTTGTGAAAATATCAGTGTTGGCCCCTGGACTATTTAATGTGCTCATGTCATGTGGCCTAATAGTTGCTTCTTTTGGGCTTGTTTTCCTAGACCTGGTTGCTTATTTCTCTTACAGAATCTGGCAACACTAGTCACATGCTGCAGCAAAACAATAATAAGGAAGTTCTCCAGAGTTCTCGCATAACAACTCAAGCACTTTATCTTCCTCCACAGGACAGAACATGAGGGCTTTATTTGTCATTTTAATATGTTTTCTTTATGGCAACTATCCGTGTGCAGTGGGAAGAGAACACAAACCCCTCCAAACGTTTGTTATTCCTCACAGTCACATGGATGTTGGCTGGGTTTACACTGTGCAGGTACAAATACCTTTGATACCTTTTGTTCTTTCAATCAGAGGGATTTTTAAAAATCAGTGGTGTGGAGTTACAGTAAAGTAACTCAATTACTCAATTACTGTACTTAAGTACAATTTTGAGGTATGTTTTTTACTTTACTGGAGTATTTACAATTGTCAGTACTTTTACTTCTACTCCACTACATCTCAGAGGAACATATTGTACTTTTTACTCCACTACAATTATTTGAAAACTTAAGTTACATTGTAACTTTGTGGATTTTTATTATTACAAGCCACACTAACCACTTCAGCCCTATATACATTTTGGCAATTTGAAAATAGGGTATTGATACTTTTACTTAAGTAAAACAATTTGAGTACTTTTTCCACCACTGATTTTAATATAGTGGTTGAACTCAACCATGTTATGTTTTTAAAAAAAAGTATTATTATTATTTAGCTGCAATCAAACTGTTGATGGTTGCTATGAGGCTTTGTTAAATATATCACTCACTGTACCCTATATTTCAGGATGGCCATTTAACCGAAATGCATATTTTTATGTTTGATATTAATAAACCCCAGATTGAAGGACTGTTGACCCGAACATGTTCTTGTTTTTAGCTTGCAGTGCACTGTGCTCAAAGTCCACATATGAGGATGGTCTTTTATGCACCTTTTAGGAACCATTAGTAAGCCTGGGGTTTTACTGTGTTATGCATAGATATGTGATGTTTGTAATTTTATGCCATAGTTTGTGCACTGCTGTTTGCTGCCTTCCTGGCCAGGTATCACTTGCAAATGAGAAGTAAATATTATTTATCTGTTTAAATAAAGGATAAATAAAACTGTTTTTTTTTTCTTTCTTTTTTTTCTAGGAGAGTATGCATGCCTACGCAGCCAACGTGTATACCACTGTGACAGAGGAGCTGTCAAAAGCCAAACACCGAAAGTTCATTGCTGTGGAACAGGAATTTTTTAGACTGTGGTGGGATTCTGTAGCCACTGGCACACATAAGAAACAAGTAAGGAGAGACTTACATTTTTGTTTTAATCTCTACTCTTATCTATATAAATGCAAAAAACATCACCTTTATGGTTGTCTTGGGTGATCTAGTGTTGTGCCTACTGTCGTTTTCTCTTTTCATCTTCTAGGTGCGACAGCTCATAAAAGAGGGTCGACTTGAGTTCATAATCGGGGGCCAAGTGATGCACGATGAGGCAGTGACTGATTTAGATGATGAGATATTACAACTAACAGGTAGGCGGAAAATGGTGGTCTTTGAGATCCAAGAACTGTGTAAAAAATAAACAAACCATTGACATTAACACTCTTCTTGCTTTCTCTTTGTGCCATGTCAGAGGGCCACGGTTTCCTCTATGAAACCTTTGGCGTGCGTCCTCGGTTTTCTTGGCACGTGGACCCGTTTGGAGCGTCTGCCACGACACCTGTCCTCTTTGCCCTAGCTGGGTTTAATGGTCACCTGATATCCCGCATTGACTATGACCTCAAAGATGCAATGCAGAAAAACAAGGTAATGTACTACTCAATTCGTCTGTCTTTACACCCCACCGAAGCTACTGTATCTGATGTTCATTCAATTCCTTTGTCTTTACACCCCTATTATGGGTATCTGATATTCATTCAATTCCAGGTCATTCCAAGTTAGAGAATCCTTAGATTCTATTGAACATTTCAAGAATTTTAATGCCACAGTTTAAGTTTACTGCTTATACATCTATAACCAATCTATTCTTCATGACATGTGTGCTTCGCTCAGAGAATGGTTAAAGGCATTAAGCCAAATGTATACTTTGTTATGAAAATATATGATACTGGTATATTGCCTCACCAAACGACTGAAATGTCTCTCTCTGAAGTATAAATTGAGTTGGCTGAGGACATTTCTGTGATTGAAACAGCAATTACAGTTTGTTTGGCGAGGTTCTCCATCCCTGTTGAACCAGCAGCAAGAGATCTTCACTCACACCATGGACCAGTTTAGCTACTGCACCCCGTCCCACCTCTCCTTCTCTAACAGGTAAGCTTTCCTTGACCTTGCTTTTGGCTCCCTTTGTGTTCCCTCTGTCATTATAATGAATCACATACTGTATACCGCTACTTCTACTATATGCTATAGGGTATTTTGGTTACTTTTGTCATATTATTAAATCATTTTCCTGAGCTTTCAAAAATCTTGAGGATATTTCAATGTAATTGTATAACAACAGCATACAGTAAAGCTGTCTAATATGCTGGATAGTTAACCTGGACCACTTAAACCCCATAAACTTTGTTGACCGGAGTCAGCTGTTTGTAATAGCTACAAACACACTAGCTGTGAGCTTGTTGTGAGCTTGTAGATCTGCTATTTTTGCCGATTGATTGCCTCAGAATAGAATGGGGTTAATGAGGTGCAGATTTCTTTCGATTTGCAGTTTATTTTTTTTTACATCACTGGGTGATCTGAGAAGATACAAATGTGTTGTTTTGCCACCTCAGTTCTGGTTTCTATTGGAATGGAGTTGTCTTGTTCCCTGATCCCCCAAAAGATGGCATCTACCCCAATATGAGCCTGCCAGTCACCAAGGAGACGATACAGTCCTATGCCCAGGACATGGTGGAGAACATCAAGCAGAGGGCTGCCTGGTTCAGGACTGAACATGTGCTCTGGCCATGGGTGAGTCTAAAGAAACCTCAACCTCTTTAATGGAGGCTTGATCTATTGAATCCTGGTTCCTTCCATTTGAACTCCTAAACAAAAGCTCTCAAATCATCTACAGTACCAAGGTTTCTGAGATTAATGAATGAATCCTAGTTTCCCTATTCTAGGCATGTCATTAAGGGGTGAACATTCGTCGAAAATAGCCAAACATTCTGCAAAAATAACAGATCTACAAGCTCACAACGTGTCGCAATGTGATACGTTGTGAGCTTGTAGATTGGCTATTTTATGGCAAATAGATTAGGTATTGAGGGGGAAAAAGGAGGTAGCCAAGTACAGGGCCATGGGGGACCCCGGTCAATTAAGTACAATACATAGCGTTTAATCATGTAAAATGTATCTTGTGGTTCTGTCTAGGGCTGTGACAAGCAGTTCTACAACTCATCAGTGCAGTTCAAGAACATGGATCCTTTGATGGATTATATCAATGAGAACAGCAAGGAGCTTGGAGTGACAGTCCAGTATGCCACTCTCAGTGAATACTTCCAAGCCATCCATCAGTCAGATGTTGCCTGGGACGTTAGAGGGAGTAAAGATTTCCTGCCTTATTCCACTGGTTTGTGTTTATGTGTCAATATGCTATGTCATGTTGTCCCTGATGCCCAGGACTCTAGTATGAGAAACCTGCATCAATATAATGTAAAGCTGCAATCTGGGACGTATCTTAATGAATGCAATTATATATGTTAATATAATAAAACAAGCTCATCTGAAGTGGTTGGAGGTTGTCTCCCTACTTCCATAGAGAAATTTAGACCCTGGTGTCGGGTAGGAAACTGACTGTTTGACAATGTCAATAAAGTTATTTGAAGCAGACAGCACACTGGATTGTACACCATCTGTATTTCTAGTTCGGACATCGTTGTAATTACCTCTCTCCATTGGGGGAGAGAGAGAGACAATTAGACATAGAACATACAGTTCAGATTGTAGCTTTAACACAGCAGTAACATTTCTGTATTTATTTATTGTTATTTATTCAGGACAATTTCAAAGTAACATGTTTGAAGAAAAATGTACTGTTACAGGCATGTTCTTATTTTATCAAAGATGTTGCTCTTAAATACAGTAGACTATAAACCCTGCTGATTATGATTTATATAATTATACTAACTGTCTACTATTAGTCGGGGGCCCCGGGGATAAAAAAGGACCGTTTGGTTCAGATTCTCGCAAATTCGCCAAATTTGGCACAGATGTTGTCCATACCATACTTAATCATTTTAAGATGGGTGCCAAGATTGGCGCCCCATGGTACTGCCATATTGCGCAATCCAATATGGCTGCCACCCGAAAAAAACGGAAAGGCCTAGAATCATAAATGATACCACTTTTTAGGGGTTTACTGGGTTGTATAATCTGATTCTGGTGTTATTTCAATGATTTGAGGTCAAGATTACCCCTCAAGGTCAAGTTTACTCATCAAAGTTAGTATATAAAGGCAATATCGGGGTAAAATCCAGTATTTCTGGTGCGCCATGCCAGATTCTACCCCCAAAAAGTGCTTTCTCATTATATGCTATACTTGTATAATAGTATCAATGTTTCACAATTCAAAACAATCAGATTCTGGTTTCATCTCAATGATATGAGGTCAAGTTTACCCCTCGAAGTAAACATAAAGGTCATTTTGGGGTCATTAAAAACAAATCTTATCATTATTTATCGGAAATAATGTTTTGCCATTTAACCTATTTTCAAACTTGTCTGTCAGAGACAAGGCAGGAGTCAAACAGTAACAACATGTGATGTGTTTGCTGAATCAGCCTGCCAGTTAAACAAGGTGAAGGTAGCCTAATGAGGCTGTACTGGTGATTCATGGTGCACATACAAAAGACAGGTAAGTTGTAATGTTAGCAAAGTGCATGCATTTTCTGATAGACAACATAATGAAATTGGTGTATTGTTATAGTTCCATGGTGTGAATTCATGAAGGGCAACTTTGTTGTGCAGAAATCAGCTAGAAAGTTCAGCCTCATGGCCAAGGACCAAGCGCATGAGCAGTCCAACAAAAGCCTCCAGGTGCATGGCGGAGCCGTTGGACTCTATGAGAATCCTGAAGCCCTTACACTGTTTATGCTGGCTGGACCTGATTGCACACGGATAGTTGAGGAGTTTGAGGCCATCAATGACCCACCAACGTCATCCACTGCTCATCATGAGGAAGGACATAACTTGCAAGTAAAGTTTCGCAAGGATGTACTCTCGTTCATCGATGTGGTACAGCAGCTAGGCAACCCCTTCCTTGCTACAAGCCAGGAGCTTATTGCACTCGATACACAGAATGTCATGGAGCCGGCAGTTGTTGCTTCTTTATCTCAAATCCATGAAGCCGGCCAGACCCTTCACGCAGCATATGTCAAGGAAAGATTGGAAATGGCTTCAGTACCAGTATCTGATACCGTCAAGCGGAAAAACATGCTAACATTCGCCAACCGAACTAACCCCAAGAAAAAAGGTGCAAAGGACAGTGGCATACAGACGCAGAACATGGTTTTAATCACACAACTGTTCCTTTCACTCCAGTCACGTCCCAATGCTGACATGACAGACTTCTTTCAGTTCGAAAATCAGAGAGAGCCACCGAGCCTGGCGGACAGAGGGTCTCTGCGATCTGGGACAAAGTCTGACATTCTTCAATGCCTCAATGCTAGCACAGGTCGTGCAGCTTCTGCCAAACAAGCTACCGTTGTGGTGTTGGATATGGCAGCAGTCATCCACATAGTGCGCCCCACAACAGCAAAGACATTCAGCGAGTATGTCTTGCTCAACATTACACCATTTCTCGAGGCCCAAATGACAACGAGTACCCAACGCATTGATGCTGTATGGGACAACTACCCAGAGGAAAATAACCTAAAATATCTTGCACAGAAACGGCGTGGGAATGGTTCACGGACAAAAGTCGGTGATGGTAGCACTCCAATCCCTAAGCATGAATGGAACAGTGGCTTCCTAAAAAACGAGGACAACAAAAAGGAGCTCTTCTCATTCATCAGCACACAGATCTCAAAGAATGACATGCGTGAAAAGCTCCTTCTGACTACCCGCTTTGAGACTGTGCTCTCCAACATGCCTTGTGATGTCACAAAACTTCAGAAGTGCAACCATTCTGAGGCAGACACCAGGATCCTCCTGCATCTGGCACATGCAGCAGAGCAGGGTCATACAACAGCCTACAGTATGTTCGCACCGTAGACAGCAATGTTGTCATTTTGGCAATCCGGTTTTTCGAGACCCTTGGCCTAACGGAGCTCTGAGTGGGTTTCGGTACTGGTCGAAAATATCGTGACATACCAGTCCATACCATCTACTCTGATCTCGGTCCATCAAAGTCCTTGGCACTACCCCTCTTCCACAGCTTAACAGGGTGTGACACAACTTCCCAGTTTCTCGGATGTGGCAAGAAGACAGCTTGGGCAGCCTGGAGAAGCATACCAGACCTCACCAGCACACTAGTTGCTCTCACACACACCCCTGACCTCTTCAGTCTTGAGTCTGTGCATATGCAGAACATTGAACGTTTCGTCGTGCTCATGCACAGCAAGGGGTGTGGCGCAGCTGGTGTCAATGAGGCCAGACATCGCCTCTTCACCACTGGAAGTAGATCACTGGAAAACCTCCCACCTACCCAAGCTGCACTGTTCCAACATGTCAAGCGAGCGCTACTGCAGGCAAGTTTCTACTGGAATCAGGCAACCTCGGTCCAGCAGGAAATTCCTGACTTCAGTGATTGGGGCTGGCACAAAGATGGCACTGGCACATGGCAACCACTGTGGACCACTCTTAGTGATGCATCAGCAGCATGTGACCTTCTTGTTCGCTGTGGCTGCCTCAAGGGATGCATGGGAAGGTGCAAATGCAACCGTATCGGTGTCCGATGCACAATCCTCTGCAAATGCGGAGGTGGGTGCCTTAATAACGAAGATGACAGCCAGTAACTCCACACCTTGCAAGGGATGGAGACACAATAAAGAATGTGAATGACATTGTGATCTAACTTTTTGATTTTATCAAGTTTTACGGAATAACTATTTTGATTACATTGTCCCCTACTGTCAGTTGTTTACTTAAAGTTGAAGTTGGACTTGTGGACTCAGGTGGAGCCTGAGCATTGGATCAAAAAAACATTTTCTGCTGTGTCCCTAGACACATTTTGTTTGTCTTTTTCTTTTAGGATTTTGTTGGCACATATCAATTTTAATTGAAAATTGTTTGTATTAGTTTATTGTTAATAAACAATCTACTGTTTTGAGTTGTGAAACATTGATACATATACAAGTATAGCTTATAATGAAAAAAAATACTTTTTGGGGGTAGCATCTGGCATGGCGCACCAGAAATACTGGATTTTACCCCAATATTACCTTTATATACTAACTTTGATGAGTAAAATTGACCTTGAGGGGTAATCTTGACCTCAAATCATTGAAATAACACCAGAATCAGATTCTACGACCCAGAAAACCCATAAAAAGTGGTATCATTTATGATTCTAGGCCTTTCCGTTTTTTTCGGGTGGCAGCCATATTGGATTGCGCAATATGGCAGTACCATGGGGCGCCAATCTTGGCACCCATCTTAAAATGATTAAGTATGGTATGGACAACATCTGTGCCAAATTTGGCGAATTTGCGAGAATCTGAACCAAAATATCCCCGGGGCCCCCGACTATATGGTTCTAGAATAATAGCACATATCTGTCTGGCTGGCTTCACATTATTCCCTTTAATGTATAATTTATTTTCTTCCAGAATCTTACCAGGCATGGACCGGGTTCTATGCCTCCCGGAATGTTCTGAAAGGAGTGGCTCGCCGAGCCAGTTCCCGGCTACATGCGGTCGAGTCACTTTTTGCCAGGTACCGAGTCAGCTTCCCAGACGGACCCGTGGCTAAAGATTGGGCCCTGGATAAACTCCAGGCCCTCCGTTGGGCGGTCTCTGAGGTAGCCATGATTCAAATGTTCCACAGATTTTGGAGATTCAACTTCACTCAGCAACTTGAATCCTAGCATCCCTATTCTGGGGCGACAATTGCAGATCTACAAGCTAAGCTGCCAACACCTTGTGAGCTTGTGGATATTTACAGCGAAGAGATTTGTAGAGGGGGAAAAAAGGAGCACACCCAGTACAGAGCCCTGGGTGACACCAGTTAGTCATCTAAGTACATTGGGGTTAAGTACATTTCAAATTTCATTCATCTGATGTAAAAAGGAAAAGGGGAAACTAATATTGAATATGTTACTGAAATAACATGTTTGATATTTCTACATGACGTTTTTGAGATTACAGCAATTGATGCTTGTTTTCACGCCCAAAGGTTCAGCACCATGATGGCATCACAGGCACAGAGTCTCCCAAGGTGGCAGACATGTACATGCAACACCTCAGCCAGGCCATGATGGGTGTGGAGGAGGTCTTGGCTGCACTCTTCCTGCTCCCACATCACCTTGGCATATCTGGCATCCTTGGCACCCACTACCACAGAAAAGGTATTAGCAGCATGATAGCATCTTGCCTAGGGAGTGCAGTTTAACTAGATGACAAATGTTGTTGCATTTACATGAATGTTGATCAACGCACACTGTGCCTGAAATAATACCACCAATTAAGGCTGGATGTAGCCATATATTTTCAACTCTCGAGGGTATATTTATCATGGTATTGTGGTCAGTTGTCCACTGCCAATGACCGCTACGGCATGTCGGCCATTTAGTCAACTTCCCTTCACTGGCTTACGGTTGCTGCCCGGCGCACCCAGTACAAAACACTGGTGATGGCCTACAAGGCAGTCAAGGGCATGGCAAAAAGTGGATAGAAGCAATGAGGAGTCCGAGGGGTGAGCTGGTATCTGAAGTTTGAGTTGGAAGATGAGTGAGTGAGATGAGTTCTGACTGCAAGTGGGACAGCTTGGGAGCCAGGAGGGAGAAGAGTCTATATGGGTGGAGTGATGATGGCCATGGTATTTTAGGGAAGGTTCAAACAGCCTTACTGTTTGAACCTGTTTGAACCTAGATGCTAGTTATACAATGCACCCTATGTTGGTTACTTGTTCACATTTTTTGTTAAATATATTTGTTTAGCTTGACCACAAATGTTGTTTCAACCGTTGTTTCAACTGTTTACCTGCTATCCTAGTTTCTTTGAAGCACTACATTGTTCTCTTTGCACTCTACTTATGTGACTATTTACCCTGTTGTATGTTGGCTTGGGTTCATGCCATTTACATTGTATGAATTCGTTTATGAACCTCTAGGCCAGCGCAAGTTAAGTCAGATGAATGGTTTGTAATTACTGGAAGTGATTCTTCTCATGTCAGGCTCTCCACAGAATTTGGAGCAACACATCATCGTCTTCAACCCCCTAGCATGGAACATCACCACTTTAATCAACATGACGGTAACCTTCCCTATGGCAACTGTCTTTGACGAGGATCAACAGGCTGTGCCTGCACAGGTGGTGCTTTTATTAGTGTTTTTGTTTTTTGTTTGATTGTGTCATCGTTTAAGCTTGAATTTAAAGTACTTTGTTAACACATGAGGTGCCAGGTTTTTTTAAAAACAGAGTACACTTAGTGCCAGGATTTTTAACCATTTTTTAGGAGCCGAGATACAGGCTTTTGAAGTCATAAGTTAACCAGGAAGTGGATTGGAGTCTAAATCTTCGGAAAATGATATCTCCTGGTGCTGTGAAGAAAGAAAAAAAATGTTTTTTTTTTTTTTCAAAAATGTTTTTTTTTTCAAAAAACGTATATATACGGTTTTGGCACTCCATGGTTGTATTCCCAAAACCGTATATATACGGTTTTGGCACAAAGGAAGGACCTATTTGAGTAATTGCTGTTCTTTAATAATCATAATGTATTTTATCAAAGATGTTAGCAGGTTTCTTTTGTACACATTTTCCATAATTATTTATTTACTGTTTATTCATCCAGTTCCACTCATCAAAAAAGCACAGACTTCAGTACTCAGATGTTGATAAAACATTCTCTTTCCCCCACAAAAGATCCAGATGTCAGCACAGTCCAATGAGACCTATGACCTCTTCATCGTAGTGAACCTCAGGGGTCTTGAGCACAGGAAGTACCTAATTAAGTTCTCTGAGAAGCCATGTTCTGTGGGACCCAAGTGCAGCTTCACCTATGTGGCCAAAGTGGTGCCGTTCGAAAGACGCATCCTTCCAAATGGGGCAAAAACGGGAAGGAGGCTCCTGCCTGTTCTGAGTGAATGTTACAAACTCATGTATGACCAGGATACCAATCTGCTACACAGCATCACCCACAAGTAAGGTTTTAAACACTTAAACCCCATACTGAGTTGACTGGGGTCCCCCAGGGCTCTATACTAGCCCCACTCCATTTTCCCCTCTACACCAAATCTCTTTGCCTCAAATAGCTGATCTACATTCTAAGAAATTAAAAGTTCTCTTCAAACAAAATTAGCACCAATTTATGCAAGTTTCATAGTTTTTTGGAGGTAGCTAATGGGCAGACTTTTACCTGGCCCCTCATATAAGCTAGTTTAGCCACATCATGAACTTGTGGGACTTTCAGGTCTTTAACTTTTCTCTGACTTGTGACAGGTTAGAAAAGAGGAGAGTGAGGATGACTCAAGATTTCTGGGAGTACCGAGCCAATGGAAATACAAAAGCAGGGCCCATCTCTGATAATTACATCTTTACTGCCAATGGCACAGCGGTGAGGGCCTACAAGGCTGTGAAAATGGAAATAGTCCCTGGCAAGATCGTGTCTGAGATCCGACAATACTTCTACAGGTGTGTAGGAATAAAGTTTCATTGTGCTGTTTTGAGTTATGGTTTGTTTTTTTCCCCTAGTTCTTTTGAAAAAAATGAGTGGTAGTTTTCCGCTGACTTTCAGTCTTAACCGCTTAACCCCTAAATACTTAATTGACCAGAGTCCTCCAGGGGTCTATACTAGGCCCACTCCATTTTTCCCTTTACCAAATATCTTTGCTGAAAATAGCTGATCTACAAGCCCACAATGCATCGCGTTGCATCGCATTGTGGGCTTGTAGATTGCCTATTTTCTGCGAATGTTTGCCTTTTTTCGCTGAGTGCCAGAATAGCTAGCGGCCATGTAGCTATTATGATCGACCGACAAAAATTACATATTTTCAACTTAGATTCCCCTCATTCCTTAAAAAAGACTACACCCAGTCCCTACTGCCTGAGTGGAATTTTCCAATGAGTGAATACATGCTTTCCCTCTGTAGGGAGGCAGACGATAAGGACCATGTCTACTCCATCACCACCCGCGTCCCAGAGGGCTTCAGTGGCAGGCTGCTGTGTCACAGGCTGGAGCAGAGCTACTCCATAGGCCCCTTGGCCGTCAACACCGAGGTCATCCTCAGGACCAGCACGACGCTGAAGAACAACAGGACACTGTACACGGACGACAACGGCTACCAGATGATGAGGAGGACCTACAAGGAGTTCACTAATAACACCCTGGCCAGGGTAAAACACATTGTATTCATTACATCCTTAGACCAGGGGTTCCCAAACATTTCCATGCCATGGACCCCCCCCAAAAAGTCATAGCCTCTGGCTCCGGCCCCCCTATTGTGAAACGATAAAAAACTAGCAAACGAAAATAGTACATATACATAAAAAACATGCAAGCATTTCAGTTTCACACATACAGTATGATCTTTTCAGAACTACTATCCCATGGTTCGGGCAGCGTACATCGAAGATGACATCAGCCGCCTGGTGCTTCTCAGTGACAGGGCCCATGGGGTCTCCAGTCAGGCCCATGGACAACTACAGGTAGAACGCACGCACGCACGCACGCACGCACGCGCGCCGTGCACACTCACTCACGCACTCACTTGGTTCTCTCCTGTTCCCCCTCCAGGTGATGCTTCACAGGCGCCTGTGGAACGACCAGCCATGGAACCTTGGCTACAACCTGACGCTGAACGACAGCTCGGTGGTACGGCCCACCCTGTGGATGATGCTGGGCTCTATCAATGCCACTACCCAGCTCTACCACAGGGGGGCGATAGAGCTGCAGCACAGACCTCTTGTCATGCCCATAGACCAGCCTCGTAAGTAGTCACTTACCAGACATGGAGTTTGTAAACTCTAATCCATGTTTGTTTTAACGCAACACAGGATTTAGATAGTTTAGATTTATATAGTCTATTTCACTTTTACTCTTCATATAATGTCTACAATCAAAAGAGAGTCATTAGAACTGTAAAATGATATGGAAGTCTGAATTAGAATTGAGTCTACTCTATTTTATACTGATAATATTCTACTGTATAGAGAGAACTTGGCTGAAGGACCCCAGAGGAGGCGTTCCAGTACAACCAGTGGTGCTTCCCCCAAACCTCCACCTGCTGACCCTCAGTATCCCTGGGTGGAACTACAGCTCTAAACACAGCCTGCACCTCAGCCACATTGACTCAGGTCAGCTGACACGCCATCCTTCCATTTACTGGCCATATCATTTCAAACAACAGGCCCTTATTGATTTGTCTCAGAAGTATTTTGCTCTGTCATCTGTGAAATTCGGATTATGGAAAGCTGAAAATGCTTGTGTGAGATATAGCCCAGGCTGCACCGCAATGTTGACTTGATTGATCTGAGTGTGTTCTCCATGTCTTGATAAAGATCTACAGTCAGAGCCGGACTATGATCGGGTCCTACTGAGAATCATGCATCTCTATGAGGAAGGGGAAGACCCAGTGCTCGCTAAGCCGGTGTCCATAAACCTAAAGGTAATACGCACAGTGCACACACATGTCAAAATGTTACCATTTGAGCAACGGCAAGTACCACAGATGCAGCTATAACATTTAAACCACTTAAATCCTATATACTTATTTGACCGGAGTCCCGCAGGGCTCTATACCTGGTCTGCTCCTTTTTTTTCTCTCTTGAAAATAGTCAAATCTACAAGCTCACAACGCATTGTAACGTGTTGTGAGCTTGTAGATCCGTTATTTCTGTGGGCTAATGTTAGCCCACAGAATAGGGATGCTAGGGTTCATGTGGTTAATTTTATCACATTATAATAATGAAAAAATAATTTGAATTCATATTTCCTGTGCAAACAGGACGTTTTGAAAGGCATGGGGGAAGTAAGCGTGCTGGAGGAACGTTCTCTGACAGGGACGTGGGACATCGCTGATCTCCAAAGATGGAAGTGGAAGACAAATGATAATTTAGAAGCAGGTGAGAGAGATGTTTGGATGCATTTGTACACTCTCAGTTAGGGTAACGTGTGCTGCTTGAGACGTGAAGGTGGGTAAAGCAATAACCAAGGTGATATAACGTTTAAGCAGAGTTTAAGCAAAGTTTTGCTTAGATAGTTAATTTGATGTTACTCCGATTTGATATAATTATTTATATTATGACTTTTGAACTGACATTTCTCCAAGTCTATTCCTGAACAGCCTTTAAATCCACATACCCCAGCATTCAGGCTTTTATCAATAATATTCCAATTAACTAAAGATTAAGGTTATTCATTCAAATATTTGTAAGACTTAAATACATAAAATATATGTGATGTGCATGTGACTGCAGGGATTAAAGTTCTCAGTACTGGGGACTGATTTCAGTCTTGAGGATTCCATGTGCCATGTTTAAAAATCAAAAATCACATATTGGGACATGGTCTGAAAATAATTTTCAGTCTTGGGATTCTTTTTTGCTTTAACCCCTGTGACTGTACCATCTACATGCAATGCCTAGGTGCAGCGGCAAGAATGTAATTTGGGGGAATGCATGGGATGCCAGAAGAGTGGGCACTAAGTAAAAGTGGGCACCTTGATGTAAAATTTGCTATTTTGTGCAAAATGTTAAATTAAATATTAGAACATTTGTATTAGTAATGAAAATTATGCATGATTTGAACATGCACAGTACATCATTATCAGACTTAAATGTACCCTTCAACTTCTTGTTTATGTCCAAATTTATTGGATTGACCCGTTTTGTATTCATTTGTAGAATTTGTACATTTTGGACCAAATAGCCAATTTTACATCGAGGTGCCCACTCTTCCTGTGGCTGTTACCAATGCATGCTAAAGGGTGACAGATTGAAATGAGAGCTTTCTTTGTTATATAAATGTGTGTTTTTTTGTATTGCAGACAACAAACGATGGTGCGACTGTCAAACAACTGAAGATTTCAATGTGATCATCTCACCCAAAGAGATCAGGACCTTCTTTGTTCACTTCATCTCTAACATCTGACCGTCCCCTCTCTGCCTGCTGTGAATACAGCCACACTTTATACATGAATATGATAGGCCCTTATTTGCTGCACTTTTAAACAAAATGTATTTTTGCACACTTGTTGATTTATTATGAAGCACTATGTCATCATGGATATTGTGCTTAATGTGCTCCTTTGTCATTTTGAATTATAGGGCTGTGTTAAATTAACTTTTGCTGAATACAATATTTTTTAAAGTTTGGTTATGTGTTGGTTGGAAAACCATGTTCTATAGTCTAGTCAACAAATGTGTATGCCCCAAAGTGTTCTGTTTTTATAAAAACGTTTTTTCTTCACCAGCTAAAATGTGACATATTAAATCAATACGGTGAACGCTGAACGTAGGCCGGTGCAGTCTACAGGTTGGATCTGCGTTTCTCAGATAAATAGACTAAATAGAGATGATGACGGTCGTCTGTCACGACCGTCATGGATGAACTTCAACCTAGTGTTTGCACTTTCTCCCTTTTTGCCCCGTACATCTACATAAACGTTCAGATTTCAAATATAAAGTGCTTATCCCATGACCACGGATGTTACAATTATGTACGGACCCTCAGAAGTACCCGTATCTTCTATATTGTTCAAGAAAAAGCATTTTAATCCGATTGGTGACCATCTTCTCCTACGCTTTCAACTATGCGACCTTATCGGTTGGGAGGTGTATTGCACTCTGATACATTATAACTCTACGAGAAAATGGCCACCAATCAGAATAAAATGTTTTTTTATTGAACAATACGGAAGATACCGGTACTTTTGAGGGCCCGTAAATAATTGTAACATCCCAGGCCATAAGGTAAGCACTTAATATTTGAAATTTGAACGTTTATGTAGATGTACGAGCTAAAAAAGGAGAAAAAGAAAACACCAGGTTGAAGTTCACCCATGACTGTCATATTTATGACTCATGTATGACAGTCATGTTTCAGGGCTAGGATGATCCCTTGCTTGCCGGTATACGACCCACCTGACAACACCCGGCCGTGTGGAAGCTAAGGAGTCTTTAAGAAACCAAATTCACTGTCAATGGGAAGATCGATCTGGAGATTTTTTTTAAATCCTAATCCTTGGAAAGTCATATCTGAGATAAGATTTGAAGAAACAAAAGAATAGCATTAACAGTAGCTACAACGAGTCGCTATTCGCTCATGGTTGTAGTATTAGCGCACGGTGTGCGCACATGAACGCGTTATGCCAGCCGTTCATTCAAGCATACGACGTTGATCTGCTGTTTTCTACATGATGAGCAGTGGTAGTGTAAGTAGCCTATACAGCCTATACGCACATAAAATATTTTATTGTGTCAATCCATGACATTAAGAGAAAATAAATTCCATCCATGCGTTTGAGGCAAAACATTGCCAAATCCCTAGCCCATTTCAACGTTGGGTTATGTAGCCTTTGACTATGATTATTAATAATAAGCTGCAGAGTTACAAATCAATGAATTGCAATGCTTTTATATGCATTCCATTGTGTTGTGGGCGTATGAGGGCATTTCCTTTGAGATTTCAAGGTTTCAAGCCGGGAGGAATGGATGCTGAAAAAGGGCGTTGCGCGTGTGTTGCTAGGATACTGGACTGGCCACTGCGAGGATCGATCGAGCTGATGAACACAGGAGTTGCTAGGATGCTAGGTCAAGCTGTCTGTAATGACTGCAGGATATAATACAATCAAGTGCTGAGCGTTTTAAATGAGAGAGGCAATTCAAGCACTTGATTTAATATCCCCCCCCCAACTGTTTACTGTATACATATATGTTTTTATTGCTACTAGTGTTGATGATGTCTTGTATATTATTCTGTCTTTAAATGTCTTGGTGAATTGAATACACAGGACCACAATGGAAACAAGCCCTTATGGCTTTTTGTGTCATCCTTTTAGCACCATTGTGTAACCTTACCACTGTACTATTTGCAAACTGTTAATAGTATTCAATCAATCAATCATCTACCACCCACTTTCTGCTATTATTTAATTATTATACATTGTGTGTGTGTGTGTGTGTGTGTGTGTGTGTGCGTGTGTGTGTGTGTGTGTGTGTGTGCGTGTGCGTGCGTGCATGCGTGTGTGTGCACAGAAGCGAGAGAGAGATCAAAGGAGGAGACTGCAGCACTTCCTGGCAGACTTGGCATTACTGGGATCACTGCAGGTTGGTTCTTGACCATTCAAGTCAATTCAATGCATTTCGTACTGGGTTCTGAGACTGGGCAAGAAAAACATAACATGCAGTCAGATGGTTA
Source organism: Gymnoscopelus microlampas (assembly GCF_963454915.1). Lineage (NCBI taxonomy): Eukaryota > Metazoa > Chordata > Actinopteri > Myctophiformes > Myctophidae > Gymnoscopelus > Gymnoscopelus microlampas. Next base: position 20,123,204 of record NC_139956.1, on the reverse strand, counting down.
AAGCAGCGCTGCCTTCTTCCTGTGCTCAGGGTTTTAGGTACTTCCAGCCCTGGCTTCGAGGGAGAGAAGAGCTGCTGCTAACAATTGTTAATGAGGATCTGGTTAGTATTGAAAATAAGAAAAATGTTCTGTGCTGTACTGCAAATCCAAGCCTGCATGACGGGCGCAAATGGCAATGCCTTTATTAATTTGATGCATATAGGCCTACAGTATGGTATTATACACTGACAGATTACATTTCCTTTTTCTTTTCGGCTCTTCACCTATAGAGTGTCTGTCAGATGTGCACACACCTGTACACTTGCTACACTTCTATATACCAGGGCCACCCCAAGCCCCATACATATATACTTATGTGTTATACATTAGTGATTTATTTAGTGATTTAAAGGGTACACATATTCCCCGACCCATCTTAACCCTGGGTACACATCCCCCAACCTCTCATCGACTGCCACTACAGGGCTGGCGGTCACCTGGCTTCGCTGTGTCCAGGGCCACCTCCTGTTCCTCCGGCAGCACCTGCAACAGCAGTGACGTCTCCCAGAGTAGCAGCCCCGTCAGCCTGGCCAGCCACACCAGCTCGCCCCTACCTGGAGAAACACCTGGTCCGCAGCGGGACTCCCAGCCGCACGCACACACCAAGCCCCAGCCGCAGGCGAGCAGGTAAGTTCCCATGTGCAATATGGTGTATTTGTCCCGGGTGAGATTCCAAAAGGTCAGAGAAGGTATTGTGTTATAAAAAATCACACCCAGTGTGAAGTGGGTGGTGTGGTCACAGTGGTCATCACAGTGATGGAAGTGATTCACTTAAAAAAAAACATAGAAGTGTTTTTTTTAAGTCCATACTGCTATTCATAGGGCTGCACATGTGTCATGTGTTTCGCTAGCCAATCACAGTCCTGAATTTGCAAAGTCAGCCAATCACATTACAGCTAGTGGTGATGACACCAGCTGTAATGTGATTGGCTGACTTTGCAAAAGTATAGATTTGCGTTGACTGTGGAAGGGTTAGGGTTGTAGACTGCGTTGTAGACTATTGGCCAATCACGGTGCAGGATTGGTCAGTGTCCAAACCTCACTTATAGGGGGCGGTTACACCGCCCCAAAAACATGCCATTTAAAAGATGTATTCTTTTAAATGGCATCTCTCAGTCACCCGGGAGAGAGTATAACGGCTGCTCCTTCACATGGAAAGGAGCCAGTTGGTTCAGGCATCTAGTACGGATGTTTCCTGAACGTCTCCCTAGGGAGGTCCTCTGGGCACGTCCCACTGGGAGGAGGCCCCGGGGCAGACCAAGGACCACAGGGGGGGGATTACTCAACGCTGGCTTCCGAAAACCTCGGAATCCCCCAGCATGAAGTGGCTAATGTTTCCCGGGAAAGGGAAGTCTGGAGCTCTCTGCTGGAACTGTTGCCCCCCGACCCGGTTTCGGTCGGATAAGCAGTGGAAGATAGATAGATGAATTGGTGCACCTAAAAGGAATTGGAAGAAAGATTTCATATCCACCAAAAATACTAGTCTTATGTATGAAAAAGATTTTCTCCATGATTTTAGTTTTTTTTGTTAGTCTTGTTAACGTACCGGTACATTTTTTATGGGCCATATATACAGTAAATATCCCCTTTTTTAACCTTATTATTATTATTATTATTTAATTTATTCATTAATATTTTCCAGACATTTTCATAAGTAGTGAAAATAGCAGATCTACAAGCTCACAACCTGTCACGATGCGACGGGTCCCGAGCTGAAAAGGTTTGTGGAACCCTGCTGTATAGGATGACGGTGATGGACGTAAATGAGACATGCTCACCACTCTGTCAACAAACTCTGCTCAATATGGCCTTGAGCAACACGTGTGTGTGTGTGTGTGTGTGTGTGCGCGCGCACACACGCGTGTGTGCGTGTGTGCAACTACACCTCCCCAGGCCATTTATATAAATATGTGTGAGTGTGTTCTTAGTCAAGATGCTTGCCTAAATAAGTTTGACTTTTAAGACATGTAAAGGTGGAGCTCAAACTAATGAATTATATGTTCACACGCCAGAAAAGTAAACATACTGTAAGAGCAGAGACATGGAGGCGGTAGGTAAAACAGGCACAGGCACTCACAAAACACGTGCGCACACACACACACACACACACACACACACACACACACACACACACACACACACACACACACACACACACACACACACACACACACACACACACACACACACACACACACACACACACACACACACACACACACACACACACACACACACAAACTTGTTCACCTCTTTCCAGTCGTTGAAAGTAACTAAGTACGTTTACTCAAGTACTGTACTTAAGTACAATGTTGAGACACTTTTACTTTACTTGAGTATAGTAAAAATATATATACTTTTCTGCAATACTTTATACTACTACTACTTTATCTACTTTGCCGATTACTTTGCCGATATAGATTATCATTACAAAACATACATAGTATTCCACTCGGTAACCCAGGTGGGCACCAAAACCATCTGGGCAATAGGGATAACTGGGCATCAAAACCATCCTTGCACTAGGGACATGTGGGCACCTGGTCAACTGGGCACTAGACCCTGTCACACTCTCATGGGCTCTGGTACCCTCTGTAATAATTTACAAATGAAGCACTATAGGTCCATATGACATTTCTCAGTTCCAAGATACTGTTAGAAGTGACCATATCTTCTGATGTGTGTTAATAACAGCTGGATGTGAGGAATATTGTATATTTTAATTGGGGGATGTCGAGATACAATATCTACTGTAACTTCAAGTTGACAACAATTTAAATCTGGTTAATAATAGTAGGCTAATGATCTTCTCTCCCCTACTCAGAATTTCCCCAATATTTGCATGGGACAATGGCCTGGTAAATGGAAACAGAATGTCTCTTCAGGATCTATTGTTCCCTATAGGTCTGGGGAACTGAACACAAGCTATTTGACACCAAGGAGGATACGTTTCACAGAGATACTTCATAGGAGCTCTCACAATGGCATCGACTGCTATACCTCATATTGCTTAGAGACAGAATCAGCCGGCGAGGCTGCGGAGAGGGGTGGCAGAGGTGTGGAACTATTGTTAACGCCTCACCTTGTCATACAGTAACACACGGAAGAGCCTTTCACATTCACTTACATAACACCTGTTATGTAAGTGAATGTGTTGGATACTGTATCCTAGCTTCCCTGTAGTCATTTGGAAATATATATATAAAATGATCGTTATCATCATATGCAATTTCAACAGAATTCCCAGAGCAACAGAGAAGTACTTAGTTACTGAGTCATTGACTTCCTTGTGGGGTTTCGTAATACATTTTGAGGAGAAATAAAACACGTGTTTTACATCTTATACAGAGGTATTTACGTGACATAATGGGGATTAGACCAAGCATTGATTGATTGATTGAATACTGTTGCTGTTGGTGTATATAATATACCAAAATCATTTGCACGTGTACTGATGTTCTCTTTTTCAGCTATTTTTTGCATTCTTTATTTTTATAATTGATTTTATTCTCACAACGCATTGCGACGCGTTGTAAGCTTGTAGATCTGCTATTTTTGAAGGATTTTGACAAATTTTGAGAATAATGACTACTTTCACTTTTGTTACTTTAAGTATATTTTGATGATTGCTGCTTTTACTGAAGTAAAACATATGAGTACTTCTTACACCACTGCCTCTTTCTCTTTCTTCCCAGGGCTCCTGGCAGTGAGGGCCATCTCCTCCCAGCCTCCCCTAGTGAAAGAGAGATGGCAGTGCCCGTAAGCTGATCATTTTGGTTTCCTAGGTGGAACCTTTTCCAAAAACAAGTTAATCAATGCCATTTGGTGGACACGTTCATCCCACATGTTCAGACCATTTTCAGCATGGGTGGCCCCAGTGAGAATCAAATACCTAACCTTAACTCATATACTGCCTAGAACGACTAAAACGACTTCTGTCCATAAGCCATGCCTGCCAAGAACGACTAAAACGACTTTTTAAAAAAATTAAAAAATTAAAAATATATATATATTTTTTTTTTTTTTTTTTAGATTTTTTTTTTTTTTTTGACCCAAAGACCAAGGAGATATGATTTTTCGAAGATATAGACTCCCATCCACTTCCTTGTTAACTTAAAACTTAAAAATTCTGTATCTCGGCTCCTGAGTACTTTTTTTTTTCAATGAAAAATATGGCAGTGTTCAAACGCAGCCAGAATAATTCTGGCAGTGAATGAGTTAACGGTGTGGCAATGTTTTTTTTTAGATAAGCCATGTTAGATAATGTATTGTAGTTGGGCAAAATTGGATGGAAATGTGTGTGTGTGTGTGTGTGTGTGTGTGTGTGTGTGTGTGTGTGTGCGTGCGTGTGTGAGACACTGCAGACCATGGAAACATTAATTGTGCATATACAGTATTTCTACTGTAATAATATTCCATATGGTATACACATTGATTTGCCTTTGCTCTCTCCCTCACCAGGAAGTGAACTGTACTCTATTCCTATTGGCTGGTTATGCCAAATATGGACGGCCCTATGCCTGGATACGTTCCAATCACGAGCGCCTGGTCAATATCGGAGGCACCGATTCAATGGTGAAAGACACGCCCATGAAACTCAAGTCCATCACAGACTGGCAAACACAAGGTATGGAAAAAATGTCTGGAATCCTAAAAAGTAGACAGTTATTGTTTCAATGAGACCATGTTGACAGATTCAATAATTGGTCTATTTTTCCACAAGCTGAATTCGTTACAGATGTGTGTCTGAGTCCACCCATAGTGAGATACAATTTCCTGTAGGGGCATGAAAAGATGAAAGTTAGATTGCATGTGGTGAGGGTTTAGTCTTATTCATCAACAAAGTATACAAGCTGTATTTACTTTTGGCATATAAGCTCCTGTATAAACTATTGTTTCACTTCATCTTTGGGTCTGTAAATGATTACATTGTTTACAAAACATGCAGACTCCTCTATTTTGTTTCCCCCCAATTCTTTCCATCAAGGAATACGTGTGTGGGACATTGTCAGTGAGCTGGTGTGCCTGTGCACCATTCCTTCTCCTTCCAACCCCTTTGCCCTGGATATGAGCTATGTTAAAAGCCTTCTCCTCCCAGAGAGGTTCGTAGTCACAGGGGCCCTCCTCAACTTCCTGGAGATGTATGTGGTTTATGGAAACAGCGACGAGTTGCACTATGACAAAGGTACAACTGGCATAACTGGTAATATTATTATGAATGATGAAGCAATTTGACATGTATATGTGAAATTGTAAGAGACAGACAGCAGGCGGTGCTCTAGAGCTGTTGTGGAGGAACAATATTACTCACTCAATGCTCTTTCCTTTACTTCATTGCATCTCCTCTTCTCTTTCATTCCATCCCTTTTGCTCTCTATCTATCTATCTGGCTGTTCATCAATCTGTCTATCTATTTCTGTCTGTTTTTCTTTCTCTTTAGCCGCTTATGACCACCAGCGTTTTTACTGGCTTGTCCATTTTTGTCCTCATCTCATTTCAGTGGTGGAGGAAGTCAAGCCTCTGAGGCGACTTCATGTCCAGTCACTGTTGGAGGTCCAGAGACTCCATCGGAGCGCCAGGCCCAATAACACGCCCGAAACAGAGCATGCCTCTGGACAACAGTAACCACAGATCTCCTTTATATCCTCTGCATAGAGGGATGACTAATGCCTCATCTGCACTGCTAGATCTGTTCTTGTTGGCAATCGACGCTGTTGTGTGACGGAGCATAAATTGAGGTTTAAGGGTTTTAGTGCTAGCTTCTGACTAGTCAAATCTTTGGAAAACTGCACTGAGACACAACTTTGGTCACATTCCATGCAATCTGGGAATCCATTCGTTTAAATAAAATATTTTTTCCCCCAATGCATTGAAGACCTGTCTTGAGAGATTACATTCCATGTAGATTGAGACCAATACTTGGAAGTTAATGTCGTCAGAAGCCTTTCACTTAAATTGCTGTCGAATGCCATTGTTTTGTGGTGTGATTTAGTTTTTTAATAGTACTACTGATCTACTGTAGCTCCATTTATTACCCAATGTGTTTGTAATACTATGTCCATATTCGACATGTTCTGCTATACTGGGCATCTTTCAACACAATATCTGAAGATCTGTAGTCTCACACTGGTCTGTACTCTAAAGCAGTGGTTCGCAGCGTGGGGTTCTTGGGGAGGGGTTCCAGGAGACCTTAGTTAAATGATTGAACCAAATAGACCCTTACAGGTCTGTAACTCTGAAGTGTGCAAATGGAACCGACCCTTACAGGTCCATTTGCTTCCATTCATACGCTCTCAGTTAAATTAACACACAGGATTTTACGGTGTAGATTGGGGTCCCAGAGATTCAAATGGGGTCAGGGGTTTAGAAGCACTCATGTGTACCCATTACCCAAGTCTTTGAAATGTAAAAAAAAAAAAAAACATACCTTGTACCCTGGGAAATTAGTCACGTGACTTTAAGAAAAAAAATCCCAGGACCTCTCTGAAAGTCTTGACCTCCACAACCCCAACCCCTTACACGTGCACACACAGTGGAATTCTGTTTTTATCAGGCCAAATATAACTCTTTAAAAACGGTGTGTGAGTGTTCCGATTTGGATTTGGAACCTCAAGTTCCATTCATCATGCATCTCATTTATCAAGTAGTGGTACTGCACATGGGTCAAAGTTCAGGTTGGACAGATATTTGTAATCAGGACTTGAAACCTTGTAGCCAGATCAGACATTCACGAGACTACACACACAACATTGCTGTATAAAAAGTTTACTATTCAATAGAATACATATTTAAATATGCAGATAACATGTACACAGACAATAAAATAACACTTAAGCGGGCAATTGAGCCCATTAGGGACGGTGCCGTTTGTAGTTTGGGACACATCAGTGTACACCCCCCAAAAAAAACATTAAAAACATTGACACAGTCAAGAATTAAAAAATAAAAATAGGCACCTTTACTGTGGAACTCCTTAGCTTAGCTTATGCCATTACTGGTCTCAACTCCTGAGTGTAAAAGTGGACCTGTAAGGGTCCATTTTTACACTCAGTTAACAAACGCTCAGGAGTTTACTGGCAGCCTTCGTCTACCCTCAAGTCTCCCCTGTGTAACATTTGTAAACCTTTAATCAGTTGCTATCATGAGACCATGTTATGCAATCCTGCACACAGTGATGCCTATATCTGTCAGTTAAAATGCAGTCACAAAGAATTGGGGCACTTTTCACAGCTCTGGTAAAGTGACCATGTTAATGGTTCTGAACGCAAAGCTGTCGTTACACAGTAGGAATGTACTGACGTGGTATGGAAAAATGTGAGGAGTGTGAGAGAGAGAGAGACAGAACAAACAGGCATGCGCATACTTAACAATATGCAAAGTCATAAAGTCAGTGATGGCTTTCCATTCAGTCTTTGAGAAGATCCAAGATCTTGAATTTCAGAATGCAGGTGCATGGCCGAACATTCCAAATTGGGGCTCCATGTGGGAACACTACACGCCACACACACACACACACACACACACACACACACACACACACACACACACACACACACACACACACACACACACACACACACACACACACACACACACACACACACACACACACACACACACACACACACACACACACACACGTGATTTTCCACATAAATGCAAATAATTTATCACATTGGCCATAAATCAGAAAACCTGTTTTTGCAGGATGCTCCTACAGTACATAGCTTAAGGGAGGATTTAGTTTGCACTGTGGGTTGTCGGGTTATGTACACAAGTAACTGGGCCTGTCATACACGTGACATACTATAATTCAAACTAATGAACTTTTACGGACATAGAACTAAACATAGAACTGATTATTTAGGATCTATTGCCAAAACGATAGTGTTGCAAATGGCAAATCATGAAGTGATTCAGAAGGTGCTCAAAGAAAGAAGTCACAAAATTAACGGCATTTCGTGAGCATTAAGCCTGATTTATACTTGGTTGTGCAGCTTGTCTCCACCAAAAACAGCTGATCTGCAAGCTCCACTGCCATGTGTTGTTAGAACTTGTAGATCGGCTATTTTCGATGCAAGACACCGGCGTGCAACAAAGTATAAATCAGGCTTTAGAAACCATAACAGGGCAGTAGCAACCTGTAACTGTGACAAAACCCAATCTTATAGACCTTTGTTTAAAAGAAAATAAGAAGAAAAGAGCCCAGACATTTTTCTACAACTCCTCACACTATACTGTGACTTGGGCCAAGACAAATACATAGTAAAATGCGGAGTGTTTTTTTTTTATCTCTGAAAGTAAGAAAAGGAATCCTTACAGGTCTATTTTTTACTTAAGAGGTAAATTAGCACTCCAGATTTGACAGTTTACTGTATCTGCCACGTTTAGGTTAACGCTGAAATGAAAAACATTCAATTGTACATTTTAAAAGAAAGGTGCTTGCTAGCGCCAAAGGGTGGAAGATTTTAATAAAGTCAACATGACTTTTCGCTAATGTATGTAAAAAATAAAACCAGCACCCAGTTTGTCTGTTTGTATCCAGTTTTGGCTAAGTCCTGTATGTCTGTTTGTATCCAGTTTTGGCTAAATCCTGTATGTCTGCTTGTATCCAGTTTTGGCTAAGTCCTGTATGTCTGTTTGGATCTAGTTTTGGCTGTGTTTTGATCCAGTTTTGGCTTCGTCCTGTCTGTGTAACATTGTTGGTTTTGGTGATATACCCGTTAGCTTCACACCACTTGTCTCTTTCATCGGTCATTTGGTCAACCAGACTCTTCGACCCAATAAGCCATCGTTAGTGGCAGTGGAAATGAAGTGGTCTAGAGTCAGCCACAAGTCTGCTAGTAGCTGTTGACAGGTGAATAATGGCAGCTGTCAACAGCCTCCTGTGCCATCAGCCAACCGTATGGTTTGCCTACTCGCAAACGTCAACAGCTGATGCTGCTACTTCCAAAGCTCTCAAGTCCGTCAAGTCACTGGGTACAGAAATGTCCCTGCAATCCTCAGATGTCCACGTTCCTTCCCTCCCTCCCTTGTCAGTGTTGTGGTGCTTGAGATTTTCATCAGGTTTATGTGGCCCCATGTCTTCGGGGCATTGATTTAATTCCAACTGTCTGAAGTGGATCCTCTTCTAGTGATGGCCTTGAGGGGGCTGTGAGACATCGAGCCCCTCTTCTTCCAGCGAACTTAAAACACAAAAAAACACAAAGTCAGTACAGTCAATTGGTGAAAATTAAGGCATATGGTGGCATTCAAAATGGTTATTCAGTCTCCCTTGATCTCATCATACAGCTACAGACAAATCCAGACTTTATTTAAGGTGAATTTTTACACGGGGGGAGGGTATAAGTATAACACCCATTTAGTTCTAAATTACATTGCAATATCGTTGAAATAGTATCACAGAATGTATTGCAATATTCAATATTACCATGTATCGCTCAAAGCTTAATTCTTATGGAGAAAGCTCACCTTTTCCTAGACTGGTGGGGAGTGTGCAGCTCTTAGGCAATGTAGGGGTCTTGGGCAGGTCTTCCATCCCCTTCACCTCTCCCAGGGGGAGAGTAGCTGAGCCGTCCTGCTGCGAGTCTCTCAGCGCCCGCTGGAAGGAATGTCCCAGGCAGGTCGTCATGTCCCTCGCCCGCTCTGCCCGGCTGCACCAGAACACCCGGCACTGGAGCTGCTGCCCTTGCTTCTTACAGATGTACAGGAAGACATTGGGTCTGTTGGAATCAGCGGCACAGTAGGCAATGTCCTGCAGGTAGGTCTTGGTGAGCTGCCGGCCTGTGCTCAGCTCCTTCACCTCCACGTACCTCGGACGCACCACCAGGGCATGGTCTTTGCCCAGCTTCTTTCCGTTGCCGGTGCCCTCTAGCAAATGGCCTATAGCGTTTTCTGCCTGCTCTCGATCCAGGGAGAAGATTTTCTCCGTGCCCAGGTAGTGGACCTTGAAGAGCGGGTCGCCGTGGGACAGCGACTCGGTGCGGTCTCGGAGGAAGCGGCGGCGGAGGGCAGCCGGGGAGTTTTTAAGAGTCTGCATGAGTTGGAGGGTGCTGAGAGCCATGGTGCGTTTCAGGCAGGACTTGGGGGAAGATTCAGAGGCCAGCTCTGGGCCAGCTGAGGTGGATGGATCCTCCTCAGGCTCTGTTCCACTGGTCTGCCTTTCCTCTACAGATGCAGTGTCGTCGCATCCACCACTCGTATCTGGAATAAAACGGATGAAACTGAGGTTAGCAGCAGGCCCATTTTCAATGAAGAATTATGTGCTGAAAATAGCACATAAATATTAGTAGCTCATCTTGAGATATGAATTATTGAATAACCATTTCATTGAATGGTTTGACATTGACCAGTTGCTCTTATGGAAATGGAGACATATTTCTGGCACTGTACCAGTGTACCACAGTGCAGAAAAACAAAGGCCAGCTGACAAGAGTGACGCATCCACACATAATATTAATTTACCACAGTCACCAGCCGTTAAATATTAACGAGCGGGCTTGGCCTGGACTTTTGTTGACGGGAATGAACCCTTGAGACATGCACTTATGCACAGACTTTGGTTAAGATCATTGGCTACCCTAGTCTTTTTTTATGGAGCATCAACGGATGTCTAATATATTTAGGAATAAAGTTATCACCACCCCATTTCAGTTCTTTAAGAGAGAACCTAAAGTCATGGGATACACAAGAATCTTGAAGATTCCGTCAAGTCCGCGTGAGAGAGTGGACACAGTCAGGTGCATTCCACACATTAGGGCATATGTGACCTCACCAACTAATGTCTTATGCAATCCTCACAGCTGCCCCCATTGTCTTTGGCCCTCCAAAAACTTCAACACTCTCCTCTGGTCGGTACAGCCATTGTGTTAAATTTTATTTTTTCCCCTTTCTCTTTTGTTGGCCATTCTTTCAACATCCTACAAACGGCCTCAGAAGTGACTTAGAGAGAACCGCCGACTGTTCTAAAGGTAGTGGCCATTGTTAGTCAAGCCCCCTGCACAGGAAACAGCTTTGCGCTCCCCGCCAAATATTTCTCCTAAAAACAATGGCATGCCTTGGTGAGTGTGTCACATCACAAAGAGAAAGCTGAACTAAAGCATGGTCTGACCCAAAACCCAGACATACACATATACATGTTTAGGTCACAGACATGTAGGAGGAGCACAGACAGTCTCATATATTACTCACACACACTAACATGACAACCATGGGCCATGGCAGAGACATATAGTCCAATATCCTAATGTCTGACACCTTCATGGTACACCAGACAATACAATTAAAAGGTAAGGATAAAGATACAATACTGAGCTGCTGTCCCTATCTGCACTGTATCTCTGAACATGTGTACATGTTATTGTACATTTACAGTGTACAGTTATTTTGTAATCATTATCATGCCTCAAAGGCGTTTTACAGATCTGCCTACAAGACTGTGCACAGTAGCTCCAACAGTGGTATTTAATCCCGACTGTTCACATAATGTCAAAGGTAAAGCCAACTCAAAATTTCAAGGGGAATTTTGATAGGGGTGGGAATACTGGGAAATAGGCCTATCAGTTTATGAGGTCTGACCTTCATTGTAACCTAGAGACGCAGCACATAACATAGTCAAAACACAGCATTCTAAACAAGCTTCTAATATTTTCAATCAAAACTTTAGTACTTTTCAGACCCTTTAAATGCCTCAACATTACAACACACAGGTATGGAGTTGATAACAAGGCTAATATTCCGTTAATCAGGTTGTTGGACACAAAACTGGACACTGCGCTCATTACATTTTCAAAAAGAAATGTCCTTTTTTAATAATAAAAAAGTGAAAACAACTTAAGTACAATTTTGAGGTATGTTTTACTTTAGTGGAGTATTTCCAATTTTCAGTACTTTTACTTCTACTCCACTACATCTCAGGCAGACATTGTTCTTTTACTCCACTACAATTATTTGAAAAATGTAGTTACTTGTTACTTTGTAGATTTTGATTATTATTACATAACATTAACCATTGCCGCCCTATTTAAAACTGCAGATCTACAAGCTCACAATGCCTCGCATTTTCAAAAGATTTTTACACATTTGAAAACTTGTGTGGGACATTCTGTTTAATGAGTACTTTCTACTTTTGGTACTTTAAGAACATTTTGACTTTAAGAACAACTTTTACTTAAGTAAAACAAGAGTATTTCTACATTAGTATTGATACTTTTACTTAAGTAGTTAAGTAAAGTCTTACCTGAAGAAAAAAATATATAATAATAATGTAAAAGTAAATAAAATAAAATAAAATACAAAATGAAGAAGTGTTGTCTTACCTGGCCACAGTGTCATGGAGACTCCCTGCTGTGCCTTCAGCCAGGTGGACAGGTGGTGCAACAAGGTGGCTGCCGCTGCAGGAGACAGGCTTTAAAAATATCCAACATCAAAAACACAAGTCAGCTAAAACGCGTCCGATCGTTCCAATCCACGCAACAGGTCTGGTTCTCTCTCGCTGATCGCTGCCTGGTGGCTGGTGGCGATGATGTCTTGTTGTGTGTCCCTGTCTATCCCCCCCGCAAACAATGGGGATCAGCGTTAAATGACAGCACAGACGTGGCAGCAGTCGGGTAAATGAAAGCTCTCTCGCTGATCGTTCTTTATTCACCAGGCAGTTGGCGTGTGTCTGTGTGTGTGACGTTCGTTGATGTGGCTTTGACTTGAATGACTCAAAGGCGGTGCGGAGCTGTGCTTTTGAACAGCGTGGGCGCGTCGTCCCTGGGCAGTGACTGGAGTGCAGTGGCCAGTGGTGGAACGTCACTAAGTAGGCTACATTTACTCAAGTACTGTACTTACATACAGTTTTGAGGTATTTTTTTACTTTACTGGAGTGTTTTAAATTGTCAGTACTTTTACTTCTAGCCTACTCCTCTACATCTCAGAGGCAGATATTGTACTTTTTACTCCACTAGTACAATTTTTAGAAAGCTTTAGTTACATTGTTATTTTGTGGATTTTTATTACAAGCCATGAAGCCACACTAACCACTTCAGACCTATATTTCGGCCATTTAAAAATACCAGATCTACAAGCTCACAAGTTGCCATGCAAGGCATTGTGAGCTAGATCTGCTATTTTTATTTATAAGATTTTTTTTATTTTTTTTTGATGCCAATATACTTTTGTACTTTTACTCAAGTACATATTGAATTCCGGACTTTTACTTGTACAGAGTATATTTCTACATTGCAGTATTGATACTTAAGTAAAAAATGTGAATACTTTTTCCACCACTGCTGTAGTGAGCGCCCATGTTATGTGATTGCGCCTGAAGACCTGAGGAGGAGGAGGAGGATGACAACACACTGGAAACAAGATAGTTGCGGTTTCAGATAATGATAATAGGACTGCAATATTCTCTCTCTCTCTCTCTCTCTCTCTCTCTCTCTCTCTCTCTCTCTCTCTCTCTCTCTAGGTCTCTCTCTCCCCCTCTCCCACCATTCGCAACGAATCACCTTCAAACACACATAGCAATCAAGGTTATTGTCTTACAAATTCAGTTGGTTTCATTCAGATTAATTCAGAGTGCTGCTAGTTTCAGTTTAGTTTTTTATTGTTTAGATTGATATTTGACCCCCACCACCACAACATCAGATATTTTTTTCTAACATTATATAATGAATAATACTATAGCCTAGGGGCTATTCATAGCTATAGTAGCCTACTTTTCCGGTGCTGTCTTTTAATGTATCAGTTTTCCTTTGATTGCTGTAGCAAATCATAAAATACAGACAATAGGCCTTGAATGTGATGTGATATCGATTCGATACTATTTTTAGAGTGATCCTTTCTAAAGCAGACATGAGTGGGTCTGTGATATTATGGAGCTCCTCTTTATCTGTAGTAGGTATTAATGAAGTGGGTGCCATTACATCTACTAACTAACCTGATCAAAGGTCATTTGTTTTCCATATAGGCTACAAGGCAATTACTTTACTCAAATCTTTGCCAGCCCATTGTTTGAATCCACAGCTCTGCCATGGGAAAATATAATGTCCCCATATAGGAGAAAAGAGCATGGGTGAATCCCCTAAGAGAAAGGGTATTTTTTAACAAATAGTTTCAGTTTGTTTTTTCATTATGGGAGGTTCATTGTACTGTAACTTTCATTAAGCACATGCAATAATGCCTCCTCATGCTTAATTGTGTTGACAAATTGTACTTTTTTTGTTATGTCAGTTAAGTCACCTATTAAGATGTTTTTTCACACTTTACTTTTTTTTGTTAACTCTAATAACCGTGTTGACAATCATGTGTCAGAGAATTAGATTTATTTTTTGCTAAAGCATAATGTGGCATATTTTTTCAATTGAATCTGAAGGGGATTATATTTGTGACGTGAATTGTCTGTCTCTGGTAGCCAATATTCCATCATCTTTTAAGCCCATTACATGATAGGGTCCCTCAAATGAAAGCATCACTTCACACATAAACCACATACTGTATAGCTGGTTAAAACATCTGAAACCCACTACGTCTCACCAGCATTACATTGCGTCACACCGCCTATTTCTAATGGGGATCACTGGCCTTACTTGTTAAGATCTGTTTCAACTGTTTATTTTGGGGGCATTTGAACAGTGGCAGGGGAAAGCACTAAACGGTTCCATGTGTACGTTTGTGTGCGTGTACACGCAGTGTGTGTGTGAGAGAGAGCGAGAGAGTGCATGTTTGCAATTGCATATGTGCCTATGTGTATGGGTGTGTCCTTCATGGTGGAAACAGTAGGGCCCCTGTTTCTTCTGGGCTGGGCCCAACAACAGTTAAGTTTTGGACTGTACGTCACACCCACCCCAGTACCTAGAAAGAGACACTGGAACTATTATTGGCCACCAGTGACATAATGGTCCATCACACCCACCCACTCCATTTACTTAGAAACACCACAAAACAGGCGCCAAGTTAGTGGTGTTACCCTACCATGCAACCAAATGAGTTGGGGGTCATGTACAAAAAAAGGTGGCTGTGTGATTAGCTACATGTAGCCTATGTTTTAGATTTTTTTTTTATAAAAAAAATAACTGCAGATACCGATATTTACAGACACTGCATAGCGATATGTGGCCGACATATCAGTGCATTTTGCATCCCTACTCGTCACGGTGACGACACTCACCGCAAATAACAGCTTTTCAAAGATCTGTTATTTGAGGTATAAATTAGGTTTTAACCACAGAATGTTCACATGAGAAAAAGATAGCGTAACCAGAAACTATACCCTTTTCACAAACGTATCAGATATGGACAATTCTATTATTTGGTAAATACATGCACACTATCAGTGTTTCTGACTATTGTTATTGAAGCATTTAGAATTTTGTTCCAAATGTGTGTAACACTGTTAGGCCCAGGGTTTGAGCTATGTGGGAGCCAGTGGGAGCCAAGCTCCTGTGAAGGCATCTATGAGTGTTGCCTATACAAAACCATAACACAATTTTAATCACAAATCATGTATTTTTCATTGCAATGATGGAAAGGGTTATAAAATGGTGGTCTGAGACATGAAAGGGAGTATCAGAAATGTGAGGGAAAGCAGGATCTGAGTCTAGAGAACACTGGGTCCAATACATTACCATGTCTATGGGTAGGAGGATAAGGAGATAAGAAGAGAAGTAACAATAAAGATACTTGTGGTTCGGAATAATAATAATAATGACAATAATAATCTTCATTTGTATAGCAAATTTCAAAAACAAGTTTACAAAGTGCTTCACAACACAACCCACAACAGACAGTGTGGGGAAAGCAAAACAAAAAACAGTCTTCAGATGGGTATAGTGCTCTTGTTAAAAGCCATTCTAAAAAAGTGGGTCTTAGACGAGTTTTAAAAATGGCCAGTGAGGTAGCTTGTCTGACTTCCAGAGGAAGATTGTTCCATAAAAGTGGAGCCCTAACGGCAAATGCTCTATCCCCTTCTGTAACCATGCAGGCTTGATGTTTGGACCTCGAGCAACAGCTGGTCTGATGATCTAAGGTTGCGGGAAGGGATGCAAGGGGACAAAAGGTATGAAATATAGGCAGATGCAAGGCTCTTTTGTGATTTAAAAACAAACAATAATATTTTAAAATCAATTCTTAAAACCACAGGTAGCCAATGTAGTGAGGCCAGAACAGGGGTGATATGGTCAAATTCTCTGGTTCTAGTAAGAACCCATAGCTGCAGTATTTTGGACCAGTTGAAGGTGGTTGATAGCTTTTTGAGGGAGACGGAAAAAAGGGAGTTACGATAGTCCAGGTGATTAGTGACAAAGGCATGAATGAGAGTTTGTGCATCAGAAAATGACATTAATGACCTAATTTTCAAGATGCTCCTTAGTTGGAAGATGGCAGATTTTGTGATGTTGGAGAAATGTGTCTTAAAATTGAGATTCAAGTAAAAAATTACACCAAGGTTTTTGGCCTCCTTGGAGCATTGCAAGGTTGAAGTCACCCAGTAGAAAGTCCCCAAGTGGACTTGAGGGACTATAGAGCACAATAACATAAAAGAGGAACAGTTTGTGAATGAAAATGATGCATGAAATTCAAATGTTGAAAGTGGAAAAAATGAAAAAGAAAGCAAGATTAGAAACACTTCCACTTGGGGGTCATAGCCTGCTGTAAGTAAACCAGTACCACGACCAACGCCTCAGGCGGATGGCCGGGGAGAGAGAGAGTGAAGTTATAGGGTTCTGAGGGTAACAGGACAGGTGGGCACTAGGGACAACTGGGCACCAAAACAACCTGGGCACTAGGGACACGTGGGCACCTGGACAGGTGGGCACTTATGGGTGGATATAACTGGGCACCTGGACGAGTGGGCTCCTGGAGAAGTGGGCACCAAAGCCATCTGGGCACTAGGGACATGTGGGCACCTGGACGAGTGGGCACTTAAGAGGTGGAGATAACTGGGCACCTGGACGAGGGGCACCAGGACAACTGGGCACCAAAACCATCTGGGCACTAGGGAAAGGACATGTGGGCACCTGGACGAGTGGGCACTTGAATTAGGATTTGTGTTTTTTAACTTTACATAGCATGCTGCTTTGTTGTTGGTAAGTGATATTTAACCCACTGTTCTTTAAATCCCCAAACACAACGAGGTCAAAAGTACAATGTAAGAGTTTATTTGCCAAAATAGTCAAAAGTACATTATTACAGAGTTTCAAAGTACAATATTAGAGTGTATTTGTCAAAATAGAAGTACTGTTAAAAATAGAACAAATTGCAAAAATGTTAAAATACAAGGATACCAAAAAATGGTCAAATGATCAATGTTAGGATAGAGAAAATAGTTAAACAGTACACTATAAAATGATAGAAAAAATAAATAAATAAATAGTAGCCTACTGCTAAAAGATAGAGGCAAACAAACTTTAAAGATTGCTGAACTGAATGCTAGGATAGAGAAAACATACCTAAACAGTACACAATAAAATGATAGAACCTCAGTACTATTTTGGCAAATAAACTCTTATATTGTACCTTTGACCTCGTTGTTGTGTTGTGTTTGGGGGTTTAAAGAACAGTGGGTTAAATATCACTTACCAACAACAAAGTAGCATGCTATGTTAAGTTAAAAAACACTTGAGGACACAAATCCTAATTCAGGTGCCCACTCGTCCAGGTGCCCACTCGTCCAGGTGCCCACTCGTCCTAGTGCCCAGTTATCCCGGTGCCCACCTCTCCAGGTGCCCAGTTGTCTCCACCCCTAAGTGCCCACTAGTGCCCAGATGGTTTTGGTGCCCAGTTGTCCTGGTGCCCACCTCTCCAGGTGCCCACTCGTCCAGGTGCCCAGTTATCCCAAAAATATGGTGCCCAGCTGTCCCTAGTGGCCACCTGTCTTGTATTCGTTCTGTGAGGGCAGCAGGGTATCATTGGTCCAATTAAATTGTGTGTGTGTGTGTGTGTGTGTGTGTGTGTGTGTGTGTGTGTGTGTGTGTGTGTGTGTGTGTGTGTGTGTGTGTGTGTGTGTGTGTGTGTGTGTGTGTGTGTGTGTGTGTGTGTGTGTGTGTGTGTGTGCGCGTGCGTGCGTGTGCGTACATGTGTGGGACCAACGAGCAGTAAAGTGGTTAGGCCTATACTTCGGCCTGTACTTCGCAGATACTTCTAATATGCCTGGCAGGTCACGGTCACACTGCATTCCGATCTGCAATCTGCAACCCCTATCCACACATAGAACATAATGTTGCGACACATTGTGTTCCTGACACAAATAGGACTTGGGCTATAAAAATCTCATTGTGAAGATTTTCCCTTATACTGTACAATGGTCACCTGCATTGCCAACCTGTTAATTACAGATCTAATTCAACCACATGAACCTTACATCCGTATTCTGGGCATGTCATAATTAGTGCATTTACATTTATCAAATCAAATAGGCAACAATTCACCAAAAATAGCAGATCTACAAGCTTATGAGAGCTTGTAGTTTTGCTATTTTCAGTGAAGAGATTTGGTGTACAGGCAAAAAAGGAGGAGACCAGGTATAGTGCCCTGGGGGACCCCAGTCAACGATTTACAGGATATAATAATAATACTAATAATAATGCTAGTAATAATAATAATAACTAGAAAAAGTGCTCCTCGGAGCACAACTCTCCGCCAGAAGACTTGTGTTGGTTCGAAGGTCGCGAAGGTCGCTATCCCTCTTGTATATGTAAGTGTCCTATCCATCCTGTCTGGGTAAGTGTCCTCTTCCGTTCATTCTGTGTAAGTGTCCTATCCCTCCTGTCCTATCCGTCCTGTCTATGTAAGTGTCATATCCCTCCTGTCTATATAAGTGTCCTATCTGTCCAATAAGACAGATAGGAACAATTGGACCGCGACTACTTGACTACTTCCGGTTCGAAGGTCTGGGAGTGAGCTAGTGGCCGGATTTTCGGTATTGGAATCTGGCTTATCACAGTGACACATGTATTTATAGGTCGCTATCCCTCTTGTATATGTAAGTGTCCTATCCAACCTGTCTGGGTAAGTGTCCTCTTCCGTTCTGTCTGTGTGAGTGTCCTATCCCTCCTGTCTATATAAATGTCCTATCTGTCCTATCTGCCAATTATGTATCAGCCATGCAGCCATTTCATGGTTCCCGTCTTACCTCACTCTGACAGTGGCAGAGACACTGTCAGAGTGATGCCATGTATATATAGGCCCGGTGGCGTCACTAGCCAATCAGATCACAGTATTTCACGTGTCACGTGAGGCTTGACCAATCGGTGTGTCATGTTTAGAAAGTGAAAACGCAGTGATAACAATACTCTCCTGGCGGAGAGTAACTAGAAAAAGTGCTCCTCGGAGCACAACTCTCCGCTGTTGGGAATGTTGGGAATGTTCTATCTGTATAAGTGTCCTATCCGTCCTGTCTGTATAAGTGTCCTATCCCTCCTGTCTGTATAAGTGTCCTATCCGTCCTGTCTGTATAAGTGTCCTATCCCTCCTGTCTGTATAAGTGTCCTATCCGTCCTGTCTGTATAAGTGTCCTATCCCTCCTGTCTGTATAAGTGTCCTATCCGTCCTGTCTATGTAAGTGTCCTATCCGTCCTGTCTGTGTAAGTGTCCTATCCGTCCTGTCTGTGTAAGTGTCCTATCCAATTGTTACAGTATCCGCCATTTCTCAACCATTTCGTGATTGTTCCTGTCTTACCTCACTCTTACCAGACTTGTGTTGGGAATGTTGGGAATGTTCTAATTCTTATGTTCTAACTGTCCTATCCATCCTGTCTGTATAAGTGTCCGATCCGTCCTGTCTGTATAAGTGTCCTATCCGTCTGTATAAGTGTCCTATCCGTCTTGTCTGTATAAGTGTCCTATCCGTCCTGTCTATGTAAGTGTCCTATCCCTCCTGTCTGTGTAAGTGTCCTATCCCTCCTGTCTGTATAAGTGTCCTATCCGTCCTGTCTGTATACTGTAAGTGTCCTATCCGTCCTGTCTGTATACTGTAAGTGTCCTATCCGTCCTGTCTGTGTAAGTGTCCTATCCGTCCTGTCTGTGTAAGTGTTCTATCCGTCCTGTCTGTATAAGTGTCCTATCCGTCCTGTCTGTATAAGTGTCCTATCCGTCCTGTCTGTATAAGTGTCCTATCCGTCCTGTCTGTGTACTATAAGTGTCCTATCCGTCTGTGTAAGTGTCATATCCCTCCTGTCTATATAAGTGTCCTATCTGTCCTATTTGCCAATTATGTATCAGCCATGCAGCCATTTCGTGATGGTTCCTGTCTTACGTCACTTTGGCAGTGGCAAAGACACTGCCAAAGTGACGCCATGTATTTATACAATATTTCACCGTATTGTCACGTGTCACGTGAGGCTTGACCAATCGGTGTGTCATATTAGAAAGTGAAAACAAAACTCTCCTGCGGAGAGTAATAATAATAATAATAACTAGAAAAAGTGCTCCTCGGAGCACAACTCTCCGCTGTTGGGAATGTTGGGAATGTTCTATCTGTATAAGTGTCCTATCCGTCCTGTCTGTATAAGTGTCCTATCCCTCCCGTCTATATAAGTGTCCTATCCGTCCTGTCTGTGTAAGTGTCCTATCCGTCCTGTCTGTGTAAGTGTCCTATCCAATTGTTACAGTATCCGCCATTTCTCAACCATTTCGTGATTGTTCCTGTCTTACCTCACTCTTACCAGACTTGTGTTGGGAATGTTGGGAATGTTCTAATTCTTATGTTCTAACTGTCCTATCCATCCTGTCTGTATAAGTGTCCGATCCGTCCTGTCTGTATAAGTGTCCTATCCGTCTGTATAAGTGTCCTATCCGTCTTGTCTGTATAAGTGTCCTATCCGTCCTGTCTGTATAAGTGTCCTATCCGTCCTGTCTGTATAAGTGTCCTATCCCTCCTGTCTGTATAAGTGTCCTATCCGTCCTGTCTGTGTACTGTAAGTGTCCTATCCGTCTGTGTAAGTGTCATATCCCTCCTGTCTATATAAGTGTCCTATCTGTCCTATTTGCCAATTATGTATCAGCCATGCAGCCATTTCGTGATGGTTCCTGTCTTACCTCACTTTGGCAGTGGCAAAGACACTGCCAAAGTGATGCCATGTATTTATACAATATTTCACCGTATTGTCACGTGTCACGTGAGGCTTGACCAATCGGTGTGTCATATTTAGAAAGTGAAAACAAAACTCTCCTACGGAGAGTAATAATAATACAGAGTATAACACACTGGCTTTAAGTGGTTAACACAAGTCAGTGGGAGATGACTTTGTCACACTTGTGACATGACGCATATACTGTACACTGACCCAGACATCAAGCATGTTTTGGGGATCATTGGAAGAAGGGAGATGTCCATGCAAAGCACTGAGGTGTAAGAATCATACTCATAAAGCCCATATACTTGCTGTATTTTATTCAGTGAGCGACACCGTCTTAAGACAATATTTAAACAATATATAGACAAAATATAAATACATCTTACGCCACCATGTCAGCAACATTTCAAACATTCTGTCAACAATCGTTAACCACCAGAATCTGCAGATATTACCCAACAGTTGTTTTGGAAAAACATAATATCCAGCTTCCAGTGACACGTTGTTATTACTGTAACCTGAACAGCCACCCCTGCTCTCCGTTATAGGTCGAGTTACATAAAAATAAAATAGGGAAGTTAGATAAGGCCTAGGTCCTAGTGATATGCAAACACGAATAACAAGATTTACAACTCACAACGCTTTGCTCTGCACAGTGCCTGCATGTTTACAAGAACAGGAATAAGCTCAGGACCTGTTCCTTGTGTTCCGTTTTATCTGTGTCAATCACCACACTGTGTTCTGGTTTAATGCCAATACGTTACACGCTTATTTGTCAATAGCAAACTCCATGTGTTTTGATGGTGAACCTGATTGGGATATTTTTAGTCTGAATGCAAATGTACAACAACAACAAAATCCTACAAAATCCAAGACTGTGATGTAGTATTACACTTCAAAGCTCAGATCCACTGAGAGCATGCCATGGATTAGCCTTGCGTAGGTTTACCAGGCTAAGTGATCAATTGCATATTGATGAATCAGGGACAAATACATTAATGGTGTATATGCGATTGTTCAAGTGACAGCCTATAAATAATACAGGAGTGAGTGAGTGAGTGAGTGAGTGAGTCAGTCAGTCAGTCAGTCAGTCAGTCAGTCAGTCAGTCAGTCAGTGAGTGAGTGAGTGAGTGAGTGAGTGAGTGAGTGAGTGAGTGAGTGAGTGGGTGACTGACTGACTGACTGACTGACTGACTGACTGACTGACTGACTGACTGACTGACTGACTGACTGACTGACTGACTGACTGACTGACTGACTGACTGACTGACTGACTGACAAGCTTGTACCTTATTTCTTTTTAAATATTTCAACCAGTTTAAGCCCAAGATAATGAGATAATTAACACCCTCACAGAGAAAACCATCATGAGGTGTGTATTTATTTGCTCCCACTTTACATCATCTTACTAGAAAAGGTTCATCTCTATTACACAAGGTTCCTGGAGAACCCTGGTTCACCAGGATTATTATAACTAAAACTAATGAAACAATGAAAACTAACTGAAACTGTATTGTGTGCTTGAAAAACCAAACTAAAACGAAATGAAATGTCCTTAGTTTTAGTATTTTTAGTCTTAACATATTTCATACAAGGCTAGTATTTTGGGGAGATATTAAATCTTATCTTCAGTTATTTTTAGCTGTGCCATGTTTTAAGTCCTGTTGTCAAAGATTGTCAAGCTCACAAGTCTCGATGCAACACATTGTGAGCTTGTTGAATCTCGCCCCTGATTAATCCATATTACAATAAAAAAACACAAAAACTGATAAAAAAAACAAACTAAACTAGACTAGCAAACCAGCTTCAAAAACAAATTACAACTAAACTGAAATTTTAAACAAAAATTAAAAACTAGAAAAATAAAAACGAATGAAAAATGCAAAACAATAACCTTGGGGTTCAATATTTAGCCTCCTGTGAGGCTTATCAAAATGCTTAAGAACTCAAACAACACAATCTAATATATCTAGGTAAGGAACTCATGGCTCATGACTCCTAAGGCTCCAGGCTCCTAAGAAACAAAGCAAGGGAGGTAGATAGAGAGACTGAGAGAGAATAAATGTGTTTTCTGTGTCTCATCAACATTCTGGGAAACAGAACATGCACTAAACCAGGGCCGTGTGAATAGTTTGAGGACTTTTCGTCATCTTTGTGATTGATTGATTTTTTCTCACACTGAAAAACAAATTCATCTCATACACACACCCCGGTTCTTGGCTGTGGTCCAAGCTTTGAGGCATCATTACTGTAAACTCTGGGGGTGAGGTGATTTCCTCAGGATGTCTTTAGCCTACAGTCTGTGCGCCCTACTTGCATGTTTCTGAATTGTTTTCTGTACGTGCATAATAATATCACTGGCCAGACCCCTGGGATGTTTACTTATGAGAATGGAGAGGATTCTCCTGTGGCATTGCTAACTCTGGCAATGGATTTATAGTGTTCTGTCTAGACTAGAGCGTGTCTATGTCACATAGTGCTGGCTGAATGTAAATGCTGGAAGTTGTTGGATGGTTAAATATAGGCAAGGAAGTAGACAACTGATAATACATCCTTGTTTTCAAACTATATTATCAGCTAATATTCTTTCAAAACAATATTCTTTCATGACCATAAAGTGTACTTTGTGGCTCAAATGTCAACATATCTGTAGATTCAACAAATGAAAATGTGAGTTCCTCGGAGTGCAGGTCTCCAACAGGCCGGGTTGCCTACCCAGGGCCCGTAAAGTTTGAAAGTCAGTCATAACCTAATCAGCATGGCATACTCATATGAGAAATCTGAAAGATACATCTTGATCACATTCTCCAGAGATAATGTGTTCTGATTTGTGTTTTGAAGAAAATGCTAAATGGAATAAAATCAAGATTTATAGGCCAAAACGTGAGGCAACGTGTCATAGCGCCATCATGAAGCCGATTTGAAAAATGTGGGATGGCAGACACACACACACACACACACACACACACACACACACACACACACACACACACACACACACACACACACACACACACACACACACACACACACACACACACACACACACACACACACACACACACACACACACACACACACACACACACACACGGACAAGAGAGATGTGTGTATAGATATCTATTTTACATGTGTATGTGTATGTACATACACAGTGTGCATACTGTACGTTTGTGTGTGCAGTATTGATATGCAAGGTGTCATGTGCCAGTGTGCGTGGTATGGATTTAAATATAAGCCTGTGTGTTGAGACACAAGCTGTCTCAACACACAGGCAGACAGACAGTCAGGGTGGACGTCTTCCTTGTCTGTTCATTTAAAAAACCTCGGAAGTAGCTATTCGGCTGACTACTGCCGGTGGCCTTGTGGCTGCGAAGCCCATTACCAAGTGGCATCATCTGAAACAGTCTGTGGTTGTGATGGTCAGGATGGTCAGGGTCAATGGGCTGTCTGCATGACTCTGCAAGGATTTGCGGTCGAGGGCATTGTTCCCATACCAGGCAGTGATGCAACTGGACAGGATGCTCTCAGCGGTAGCCTACCTCTGTAGAAGGCCCATAGGAACTTGGGCCCCATGCCAAACTTCTTCAGTCACCCGAGGTGAAAGAGGCGTTGCTGTGTGTTCTTCACTACATGGCTGGTGTGTGCCCATCCCAGGTGAAATTCTCAGTAATGTGCACATCGCTGAGAAGGGTGCGGGCTATTTAGTCCTGTCGATGTTGAGAGACAGGTTGTTTTCCTGGCACCATTGTGCCAGGTTCATAACCTCACTCCCGTATGCTGCCTCATCGTCATCAGTGAACTTGGTTGGAGCTGTGCGTGTCCACACAGTCGTGGGTGTACAGGGAGTAGAGGAGGGGACTCAGAATGCAGCCCTGGGGGGCTCTTGTGTTGAAGGTCAGGGGGGCAGCGGTGTTGGAGCCCATCCTTACGACCTGGTGTCGCTAGAAAGTCCAGGATCCAGCTGCTTAGGCTGGGGTTGAGTCCTACAGTAGGTACCAAACCTTGGTGTCAAGTCTGGAGGGGACTATGGTGTTTAACGCTGAGCTATAATAATAATAATAATAATAATAATAATATTTTTCTTTACATACGGTATATTGTTTGTGAAACAATTTGAACTACATTTTACATAGGAACGGAGGTGCAATTCAAGTAAATTATTGGCATTAGTGATTCATTCTACATCTTTATAACAGCAGCCAGGCGCTTGTTTTGAAGTCTGCCAAGGAATTCACCATTGCATTATTTGCATAATCATGCAAGAACTGGAGGGCGTAATAGTTTGCAAGGCGTCTCTAAGGCTACAAGGATGAGCCATGTTAAAACTCATCCAGCAGGTGACTTTTGTTTACAATAGCTACAGGTTTACGCAAGTCAGTGTTTTCTGTATACAGAGTTGACCGCAGAATTGGCTTGCCTGAGGCTTAAAGTGTGACTAGAAGTGTGACACAGTTTACTCTAGGTCAGGTGTATGTACAAAATATGTAAAAGAAACTAAATTAATGGGTTTAAGGAGGTGTCGTTCACAATCAGCAATTGGTGGCACAAAAACAGAGGGCTTTCGAGTAAGTAGAAAACATGTCGCGAACCCTATCTTGATCAGAGTTCCCATGCAGGGCTCTATACTAGGCCCTCTCCTATCTCTTCACCTACTATTCGCCCAAGAATAGGGACACTATAGGTTTCAAGTGGTTCATTTTGATTATAAGCTGCTAGTTCTACCATAAGCTGATAGTGAAAGTAATGTTTGCTCACATTTCACTTCTACTCAGCATGAGCCACCTGACAATGATTAGGAGCCTTTGTTCTGTCAGAGGCAATGAATAATTGACTGAGGACTGGAATGGACATATAATATGTGAACAGCAAAAGCTGAACAGAGCCAACAGCAAGACATTTTCTTTTCACTGCCGTGAAGTGATAAGCCTCTATTTTTCTTCGCGTTACCGACAATGGGTGTACACTGTTATTATTTAACTTTCTAGTGAACATCCCACTTGGACAAAAGTCCCCGGTAAGTCCAAGTGGCCTGACCCTTCTCAGTCACATGAGTCACTGCCGTCTGAGTGGAACAGCAGGAACGGCTTCTTAGAAAAACATCTGTCGGCCCGACCGGTGCCTCACACTCCAATGGCATTTACACACAACGGCTGCACATCTCCTAATATGGCATGAAGATGGCTAATAGGCCCACTGTGACTGTGAGGAGGCAAGTGAATGACACCCAGTCTGTTCTTGCTTTCCCCAGTTACAGTATCTCGTGTGAGGATTGCGTCAGCCTGATGAGATAATTTCCTCTTATTTAAAAAGATATGTCTGGTTGTTGATGCTTGGGTTCATGTTGGGTTAAGATAGGAGGAAGCGTCTGTCTCTGGGAATTATTTCAGTCAACGCAGTTCTCCTTTTTTGTGTTTAAATTTCAGGCTTAAAGTGCCTATGTCTGTCAGTCAGTAGTTGGTAAGTTTAATATGGCTGGTATCTGGAGTCTGCAGGTTAAGCTGGTTGGCTAAGAGAGAGAGAGAGAGAGAGAGAGAGAGAGTAAAAATGTAGAACAAATCAAAACAGTACTTCAGTGAATTCCCCTGTGATCACAGCTTCCCTTGAGAAGGTCTGCTGGTGATAAACACAACAGAAGGCGTCTGTCTCACCACTTCAATAGCTGTGAAATCTCATTGCCTCATTTTCCCTGCACTGGGCAGGGTTGTGTTGTTCTTTGTCTTGAAGTACACTAATATGGTATGTAAGTTCATAGCCATCAGTGGTGTTTTGAATGCCTATAATCGCATATCCAAAAAATTAGTCTGCTTCTTTAGTTTAAAAAAAAAATCAGTGTCAGGTTATTTAGATATTGATAAATGTGGCGTTGACTGCTTTGTTGTAGAAATACCCATACTAGGCACAGGGACCAATCAGAGACAGACTAAACAGGAAGGGGAGGTGGCTTCCTGGGCGGCGATGGGGGGAGGGGGGGGGGGACTTCTGAGTTATTTGCGGACACACCCTCAATGCATGCACAACAACATTATCAGATGGACCATGCAGACTAACAACAAAATCCAAAACAAACATGCTAAAAACGGCATGATGAATGCACTGTGACTCTAGAATGTTGGTGAAGGTGTAAATAAGATACAGGATAGAGCTTGACCCCTGAGGGGAAATTCAGCTGTTGTATCAACAGCAGTAAGCATGGCACACCAGGATATGTACAGGTAAGCGTAGAGAGGTATGGATAATACAAAAAAGTTACCTTATAAATGTGCATGTGGTCTGAATTAACATGTTTTATCAATATATACAGTCTATCAATGGTAAGTGAATATACTGTAAGTGAGTCTCTTAACAGTTGTCCTTATATACGTACCATGGTTCAGTAGTGTAAATCCAAGCAGGAGTCAGTAAGCCTAGAACACAGCAGTACATATATACATATCAGGTTTGGTTGTGGCGCCTGATGGCTATACTGGCCCAAATTACTGTACAAGTTGCTTTGTTTTGTGTAGGGCAATGATGACATGTCTGCAATTGTGCTCCTCATCATCCCAGCTAGCACATCAGACTCATAGAGGGGATGAGAGGGGTTCATCAGCTTCCTCCTCGTCCTCTGAACTGTACTCCAAACTACTTCACCAGCTAGTTCAGTTTGTTGGCACCCCTGACAGTTCAGTACATTCAGGAAGTGGATTTTCTTCACAATTTATGAACTCAAACGCAATAGCATTTTGCCATAAAAAAAATATAATTAAATGAATAAATAAAATCAGTAAAGATTATTACTGGTGTAAATAAAACATTCAAATTCAAATGAACATTTGAATGCCGTTAACTGCAAGTGAATAGTACAATAATAGTGATTGTTGTCAGGGGTGGAATCAAGTGATTTCCGGTCTCTTTAAAAACTTCCAGATTACAGTTTTAATGGCCTGACACATAGAAAGCATCAATGGCGCTTTCTATGTGTCAGGGCCTACTACAGTAAACTAAGGCAGCATTTAAAGTGATTCAAAGAAATTCCAGTTTGATTGTTTAGTCAGTAAAAAGCACATTGAACTGGTTTGGTGAAGCTGGCATAGTTTTTAAGTGAAGCAGTTCAAGTTTTTCCAAGTTAACATTCAAAATGCTGACATTCAGGATTAGGGCCTACACATTTTCCCCTTGGATTTCTTCTTTCTGTGTTTCCGTTCGTAGGCATGGAGCTCAGCCTTATGTAACCACTGCCCTGCTCTTTGGCATTGAATTGAATTGGGTTCACACTACATACTGTGTACTGTGTAGTGTGTACATAGTAAATTCACCCTCCATGTGGGCCCATATTTCTACTCTAAGGGTTAAATCAACACTGAGGATTTTCTGACGTTTTCTGAATTCATATTTCTTTCTCATCCTGCCCACATGAAGATGACAAATGCTGAAGCTCCCCCCTTTCTCTTACTCACTACATTCTATTCTTGCTGATACACAGTGTTTCTACCTCCAGGTGCCGTTGAGTCCTCAACGTGCGCCATAAAGTTGTCTGGGGCCTCTATCCGCGCGTCATCATCAGTACCGGGTGTGGAGGAGGCTGATGAAAACAGCAGTAAGCTCTGCTCTCTGCTTGTGAACAGGGAATGAAAGGACCCATTAGTCAGGAGCTGCGCCACCTTACTGGCTGAACATAGGAGCTATTAATAGGCACATATGTTGCCTTTCCCTCTTCAGGGAAAAGCTGGCTACAGAGGCCTTGGAGCCAGCCTGGCAAAATAATCCCCCAACTCTCCTCATTTCCTCCACACCCTTACAGTGAACAGAATCTCCATGTTTATTTTTAGCCCAAAGCAACGACTTTCACCTATTTAAAGTGTTGCTATTTAACCAACTTTACTTTGACACTGTAGTAAAGATTAACCAGACAAAACGTTAATGGTCTATGAACTTACATTCCACTATAACATTTTGGGAGTTCTATTAGGTCAACATTTTATTTATCGTGGCTTAATTGAGACATTTCAATCATATTTCCATTGCACATTTCTAATTTTGACGTTTGAAATACTTGAATTTGTTTGTCCTTGTTTGTCCTTCATTGATTCCACCATATTTTCCACAGATTTCAGAAAACCACTGTTGTCACTCAGTTCAAGTTTTGTCAGCCTGCTGTAGGGTCATTTAATGTTGTTCGGTCAAACCCTGATCGGTGTCAGCTTGATTATGACACAGTGGTTTGATTTTAAAACTGTTCTTACTTATACTGAGGGTAAGCAACATTATGGTTTAACTTGGCTTGGTATGGTTTCCGCAGCATTTAAAATCATATTTATATGCACAACAATACTTATTAACTATTTCATTCATTCTATTCAATGTCAATAATACACCAAATATACAACAATGCTCATTCTAAGTTTTAGTTTTACAATTCCACATTAACCATGTCTATATGCAAATGCTTTGAGCTAAACTTTTTACAATGTATGAGGTGTAAATAAAGACTTGATTGATTCATTAAGTCATTCCTTGATCAATCGCGCTGTCCCATCAATTACTTGTCTCAACAGTGAGTTATCTGTTCTTGCGGCTTAAGCATGTTGCTGTTGGGAGTTTCATGCCTTTGTGAAATTGTGCAAATACATGACATAATTTTAATGGGTTATTTCTGGCACTGAATTTGACAGTCCCATCACATGGTCATGCCATGTCACCACAACCGCTTTTAAGGAAATACAACCACTGGGCTAAAATTCTGCTTCTTTGTTTCAATTATTGTGCATAATTGATCAATACACAAATGTACCCCCTCCCCCAGCTCGCACTCTCTCTCTCTCTCTCTCTCTCTCTCACTCACTCACTCACTCACTCACTCACTCACTCACTCACTCACACACACACACACACACACACACACACACACACACACACACACACACACACACACACACACACACACACACACACACACACACACACACACACACACACACACACACACACAGTCACACACACACACACACACACACACACACACACACACACACACACACACACACACACACACACACACACACACACACAAATGCAAACAATGCAAACAATGTCCATTACTCAGGAAACCTTTTTGTTGCAGAATGCTCCTACAGTATGCCTTGGATTTAGTTTGCATGGTGGGTTCTCAGGTTATGTACATAAGTAACTAGGCCTGCCATACACATACTGTAATGAACTAAAGAGACAAGTAAACATAGAACTGATTATTTGGGAGAAAAAAAATCAGATTCATTATGACAGTAAGAAAGAGAAAGCAGTGATTTAATGTGGTTTGCTAAAAATGGCTGGCATGTTGCAAATGACAAATCAGGAAGTGATTCAATTTACTCAAATATAAAATATTTGTATTGCCCTAAAACAGTGGTGGAAAAGTACTCAATTTGTTTACTTAAGTAAAAGTATCAATACTGCAATGTAGAATTACTAAATTCAGAGAATCAGAATGCAGAACTAAATTACTTGAGTAAAAGTATAAAAGTATTGGTATCAAAATGTACTTAAAATACCAAAAGTAGAAAGTACTCATTACAGAAGGTCCCATTTCAAGTTTTCTAATGTATAACAATCTTTTGAAAATAGCAGATCTATGCATCACGGCACAGCTTGTAGATCTGCTATTTTGAAATGGCCGAAATGTATATTGTATAGGGCAAAGTGGTTAATGTGTTTTGTAATAATAACAAAATCTACAAAGTAACTAGTAACTTAAGTTTTCAAATGATTGTAGTGGAGTAAAAGTACAATATTTGCCTCTGAGATGTAGTGGAGAAGAAGTAAAAGTATTGGAAATTGCAAATACTCAAGTAAAGTACAAATACCTCAAAATTATACTTAAGCACAGTACTTGAGTGTTGAGTATAGTACATACATGTACTTAAGTTACATTCCACCACTGCCCTAAAATACAGGCCATTTCCCACGGTCGCCACTTTCTTCGCGGGGGGCGCTGTTAGCTAAATTATCAACGACCCTGTTTTGGGGGTTATGATGTAATGCGCGTAATCTCTGCTCTCCGCTTCCTCTTGTGAGACCATTTAGAGTCAGTGGGCACATCGTACATCATCTGTGTGTACCTGAACATTTGCACAATATGGATTTTTCTATTCGTGCCGCAAATCTGGAAGATTGCAAAGACATTGCACGGATGATTTTGGTGAGCAGTGGCACGTGCGCGGCTGCGCACGTGTTTTTGATAAATAAAAATAGACTCAACAACACAATACAGTTTAGACTCGCGTCAGTCAAACAACGCACATAGATTAACGCGGTTGACAAGAAACCTGTTATTTAATGGAACAGACATAGCCTTGGATGAAGACTATTATAGATGTGATCGATTTTGACATTTTGACATATCTACGATAGTCTCGGCTAGCACCCCCAGTGCGTCCTGCCCTTTCACCAGTAAAGCCCGTACTTATCCATATATGTACCAAAAAATAAAGATAATGTGCTTAACCGGTTGCCCCAAATGTTAACTCGCGCTTCGGAGTCTTTGTGCAATATATTAGTCCGTATTTTTCAATAGATATGTGTTTTAATCCCGTCTGTGTCTGATTCTGTCGGAAGTTCCCTCAATGGGAGGTAGTGGCGGAGCGCATCCGGTGAAAGCTGGCATTACACTCAATGTAAACAGGAAGTAAACAGGGGGGGGGAATGGCGTTCGGTCACAGACGGGATTAAAACACATATATATTGAAAAATACGACTAATATATTGCACAAAGATTCCAAAGTGCGAGTTAACATTTGGGGCAAGCACACTGTGAGCTTGTAGATATGTTATTTTCACTAGTTTGGGTACCGGGCAAACGTCTAATTTCTCTTTTTGGTCTTGAGCTGCAACGTTTAATGGGAACCACTGCCGAATGTTTAAATGTGGCTTTCTTATTAAGGGTGACTGGTTTGGGTGGAATTCTCTTGTCTGATGCATTTCCTTCCCTGTAGGAATTGGCTGAATACGAGAAAGTCCCAGATCAAGTAAAAGTCACACAGAGAGGTACAGAACTAAATGATTTATGAAAAAACTATCTGCTAACATTTCTTTTTGGTATTGGTATTGCTGCTTACCCACCTTCTCCATTTACCATTTCACATGTTTGAAGTTGTTTGACTTTCATATACCCATGATTGTCCTTGGCATCCAAAAGCTGCCTTGTAGGCTAATTAACTTTGACCAAAAA
This sequence comes from Gymnoscopelus microlampas, assembly GCF_963454915.1. Taxonomy (NCBI): domain Eukaryota; kingdom Metazoa; phylum Chordata; class Actinopteri; order Myctophiformes; family Myctophidae; genus Gymnoscopelus; species Gymnoscopelus microlampas. Next base: position 20,090,903 of record NC_139956.1, on the reverse strand, counting down.
GAGACAAAACACCACAGTGCTGAGAGTCTGAACATTATAAATACAGGCCTGCTATTGGCTGAGCATGCACACGTTCACAATAAATGAAATGCCCTTGAAAGAATTGGCTATGGTTTATTATTATTCACTGATATAGTGATTACATCAAATTATTGAAATTAAAGTCCCACTTGGACTGCATGAGCATGCATTCACAGAAATCACTAAATACCCTTAACATGTATTTATTATCTATTGATTACAACGAAGATACCACTATCACTGTTAAATATTAAGAAAATTATGTCTTTACGACACAACATACTGTATATTCTAATATTATTTTTGTTTATGTATCGTAAATACTTCACTTGTCATCCAAAATGAGACCCTTTTGAGAACATTGATTTCTGCTTTGTGTTCAGACTTGGAGCAGGACGGCTTTTCCAAGAACCCCTTCTTCCATGGTATCATCGCAGAGGTACCGGAGCAGCACAAGACCAAAGATGGTGAGGGAAGACCACTACTCACTCTGTTCTCATGTCATAATTATTTTTACTGTACCTACCTACAACACACACGCGAGTCAGAGGACTCGCAAGAAACCCTGTCTGTGTGAGGCTGGCGCAGGCCGGCCCAGTACCTGCACTTACGGTTCAAGAGTTCGATGCCAAAATGTGAAGCGGCCTGTTATTGCACCACCATGAGGCTGATTTGAAAAATTTGGGGTGGAGGTTCTTTATTTGCCTACTGGGAGTGTGCGTGCAAAGTTTCAGGTCCAGTGGTGCCTGAGATTAGCTGTTCACAGACACACAGAACGACGGACAAACGGACAGGGACAAAAACATAATCTCCGACCTTCAGTGCGCCGTCCGGCCTGGCGGAGATAACAAACTAATAAAGCATGTGTGATTGCTATTTGACAATCTCTACAGTTGTCCGCTATCATCTCTCCTCACATTTGCAAGCTTGGTAAAGAACATTTATCCTTTGATTTGGTCAATCTTTAGGAAATTGCGAAAATTAACCATATGAACCCTAGTGTCCCTATTCTGGGCATTTCATAATAGATGAATATTCTATGAAAACAGACAAACATTTATCAAAAATAGCTTTTGCAATTCGTTGTGAGACTGTAGATCGGCTATTTTCAACGAAGACTTCATTGACCCCCGTCAATGTAGCATATTGGGTTTAAGTGTGTAATACTTTGATTTATTGTACAAAAAAAGGCATATTCCTTTTACATAAAATCCACATTTTCTCAAAACGAGTTTGGGCAGCATCCATAGGGTTATGGTAGAAACACAGGGCACATATCTCAGCTTGTTACCTAACCACACTAGTGCTGAGCTGGCCCCCCTCTCTCTCTCTCTGTACAACACTTACATAACAACGTTGACACATCTATTTTCATGAGACTACAATAATGAGAACATTACCATTCCTCCTGCTGCCCTGTACTGACTTTTTCTTCCATGACACAGCCATTTTCCTTAGTTACATACCATACCACTGGTCCATACTGAGGTGTGTGTGTGTGTGTGTGTGTGTGTGTGTGTGTGTGTGTGTGTGTGTGTGTGTGTGTGTGCACGTGTGCGTGTGTGTGTGCGCGCGCGCACACACATGTGTGCTTGTCTTTATTTAGATAAAGAAAGAACAATAGGCATTTGATAAGAAATTGTTAGTTACAATGAAGAATGGAATTTGACACATGCAAGTCACAGACTGAAGATTCCCATGCAGCAGGGATTTCTATAGCGGAGAATGTAGCATCATTTGATACTTAAAGGACGACGTCACCGATTTTCAATATATCTTCATCATATAATTGGTCCTCATTAATACTCATGATAAAATGGTACCATTTTTTCTACTTGGTCTGTGTCTCATAGGAGGGCTGTGGGCAGTCCAGAAACCCGTCTACCAGTGATATCATCGTTAGGCATGATTTTATTTTCCAACAAGATTTCAATTTTTTTATTTAGATTTTTATTAACATGAGAGCAATGGCTTCTTTTATTGCATTGCAACTTCCAGGAATAGAATGCCTGCAGTTTCTATTAGCTTGGATTCCCCATTGATGATGTCACTGGTAGACGGGACTCTGAACTGTCCACAGCCCTCCTCTGAGACACAGACCGAGTAGAATTTTTTTTTACTATTTTATCATGAGTATTAGTGAGGACCAATTATATGAAGATAGGTTGAAAATCGGTGAAGTCGTCCTTTAAGTACCTTATTTACCATCATTTTACAGTCCAAATTATATGCATAGAAAATAATCGTTAGTTGCAGCCCTAATTTATAATAATCAAGTATAGATACAGCTTTGAACGTTGCAATAGAAAAGCAATAATGCTCGTTAAATTGGCCACCTCATAGCCATAAGATCTATCATGCTGAAATGTTGGGACAGCGTGAATGCCTACTTTTAATTAATTTACAAGAACCTAGCACTGGCATGCAGGAAAGAAAAAGCTGATTTGGCTGCATAATGTATGAATGTTGACCTCAATGTTTCCCCGGACAGTGGATTCATATTTGTGTCTGTCTGCTTTCAGGTCATACCAAGATAGGCTACGCACTTTATTTCTATACCTACAGCTCATGGAAGGGCAGGGCTGTCTATATGGAGGACTTGTACGTGATGCCTGAATTCAGAGGTACTGTAACCATCACCTGTTTGCAATGATCCTCTCAAAGACAGACACGAGAAAATGCACCTTTTCTCCCTCTATGCGTAATCTCTTCACTGAAGATAGCCTATCTACTAATACTAAGCACACAACGCGTCGCATAGTGACACATTGTGAGCATGTAGATAGGCTATTTTCACTGAATGTTCACCTAATAGGCCATGCCCAGCTAGGGTTAAATGATTTATGAGATGTATGGTAGGTATGATGAAAGAATGTAGTTATTTATATGTAACCACCCCAAAAATTCTAACTTTTACAGCAATTGGTGGACATCTGTTTACTGTAAGTTAATAACATCTCTTGCAATAATATTATCTTCCAGGAAAAGGTATGGGGAAAGCATTGATGAGCAAGGTTGCACAGGTGAGCAAAGTGTCTTTGTCTTTGCCATGCTGTATGCGCATGTGTAATTTGCCTTAAGCTTTTGCTCTCCATGTGAATGAAGACATTATTGCAAATTAAAAAAGCAATATTTGCAGTGCACTCTACATACATTTTTTATAGGTTATTTTATTGAGGTGTTTGGCACTCTTGGTGATAATTACACGTACAGTACATTACAGCTTCGTTTTTTTTTAAAGGTATAGTAGGCAAAAGAAACGGGTTAGAATTGCAGTCATTAAATGAAATAGAAAATAAAAAACAACAACACAAGGGATATTTTCTGACAAGAGGACATAGTGTTTACATTAAATATACTTTGATAGAGAAGCAGCAATCAACAGATTATCTAAAAGAAAAGAAAAAACAAAGACAACAGTTAGACCTGAGGAGTATGCTGAGTTATCAGATGCTTAGTCAAACACATAATATGTACTGTACACTCTCATAGAGACAGCATAACTAAGTGCAGTATAAATAAAGTTTGCACACTGGGTCATGCTCCAAAACGTAAACATTTATTGTTTCCTTTACACCCCACATGGGCAACAACGGCCCGGGGACCCGGCCTTTGACCACGCCAAGTCCTCAAAGAAAAACAAAATGACCCCCCAACAAAAATCTACATTCTAAATGGCTGCCGCATGTTAATGGTTTGAGATTTCTTTTTTAAACTTGACTCCAATTAATAGTCATTCATATTTACCATTTGAGTACTATAACTGTATTCCTCCATCCGTATGTACTCAAATGTTTTATATTTATAATGTAACAGTGAAACAGTCAACCTTGAGTCCATATTTATTACATAATGCAATATGACCGATGGAGTGGTGCATATTAGATAAGATACTGTATACATTTATATAGGCTAATTTAAAAGTTGATACGGCATTGCCATGGATTGTTTTATGCAAGTACAGTACAGTACAGCTGGAAAAAAAAGGAAATTGTTTTAACTGAACAATTTTCAGTTACAACATTTTGTAACTGAAGATTCTTGTTAAAATAAGTACCTTATTGTAAAGTAGTCTGGCATATCTACCAAATTCATGCAGTTTTAACATAATTCAGCACTATGTGTTTCAAATTGCAATTCAATTGTACAATGTGTGGCCCTTCCTTCACTCACTTTATCGAAGTCAGTATGGCCCTCTGGAAATACTGTACATCTTGCCCACCCCTGCTTTACACCATCATTGGACGTGACGTTTCGTTTCCAATGATGAACCAATACATTTTTAAGCTTTGGAGCATGACCCAGTGTGCAGACTTTATTCTTTTTGGATTCTGACCTCAGCCCAGCACCTGTTTTTTAGTGAGTGGATGTGCGGGCCTTATTGTTTGTTTGTTATGTAATTTTCCCTCCCATGTCTTGACAATGTGTATTTTGTTTTACCCAACTGTTGTGCAGCTGGGAATGGCCGCAGGGTGCAACCAGCTCAACTTCACGGTGCTTGACTGGAACAAACCATCAATGGATTTCTACCTCAGCCAGGGCTGCTTCGATGTGACATCTGAAATGGGCTATCACTGCATGCGCTGTGAGGGAGAAGCTCTGGGGAACTTGGCCCAACCCTAACCCAACCCCGGGCCGTGACCTCTTGATCATCACAAACACAGAGGTCAACCTACACAATGCAGGGATAGAGAAGCACTCAGTGGTGTCATTAGCTTCCTTGTTTTTACCTCACTGCTTTGTACTGCATTATTCTATATGCTAAATAATAGAAATGATCATAACAAAAAATTGTATATCAAAACAAGCCAGCTTTGCCCGTCGCTTGTCTATTACAAAATTATCACCCAACAGACTACGGCAGAAAAAAGGAGACAAACAACTTACCTTCTGTTGCACTTTTAATTATTACGCCAACTGAAGAGGAGGGTAGGTTCTATGTGTACTAGCAATTTGTTATATTATTTACTTACTGTGTCCTTTGCAAGGGCAGGCATTGTTATAACGGCTGTTCAGCCAAAACACAACTGGAAGTAATCTTGCTCAGGAAAAACTGCCATGATACAGTCGGAGGGATGCATTGGTATCCGAAGGGGTGAGCAGATTTTAAAAACCAGGGACGCGCGTAGGGGAGAGGAGCTCAAAGTTTAGAGTTGGATCGGATTTTGACAAGGAGTGGAAAACAGCAAGATAGATGGCCAACACGTGCACAAATTGGTTGGTAGCATCTCAATGAAGCCTTCATAGGCATTATGCTAGAGACATACTATGCCACATTTTTTCACTGTTTTGGAGCTGCTGCTCAAAAGTGTCGTGGATGATTAACTCAGGTTTCGCGTGTTAAATGACAATGACACCGATGTTTATGTTTACCATTGGCCCAAAAACTAATTCAAAAGTCAGTTCAAACTCATATTTCTATAATACAACTGTGTTGCTCAGCTGGTTGGTCAACATGAATCGTGAACAGAAAGAAAATTGATAAAGACAGCAAGTTTAAGTTTGATGCAATTACATTGGACACTCAAGGTGCTTTGCTTAAGTGTTTTAGCATACATGCTAATTCAGAGCAGCTGCATGCCAAAAGCCTTACTGTATATCAATAAGGCAGGAAGTCGAACTTATTCTATACTTCGTTTTGGTTGGGGATTATACAGTCCCATATCAAATTATTTAAAGATTACGTTGTAGGGTAGAAACCTTGTATGTCCAAAAGCGGTACTTTTCAGGAAATGGGGAAAAATAACCTGCCTCACAAGCTCTTGTTAATACTTTTTATTGGTTCAATTATCAATAATTATAAAACCCACAAACACACTTAAAGGTATTGTAGGGAACATTAAGACTAAATTTAAAAAAAATATATATATATATATTTTGCATTTTTTCCCCTCTATCAGCCACTATATAATGATGCTGGGGTGTTTTAATGCACTGAAACACAGTCCTCCTTCTGAAATCCGTATTTTCCCTAATGTTTATGTGTTCTATGTTTATGTCCGGTACGTAAATTAACGCACGCATGTGCGCGTCCGTGCGCGTCCGTGTCCGTATGAACGTTTTACTTTCGGTTTTAAAACGCTCTCAAACTTCGTTTTTGAGGCACCGAATTTACTTTTAAGATAGCGTGTGGATAGAATGTAGTTGTTTAACTTCATATATGTGGTCAATTTATCATGAAAGAGCCTATTTAAAAATAAAAATTCAGAGAACCAGCAGGGCAGGCATTTCCGCATATTGTATCCCAATAAAGCAACCTGTTTGGGGCACGGTTCCTTGAAATGTACCCTTGCTCTATGGAACTCGCTCCTGCGTCACCCCCTGGTGGTCGGGGAAAAGAACTGCTGGAGTGGCGGTGTTTGTTTATTTCTGAACTTCCCTACTATGCCTTTAACCACTTACACTTTTACTTTCAATTATTTTCAAAAATAGTAGATAGATTGGCTATTTTTGCTCATTTTCTGCGACACTGTTGCACAAAGAACTAACTTACTTACTCCTGGACCTGTCTGCAGCGTTCGACACAGTGAACCACCAGATCCTCCTCTCCACCCTCGAGGGGATGGGTGTCTCAGGCTCTGTACTCTCCCTGTTTGCATCCTACCTGACGGGTCGCTCCTACCAGGTGATGCTGAGAGGGTCTGTGTCAGAACCACACAGGCTCACTACTGGGGTTCCCCAAGGCTCGGTTCTGGGTCCTCTTCTTTTCTCTCTCTACACTACATCTCTTGGTGCTGTCATCCACTCCCATGGCTTTTCCTACCACTGCTATGCCGATGACACCCAGCTGATCCTCTCATTCCCCCCCTCTGACACACAAGTGGAGGCACGCATTGCTGCTTGTCTGGCTGACATCTCGGAATGGATGTCGACGAACCACCTGAAGCTCAACCTGGACAAGACCGAGCTGATGTTCATCCCGGGGAAGGGCTGTCCTCACCGAGACATGGCCATCACCATTGAGAATGCTGTGGTGACGTCAACTCGGACTGCGAAGAATCTGGGTGTGACCCTGGACGATCAACTGTCGTTCTCGGCTAACATCGCATCAGTGACACGGTCCTGCAGATTCCTCCTCTACAACATCAGGAGGATTCGCCCCTTCCTCACGGAGAAAACAGCCCAGGTGCTCATCCAGGCTCTTGTCATCTCCCGCCTGGACTACTGCAACTCCCTCCTTGCTGGTGCTCCGGCATCAGCCATCAGACCTCTGGAGCTTGTTCAGAAAGCTGCGGCTCGTCTGGTGTTCAACCGCCCCAAGTTCTCCCACACAACTATCCTTCTCCGTTCTCTGCACTGGCTCCCCGTAGCAGCTCGCATTCAGTTTAAAACCCTGGTGCTAGCCTATAGAGCAGTGAAAGGAACAGCTCCTTCTTACCTCCGGGTTTTGGTCAATGCCCACACCCCTGCCCGACCACTCCGGTCTGCCACCTCGGGGCGACTGACTCCCTCGCCACTCAACGGTCCTTCTGGTCGATCGACACGGTCACGACTTTTTTCTGTTCTGGCCCCACAGTGGTGGAATGAACTTCCCACTGATGTCAGGACAGCAGAGTCACTGCCCATCTTTCGCCGCAGGCTGAAAACCCACCTCTTCAGGAAACACTATCCTTCCTCTTTGCCTGGCCTACTTGTTGTTAACTAGTTGTACAAACTCTTGTTTTATTTTTGTATTGTTTTATTGGATCTTGTTTAGTCGATACACTTATTTGTTTTAGCTCGTGCTCATTTGATTTTGCCATTTTTGTCTCATCTGTTTAAGAAAGTAGGTAGCTGATATATTGCACTTTTACCTTAGCGCTAGGTATACTCTTGGTTGCTTGTTTTTGCAGGAAATGTACTTAAAACTTCTGGTGATTAGTAGTTTTCGTTCCCTACCTATGTTGAATACACTTATTGTAAGTCGCTTTGGATAAAAGCGTCTGCTAAATGACTGTAATGTAAATGTAATGTACTTACGCTTATTACCCCTTCTGGGGCTTAGGCCGTCTACCAGAGTTCTCCAAGCATCTCGGTCGTGAGCCAACACCTCCAGCTGTCCCCAAGTGTGGCCCATTTTCTTGGCATCTGCCTCCAAGTCTCTGCGCCAGGTGTTTCGTGGCCGACCTCTCTTTCTTTAGCCTTGAGGGACTGTCTTGTGGTGTTTGAGGCTGGTTTACGGAGAGTATGGACTATCCATCTCCAACGCCGCTTGCACGAAGAAGTAGGGCATTCATTTACAAAAACACATAAAAAGTTTAGATATGGAGATACAAGGTTTCTGCCCGAAAGTGACGTTAAGATTGTTTGACATTTCCCTCATGATTCCAGTGTGATTTGGTGATTTGCATCAACATCATGACATGTCATAGACTGCCAGCAGACGCTGAGGTCAGAGAAGGGTTCACTGGGGAAATCAATATCGTCACTGTCGGGTGGAAACCTTGTCTATCCAAAATCGTTCCTTTTCTTAAAATAACATAGTAGAAATAGCCGATCTACGAGCTCACAGTGAGCTCGTAGATCTGCTATTTTCACTACTTTTGTGCCACACTCTTGTATGATGTAGTAGTAGGGCATTAATGTACGAAAGAATATAAAAAGGTGAAGCATGGAGATACTGTACAAGGTTTCTGCCCGACAGCAACAATATTGAAACAGGTTTGACTATTCTCGCGTATTCTCCGCTCTGGGGCTCATATTGCTCACTCTGCTGTCACCACTAGTCCAGATAGGAAATGAATGCCCGTTCACCACTGCAACAAAAACATTCCCCATAGTATGAGTGTAGTGTAAAGTTAATGAACACTAGCTTCCCTATTCTGGGGGCGAACATTCGGTAAAAATTGCAGATCTACAAGCTCACAATGCGCCACAATGTGATGCGTTGTGAACTTGCAGATCGCCTATTTTCGGTGAAGAAATTTGGTGTTGAGGGAAGATAGTAGCGGACCTAGTATATAGACCTCTGGGGGACACCGGTCAACTAAGTATAATACTGTAGGTTTTAAGACCTCACGACTGTCTGAAATATTGCACAATGCAGCTCTAAGGATAACTGTATCAGCTGTTAATATTTTATTATTGATCCAGTTCCACACCCATTTTCAGATAAATTGGTGGCATAGTTATTTTCTTTTTTAAATGTATTTGAATTGTGATTTATGTTAATTTATTTCTCTTTTCCTTGCTTCTGGGTTTACTTGACAAATTTCCCCTTGGGGATCAATAATGTTCTTATTCTAAATTAATATCAGTTGGAGGAAAGAATACAGTGTTTGATAATTGTGCAGTAAAACTTGTACATGACCAAGCTACTATATATATACTATGTAGTATTGTGTTTTGGCCCCTGTGAAATGCTATCCTCTATTAGTAGAAGTTTTCAAACTTTGTCATGTCTGACCCCCAAATTGACTTTAGGCAGTGGAGCGCGAATTCAAATGATTACGTCCTAGCGACCCTGATATGAAATACAATGCATTATGTTCATGTGTTTGACTTGTTTTGTTTTTAATGAAATTGTCTAAACATTCTTAATTGTACATTATAAATAGATAGTATACTGAAACATATTGTTAGAATAGTCACTTTTTTATTGTATACCCTTTAGTATCATACAACAGACTATGGCCATATCATCAGTCACCCATCCCCACATCAGGAGGAAACTGTTAAACGTGTAATCTCAGTTTATATAATTTTCATTGTGTATGTTATCATAGTGTAGTACAGTGTAAACAACAGGCTGGGAAGGCAAACAGGTTTTATTTTGTTTCTGGTATTGAAGGCCACCACATGAAAACATATTTATTTATGAGACTGGAATCCAGAACATGAAACCCCAAATACTAAAACCATGCTGAAATACAGTTTGTAAGGATAACATGTCTAATATAATAGACTAAAATAAGTACCTTACAGTAGTTAAACACACTAGACCATACCCGGTCGGCGCAGCGCATCCGTGGGGGGATATGCGCACATGATCTGGCAACCCGGGAGGCAGTTCGTCCCATAGCTGGGCAGCCCCGTAACCATGGCGACATTGTTTGACACATAAACGCTAATAAGAAGCTGAGATTTGATGAAATTGAAAAACGGGCTTCACAGTTAAGTTCAGATGGTAATGGTCAATGGCTGTGTGCAAAATCAGAGCAATTGGTCCAGCCAGTGAGGAGAACCGGGTAGCTTCACCTCCACCACTACAAACGCACAGAGGTTACTAGAATTATAGTAGGAAGTAGGATAGTAGGATAGTAGGATGTACAACAGTACCTGTAATCCAAACCTGGGGTGTGTCCCATAATCATTTAAAGAGAAAATCTCTTTTCTGGGCAATGTCATTCAGTGTCGCTGACGCTGGATTAGAAAGTTGTGTTGGTTTGATTTGTTTTGTAATTTATATATTTAGACTGATATATTTACTATTCCTTTAAAGGGACACTATCACGATTGTCAACATAATTTCTAAATGATTGTTGTAGGTTTAATGAGCATTAGCAGCCATGAAACTGAGCAGTCTTCTGTCTGAAACGCTGCTGAACACCACTGTGGTAAAATCTGTGAAAGTGAAAACTACAACCCCTTACTTCATGTTTTTGGCTGCTAGTGTTTATGGCAAAATTGATCCAGAAAATATGAATCCGGTTGATGTAATGTGGCCATATATTATATAGGCGTGACAGGATGATGTTTGTCCCTGAAATGCATCATGGGAATTGTAGAAACACAGAGAAAGGTGAAACGGACAGAAAGGGGAATTTTCTCTGTCAACATCGATTGTATCATAGATATTGTTCTGTCTGTAGATTATGATCTACAGAAACAACACCTTAAATGCACATCAAAACCATCATAGTGTCCCTAAGGAATTTAAATTAACCTTATAGTTGACATTGATGCATATTTATTTGAAATATGTGTTCATCGTTTATTGTATGTATGTATCTATCTACTGTAACATATATCGTTTCAGTTCATGGGTTGTGCAATATTTTCAAATGGTTCATGGAAGACGAGCAATTGCAGTACTTGGTTACATGACATCTATAGAGACCCTTGGAGAAACTTTGAACACCATTTCATCACATGATAACAAAGTCCCTGCCTCAGCAGTAAAGTAGGCCCCAACAGAATGCGCAGGCATTTTCATACACTTAAAAATGTCCTCATACAATGCCAGCCCTATAAGTATATAAATCAAGAAATTAGCTCTCAAATAAAGTATCCTGAAGAAAAGGATAATCCAAATCTTGTGAATATAGTGCATTGTCCCTCTCACCAAAGTACTGTACATTAAGTCCTTTAAGCAATGCCACTATGCCAGTACATTTTATTTGACAGCAACCCAACAACAACTACCTATACTAGATCAAATTCTGAAGTACTGTTTGTCCATGTTAATGTCTGTGTCCACACCAGTGTTTACTGTCAGTAGTAGCCTTTCTTAGACTAGTAAGTGATAATGTTGTATTGAGCACAAACACTGTCCATTGTGAAACTGTTATCAGTCAATATTGGGCAATACACCATCTACAATTGTAGGCCTAGATAAAGTTTGCCAAAATAGATAAAAATAATGCTGGTGAGATACAGTTTTTTTCCATTGTTTTAATTCTCTCCATTTTTTACCAAAGTAATCATTTGATGTAACCCACAATAGTAGCCCACCTTGCCTTAATCAGGGTGTGCTGCTAAATCTTAGTAGCCTGCCATGATTAGATCACTCTGTCACACAATAATCTGCTTTTTAATGCTTTGTGTCAGGTTACATTACAGGTGCCAAAACAAGGGTAGCCTATGTGTTAAACTGCCATCTACAAGGCACTTAAGACTTTATTGGATTTCAAAATGTATTTATTTTTTTACTTTGTTGCTGTCACCCATTGTTGAAAACTGACAATTTGTTGCACTCTGAATTCTAAAGTTGTGTTCAGTAGACATTGAATTGTTGAAGAACAAAGCTTGTAAAGCCTTTAGGCCTACATTCAAATAAAATGTACTATTTGACATTGTATTTGTGTATCTTCTCTGACAACAGTGACTGCACAGCTAATATACCTCATCATGTCAGTAGTTTTGTCATGAAATAATAAGTAAGCTATAATCTTATGTAGGCAACTAATAAAGGCCTAACTTAACTGTAAAAAGTATAGTATTTATCCATTATTAGACATCATTTTCTAGGCAGTGGACATTCAACCTTAGGTCGGTGCTCTGTAGATTGGAGAACGCCCTCCTGTGGTCCATAACCTTAACCGCACCAAAACCATGCCTAAACATAACAGATGTAACTCACCTTAAGGAAAATTCATTAATTAAACCACATTCCCACACCAAACCAACCCCATGCCTAAACTTACCCATAACCTTGTCTAACTTTAACAAAGATTAATTAACTAAACCACACAAAAAAAACATGCCTAAAAAACGTTGATACCTAACCTGAACTAAAATGTAAAAACTAAACTCATGCCTAAACTTAAAAGTAACTAACAATGTCAAATGTTTAATGAATTAATCAAAACCACACTAATCTCACGTATGTTATTTGGGCTGGAGTCAGTGAATACAGACATTGAGTGATGTGCAGTGGGTGGTATGCAGTTCTGTAAAGTAACTAAATACATTTACTCAAGTAGCCTACTCACTGTACTTGAGTACACTTTTGAGGAATGTTTTACTTCTTCCCTAATACGCTACCGCCACCGCGTGGTCACATTTCGAACTGGTCAAAACGTCAATGGGTCTTCTTTTCAGAGCTGCTGCTGCAAGTTGATGAAAGTGATCTGGGAACTGAAGCTGCGCGTAAAAGTCCGGTGGTGGTGGGCTCTTCTCCTCAGAGCCTTTTCTAGCGTCGGTTGACCCCGCTGGATTTTCTTTGCAGCAGGCGCACACTGACACCGGGATCCCAAGTTGGAGTTAATTGATGGCACAGTGAGGTTGTCAGATGCGGCCACCACTCTGTCCTTAATAGAGTGAGTGACCCTATCAAGCGGATAAAAGGGAAGACAGAGAAAGCTGAGTCAACGAATCACAAGGATCGGATGCAACAGTTGCTGTGAGCGATCAGTTGCATCGTGCAAAATCCACTTGTAGCCTACTTAGAAGAGAAGACGGTCTGCTGTAGTGTCGAGGCAGCCGGCGGACTATGGTGGCTTTGAGCCGTGCACATCTGGAGGTACAGGAGGTATTTTTTGAAACGATCAGGTCTTTCATGCCAACAGAAATTGTCTGCCTCTTATTTGACGTGACTTTTTATTTTAATTATTTTAATGACAAAATATCAACATTACAATTAAAAATAACAGGACAAAATGCAGTTACAATACTGGGGGGGAAATAGCTATTTTTAGCCTATTTGACGTGACTTGCTCTGAGCGGTATAATCCATCCACATGCGTGTTGTCCCCACCGAGATGATGGACATTTGGGCACAATTAAATCTGGTGGGATCGCATGCATTGTTGATGGAATGGAGCTGAAGAAGTGGAAACAACTTCGGATGGTCTGACTGCCACGGTCAATAGCAGTCAGTGCAGTGTCTGCACGAACAAACGTCGGATGGTCTGCCACGGTCAATAGCAGCCAGTGCAGTGTCTGATGCACGAACTATGCAACGAATTCTGCAGAAGAGATCGCGATCAGTGCGCAAGGTCCGGGTGGTCTGGGCTTTTCTGGCCCTGGTGGCCCTGTCGCTGGCCGCCTGCAGCGCGCTGTTCACGGCGTGGACCTGGCGACAGACGCGGGACCTGTCCCAGTCCTTCAGGATCCTGCAGGATCGACTGGAGCAGGTTCGTAATGTATGGGCATTTAATTAAAACGCAATGATACAAGTACAACTCTATCCCGTTTTGCATAGCATGCATTCCTTAACGTCAATATCAACAATGTTATTTACTCCTGGCAAGTTAGTTAAATACTGGAACTAGTTTGTTATGCAATTTCTTTGTGGCTGCGGTTACGGGAATCTCCGCGGGGGGGCATGGAAAAATGTGAAGCCACTTCACCACCCCAGCCCCCTCCTCCTTTTCACCCCTTGTGCATTCTTTGCCTTTGCACTGACTGTACCACTTAGTAGCTGGTAATATGTGGGCCGAACCTTGGTTCTTTTATTGCTTTACCAAAAAAGTGCGGCCAAGCAGTGGTGGAGTTATTGCTTATTTTTTTGCATCCAGTACCCCCCCCCCATCCCCACCTCCCAATTGAATTGTTTTGCTGCCAGTTGTGCTCCAATTATAGACCAATTTACTGGAAACCCTTAACTTCTTTGCCTTTATAGCCAACTGAGTGCACTGAGGCTTTGAGGGTAAAACATAGAGTAACCTATTGCGGCAAGTCTCGAGTGATTTTAAGTGATTTAGAACATGTGCCACCAGCCCCCTCTCATTTGTAAATTGCAAGTTGTGTCTTTTGACTATTATTATAAAGTAAACACACAGGCTCTGTAGTCCTATTTGGTTTTACACTTGCATGCATCTTGCCTACAAATTGCTTGTAAATACTATGCACATGCATGAGATTGCATCATGAAGCAAATGACTTGCAGTACCCCCTCTGAAAGGAAACAGCAGTCACAGGATGGAAATGCTTATGCTGTCAAATGTGCATTGTTTTGAAATTGAAGATGCACTGGCATTGAGATCATGACATGTGACTGTGTCACCCAGTTACGTGGCAGTTAAAAGTCATGTTCGCATGTGTGTCAATCATGTTCAGAAGCACGTATGCACAAAAATGTCTTTCTTTTGTCTTGCATGCCCCCCCCACCACTCACACACACACACACACACACACACACACACACACACACACACACACACACACACACACACACACACACACACACACACACACACACACACACACACACACACACACATACACACACACACACACACACACACACTCTCTCTCTCCTCTCTCTCTCTCTCTCTCTCTCTCTCTCTCTCTCTCTCTCTCTCTCTCTCTCTCTCTCTCTCTCTCTCTCTCTCTCTCTCTCTCTCTCTCTCATGTACCCCTGGATGGGACATGTGGAGTGTTGATGCTGGAGTCCACCCCAAGGGGCCTGTCAATTAGAGTCTTACCCAACTCCTGATGGTAGCCAGTGGGCCAGTGAATGACTGTATGGAGAGTGCCCCCCCCCCCCCCACATTTCCACAGTAGCTATACAGTATATCCAAACATCCGATCCATAGCCACCTTTATTTTCCTATTTCATATAGGGCCCCCAGGTAGTTAATGAGGCCCCTAGCTGAGGATTTAAATATTTGCTGGCTGGACAAAATTCAGCTCCCCCCTCTTTTTTTTCCACAGCAGGGGAGTTAAGAAATGTGAAGAATGCAAAGCACTAAAAACATTCGTTAGGTGTCGCAACCACTGCTAAAGCTATAGCATGGCACTGGGGGGGCAGGCACTGGAAAAGACAGCTGTTTGTGTGGAAGGAACCGTCTGTGTCCGTTTGGGCTCTGTGCCAGCGCAGTATTATAATAATAAACTGGATGGGCTTTTGTAGAAGTTTTTTTTTTCTCCTTAATGTGCCTTGCTTGTTTTGTTGCCCCAAGTCTTATATATATATATGCCTGCTGCCTGTCTGTCTCTCTCCCTAGGTGAATACTCAGAGGAAGGCTATTGTTCAGCTCATCCTGGAGAAGAGAGAGTTGCTTGTGGGGCAGAGAGTGAAGAGAGATGGTACGTGTGTGTGTGTGTGTGTGTGTGTGTGTGTGTGTGTGTGTGTGTGTGTGTGTGTGTGTGTGTGTGTGTGTGTGTGTGTGTGTCTGTGCGTGCGTGCGTGCGTGCGTGCGTGCGTGCGTGCCTGTCTGTCTGTCTGTCTGTCTGTCTGTCTGTCTGTCTGCATGCAAATGTACTGCATATATGCCCACGTGCCATGTGATTCCAGTTGTCAAATATCTTAATGCACACAGGCAAGAAAAAGTCAACTGAGTCCACATTTACTTTGGTATCCTATAGAGTATCTAGCTCTTCCCACCCAAATCATCACCCCTGTCACAACAGACACGATATACTTACAAATTGGACCATGTTGTTTTTTCGGGAAGCCCGTTTAACACAAACCTTGGCCATACTTGGCCCACATGGCACTTTGGTCAGGTCTAGTTGGCTGCGGGCACTACCCGCTGCTAAAAGTTGACACAGGAAAAAGTAGGCTGGATGACTGTTTCAGAAATTACAGGTCTGCCCGGATGGCCTCAAACCCAGAAAACCAGCTGGCACAAGGAGTAAGGCCTTGTTGCACGCTTTAGGGAATAAAAGTGATTTTCTTCTCCTGGACGTGGCTGACACAGCTATGATTTGTTGTGAAAGTGGTGATATTTGATGACCTATCATTGGAGTATTTATGGGCCCCACTTGCGTCACCACTGGTGAATTGCTGGACTTTGTATTCTTCATAGCTTGTCAGTAAAGATCATGTAGAATCTTAGTCAAGAAATAAATGTGGTATACATATTGACAAAAGGATGCATTCATGTAGGATCTAGTATCTGGTGAAAGAAACTGCCCATATATTTAGTTTTACCATACTTGACAGCTTATATTGTCTTGCAAAACACAATGTTACAGTGTTCAAAAATGCTCAAACGTGAACGGAAAAGCCAAATAGTTTTTCACAATTCGTGGAGGAGACTTTTTGCCACATTTCTGCAGGACACAAAGTAATTCCCTTTATTTTGACTGACAGCTTTAGCCGGAAAATCACTGTTGCTCGAAGGCATAATGTTCAGCCATAGCAAAATCCTAAATCTCCAGGGTCACTCACCTGTGAGTTATTTTAGCAGGGGCTCAATATTCCAGTATGAGGGGGCCTCCCCCTGCATTTGCTGCTCCGTCTTTGAGACGTAGTAGTGTATGCACGCCACAGTCCATCCATGCATACAGTGTTGTGGCCATATCTCTGTTTGAAACGCCCCCTCAAGGTCAGATAACAAAACCAAAACAAACAGTTGGTTAATAACGAGGCCACTCGTTGAAGTCCTGAAGAAACATATTTTATTTATTGTATTTATTTGAATGGGGGCCATGTTGCTTCACTCCATTTTCCTGACTTCGATCTCTTTTTGGGTCACAGAGCAGCCAAAGACCTCTCTCTTTCTCTCCCTCTCTCCACCACCGCCCCCCCTTTCTCATATTCTATCCTTTTATGCATTCTCTTTCTCTCCCCTTTTCCCTTGTTTTCACTGTGCAGTTAAGTGTTCTCTCATTCACTTTTTTTCCCTATCCATCACTCTTGTGGTTCATCTTTTCTTTTCTTTTTTCTATTCCCCTTCAACCCCAACACACAACTCACTCCTCTCTCTCCATCTCTACTCACTCCCTTGTTCTCCCCTCTCCTATTCCATCACTTCCATCTACATTTCTCCCTGCACCCCCCCCACGCCCCCCCATCTCTCTGTATTTCTGTATCTTCTAGATGACTGGAAGCAGCTGGCTCTCAGATTAGCTCCAAAAGAGAAGAAAGGAAAAAAAAACCTGCACATGCTGAATGAAAAAAAAAAACTAACAAAAAAAAAAAAGTATAAAGAAATATATCAAAAGCACGAGAAAGGAAATCCTTGTCCATCTGCTAAGCGCGTTAAACCGCTTCAGGTGGAAGAAAAAAATGCCCAAAAGCGTATTTGCAATGTTAAAACAGAGATGCAGCTGTTGTTTTTCTGATCAGAAAAACCGCAGAAGTTTTTCTCCCTCGCTCTTTCTCCCTCCCTCCCTCTCTCTGTCTGTCTGTCATTCTAACGTGGTATTCTCTCTTTCCCCTGCTTTTGTCAGGGGGGAGCGTGCGAGGAGGGAAGGGTGGAAGTGGCAGGAAAGTGGCGTCTCATTTTGAGAGTAAGTGCCCTGGCAGATCTCTTATAGCCTCCTTATGTAGCATCTGCTGAAGTGGTTTCAGTCATATACCCCTATACAGTTGCAGTAATAAAATCTTAATTGACTTTCCCCTGTCTCTCTTTTCTCTTTCTCTCTCCCTCTCTGTCTCTGTCTCTCTCTCTCTCAGTTACTAAAGTGTCCTCTCAGCCAGGTAAGATCCTCACAACTGGATAATGATGATGTTTGGTGATTGCTGATGATCTGTGGAGATTTGTTTTTTGGTGTCTCATGGTCCCAGGCCAAGTAATACCTTGTGTGTGTTGTGTGTGTTACAGTGGGAGACGGCGGTGTGATAAAGGGCTGGGAAGAGGAGACGTTGAATATGAGCAAAGCAGTGAGGTACAACCGAGACCTAGGCACCTTCACAGTGGAGAGAGATGGGGTATACTTCCTCTACTGCCAGGTGATTCCCTGGAACATGTAGTCAATATATTATTGAAGGACTACAACAGCGATGGGAGATGCTGTCATACTTGACCCGCTATGATCCATTCTGTTTCTCTAATTCTCCACTGATATATTCTTCGTCGCTTTTCCATACCTTTCTTTAACTATTAACTTATCCTCATCTGACTTTTGGAGTGTTTTCTGAATTTGGTTTGCGTTCATTATTGAAATGGACAATTGACGAAATCAGTGATGGGTTTTCAAACTGATTCATGTCATAGACTTTCATTAGACCATGGACCCCCATTTCAAATGATTCTATCCCGGTATGAAAAGGTGTTTTGGTTTAAATTAAATTGTCTCTTCTGTTTTTACGTTCGGAGACTCCTGTCCAGGACAGGCTTCAGACACACATCCTGCAGGAGACTTGGCTCCGATCGGAATCGTCTAAATTTCATAATTGTACATGAGAAATAGATTAATTGTAGCAATATCAAAATATCTGTTGTACTATTTATTTGGTTGGGGCCCCCCTGGAATCCCCTCAAGGACTCCTGAGCCCTGAGGAACCCCAGAACCCACTTTGAATCTTGAACATTTAATTTTTTGGCAGTAGTATATTGAATTTCTTACTCTACCTGCACTCAGGTTCTGTTCAACGAGCAGGAGTCTCAGTACGTCAAGCTGGACGTGGTGGCTAGAGGACACAAGACCCAGAAGCTCCAGTGTATGGAGGGCTACGGCACCACGCCCGCCGCGGGGCCTCACCCCTTCCACTTCCTCAAGCCGTGCCAGGTGTCCGGCCTCCTGCGTCTGAACCGAGGGGCAGAGCTGCAGGCCATCACGGGGCATCACTTCAGGCTCCACGGCGTGGGAACCTCTTCCGCTTCGCCACACGTCTTCAGCATCTTTAAAGTCAACTGAAGGTCAACAGAAGGGTGACGCCAAGTGAGCCCGTCCGCTGGGATGTGTAGGGTGCAGATTTCATGAGCACAGACCTGTGAGGAGGGGAGTTTGAAACTACTTGTGCGCATTTTGAGTGCGACGTTGTAAAGCCAGATGACAGTTTTTAAAGAGCACATCATGAGTACATCGATCTGTTGCTGTAAGCCTGATGTAAAAAAAAAAAAAACATTCTGTCAGACATCACATCATGTCAGTGTCTCTCCCCAAAGACCTCAAAGACATAAAAAGGAGTCTTGCTTTGTGGAGTTTGCAGATGGAATGTTCTCTGGACCCGCGGTTGCCTTTTTGGAATGCAACACAGACTGTGGAGTAGGAACTGAATGTGGCCAAACCCAGGACCCATAGTGGACCCTTTTGGATGGTGGCCAAGCGAACAGATGTGATGGATACTCTTTTGTAGACGAGGGCCCGCAATTTATAAAAACATACACGGATCGTCAACTTGATCTTAAGATCGTTTTTTACATTGTGCTTTTATACTTGATTTATTAGAAGGACCATGACTGAACAAAGCTGTGCATGCCCTCCCACTGTTCCATCGCAAAGTGCCTCAGGAAATTGAGAGCACATAAATGAGCGTCAGATCTCCACACTATAAACAACCTAAAATAATTACACACTCACACCCTTCTTTTACATGTAGATAATGTATGTGCTCATGGAAGTGGGAGTTGAAGTAGAACTGGGAGCATTATTATGTCAAAGGTTTATAAATAACAACATAGATGTGAATTTCTACCTATTATTATTATTATCTCTAGGATCAGGGCCTTTCTATATATAAGGTTCTGGATGTATAGTCTACTTGGCTTTACTTTTAAAAAGCAGGTTATAGTAAACCAAGCCTGGAGCTTAAAAGACTAATGTCTGCTTTTTGCATCTCTCTATTTTTCTGCCTTTGATACGTTTTTGGCACCACAATAGCTATAATTTACAAGCTATTTGAAAACCATCAGGAAATTATTAACTTATCGTTACAAATTGTTCATAGATTAGTATTTGGGAGGCATTTGCCGATCCAAAGCCAATGGCGCAAGTATGTCAAGAGTGAATGTCACATTTTGTAATCTGAGGTAAAATCCCACACTCATTTGAAGTGGTGCTGAAATAAAAGCACTGCACGTGATTTGGTTATTACTGTATGTCAATTATATGAGAGCATTAGAAGAACGTTTTTACAGCCCTTACCATTATTATGAACCAGAATTAAAGTAAGAGGAAATAAGAGATCAGTTTAATTTGCGCATTCATGAAACCTCATTCTAGTGATGTAACACTTATAAACTGAAAGTTAAAACACTATATAATGGGGAACATCACATCGTTTATGTTTGCCCTGTGGTGTTTTAGTTTGAATTACGGATTGTTTATTTTATTTCTTCATAGCCAAGTAAGGAGATGATTGATGAAAGACCAAATGAGGAAGACCTCAAGTGGGATTGTGAAGGGGAACGCCGCAAAATCCTCAGTGTCAATTTAACTTACAAATATTTGTACTCTTCTCTAAGCTAAACTGACACAGATTTAAGGATTTTACTGTGTAGACTGTCGATTTGCTGGTTCAGATCAGAGATCTAAAATAATATAAAATAAAAAATAAAGCTCAAGTAAATATTTAAGAAATCTACCCAGTCAGTCTCAGTAGCTCGAGGTTCAACACATCCATGACTCGACAGAATGTTTTCTTTCATGTTCACAAACAATTAATTTTGAGTGGGTTATTGTGAATTGGTATCTCTCCTTTATTATAGTTGACCAAATGCTTATGAAGGTTAATCAGTATTGTTTTCTCAATCATTACATTTTTCCATTGGCTTAAAACAGTTTTTCCAGACTAATCATCAAAATATTGCTTGATCAAGGACTTATGTGTTTTCTTGCCAAACTCACAAGACTGCAGCTTATTCCCCGTTATAGTCCTTGGCTACCATTTGTAGATATCTTATTTCAGTCCAAAACCTAGAATATCACAAGTCGTAATACAAACAATATGTATGTATGTATGTATGTATGTATGTATGTATGTATGTATGTATGTATGTATGTATGTATGTATGTATGTATGTATGTATGTATGTATGTATGTATGTATGTATATAAGCCTTAAATGGCAAGGCTGAATTCTTGTGTATTGTAATTATGAAGCCTGTAATCATTCCATTTCCTCATACGCTGCTGCTTTCTGTGATATTTCTTTTCGTACCGTACAAACAGTGTATATTTCTAGCAGTTGGTTTCAACACTCCTCCTCTTGTTTATAAGTAGTTTTTGTGGATGGACCACATTGATTTCTTTTCAGCACTTTACTGCAGTAAATGTGGTGTTTTAATAGAAGCCAAACATTCATTTTTCATCTGTGGCTCGCAAATGGAAAAATGTGGGTTGAAATGTAGACATTCTATCCTGTTTGATTTCCTAATAGTTTTCCTCTTCCCTTTTGTGTCTGCTGCATCCCCCTTTCATGCGTCTCATATTTCAGCGCTGTTCATAATACACACACACATCACAGAGCAAATCTTTGCCATACTGAGTTCCTACACAGACATGACAGCAAGCCATTAGTGATACACATACACACACCTCCCTTTGCCATGCTAAATTCCTATACGCATGCACGAGGACACAGTCATGCGCGCACACATGTGAAAGCACACGAGCTGCCATCTAGATTTTCACTTCCTGAATCTGAACCTGGACCAAATAGCTGAAAGCCTTTGAGGAAAAACATGCCTAGCGTTTCCCCGTCTGTCTCACATACTTCCCTCCCCCAATTCCCTTTTTTGTAACTAAATGTCAAAGTTTATTACCACCTAAAAGTAGCCTTATTTCACACAGAGGCCTATCTCCGGGGAATTCTTAAATGCAAGAAACTGCGGAAACTGAATAGAATTTGTTTGTAAAATATACATTTGTATTCAATGCCTAGTTTTACATAAATGTTAAACAAACCCTGAGTTTCCCTTTGTCATTAGTTTTGGAACATCATGGTCAGGTTTTGGATTATGAGCTCAGGTGACTGCATCAGCAGTATCAGCTTAGCTGAGAATTGTAATTGCTAACACAGCCAGTTTAATACAGTAAAGTCTACTTTCACTCCATGGACACTGCACTGATCACTGCTCTGATCCACAGGAAAGCAGGCTATTATCTATCTTTCTTTCTCAGTAGGTACCATTACCAGGGAGATACTGTATCTTAGAACAGTGGGTCTCAAACTTTTCAATTTGAAGGATTCCTAATTTGTTATTTGCTAGGCCACGGAACACCAATAGCTCTGAGAGTGAAGAAAAAAATGTGGTCACGTTACCCAGAGTTACACACCCGTAAGGGTCCATTTGGTTCCTAAGTATCAATCATTACTTTGAGAACCACTGTCTCAGAAAGATGTCTCAAGATTTTTCAAAACACATGATAATTAAAATTCACTCCTATACTGTATAAACATACATAGTTACCTACACCTACTGTATGCAGAGGTCAGAGCAGAGATTCAGGTGTAGAGCACTGGGTTTCAGTGCCCTGCTCACTGGTACTTTTGCGGAGTTGGTAGGTACTGTTAAGCACCCGTACACCCTTTAGCCACCAGATGCAGCTGGCAACCTTTGCGTCACTAAACCCTACATCAAGGCTAACTCACCCAGAAAAAAGCTAGATAATTGATTAAATCTATGTAGTTGAAAGGGAGCAGCTATCAGTGCATCTATTCAATCATTTAACATCACTCCATCACTCCAAAAGTAGCCATGTGCCTGCCAGAGGTCCAAAGGTCAAGTGTTAAACGTTTCGTGCAGATTGCTCAAAAATCCCATGTATCCATAGGTTTTAACTATTGCAGTTTTATGACAATTATTCATCTGCCCCTAACACATACATGCAAGACTCACATTTCTTTGAAACGTTGCAGTAATGTAGAGAGTCATTCCAAATATCACTGAAACCAATCTCACTCCAATTGGCCAAAGGGGGGCGCTATAGCAATTTTTTGAAAATGCAAACTTTAAACAGGCAAAAGTCATGCCTCGTTTGGCCGAAAGTCGTGAAACTTGTTTACACTTGTTTACACTTGTGCCTTGACTCATGAGGAACACATCTATCGCTTTGACCAGTAAGCTCCGCCCTTAGATTGTCCGCAATTTTGAGCAGTTTGAAAAACACTTAAACCCAGGATTTTTCAGCTATTTGCGTGAAACTGTATCATCTGTCTGATCTCCTTTTTCACAGTTCCTTGTCTGATGGTCCAATGGCGTCTCCCTTAAATGAGTGCCTCACAATCTCAAGATCGCCAGTTCAAGCCTCACTTGATGAAGACTTCATTTAAGTTGAATTGCAAACAACATGACTTTATCAATGAATACATGTGCAAATGGTAAAGATAACCTGAAATGCTTATTTGAGAGTACGTTTTTTCAATGTATGACATACTTCATTCTGAAAATAGCCGATCTACAATCTCAAAACTTTTCAGATAGCAACGTGTTTCTGAGCTTGTAGATCGGCTGCTTTCACTGTTTTCGGTTTCGAGGAGACATACAATTTCTCTATTTCGGTAGTGACACAATGGTGTCACTACCGAAACGAAAAAAAAAAAGTTCCCCCAAAAACCTGTTAGGAGTACGTTTCAGGCAATTTAAAGTTGATTGGTAGTGACTTTTTTTTTGGTCCCTAACATTCATCGAGCTCTGGACTTAGTAATTTTTTTTCCGTTTCGGTAGTGACACTACCGAAACGAAAAAAATAATGTTCCCCCAAAAACCTGTTAGGAGTACGTTTCAGGCAATTTAAAGTTGATTGGTAGTGACTTTTTTTTTGGTCCCTAACATTCATCGAGCTCTGGACTTAGTAATTTTTTTTCTGTTTCGGTAGTGACACCGAAACGGAAAAAAAAATGCTCCCCCAAAAACCTGTTAGGAGTACGTTTCAGGCAATTTAAAGTTGATTGGTAGTGACTTTTTTTTTGGTCCCTAACATTCATCGAGCTCTGGACTTAGTAATTTTTTTTCCGTTTCGGTAGTGACACTACCGAAACGAAAAAAAAATTGTTCCCCCAAAAACCTGTTAGGAGTACGTTTCAGGCAATTTAAAGTTGATTGGTAGTGACTTTTTTTTTGGTCCCTAACATTCATCGAGCTCTGGACTTAGTAATTTTGGTAGCACTTTACAATAATGACCCGTTATAAAGCATTTATAAACGTTTATAAGTAGTTTGTAAACTATTAACAAATCATTAACAACCTGTTTATTGACATTCGTAAATGATTACTAAAACCTTTATAACTACGGTTACAAATCATCTATAAAGGTATTAGTAACTATTCATGAATAAGCCATGTATATTACATCTGTAAATGATTATTAAATCATTTGTAACTGATGTTACATAATATATACAAGCTATTGGTAGCTTGTTCATGTTTAACATATGCTTTGTTAAACATTCCTAAAGTATCTATAAATCCTTAGTACATGTTATTATGTGCCCTATAGTAAAGTGAAGACAGTTCATCATTTACAACTGTCTGTTAATCTGTTTGTTCATGTTTAACATGCTTTGTAAAACATTCCTAAAATATCTATAAATCCTTTGTACATGTTATTATGTGCCCTACAGTAAAGTGAAGACAGTTCATCATTTATGACTGTCTGTTAATGTGGACTTTCTCCTTACCTGTTGCAAACTACCTGGCTTTCATGAATGCAGACACCAAACAATTACTAGAATTATCATTCATGTTAAGCAAATGATGCGTAAGACATTCGTAAAGAGTATGTAAACCATTTGTGGTGTTAGGGACCAAAAAAGTCACTACAAAGTACTACCAATCAACTCTAAATTGCCTGAAACGTACTCCTAACAGGTTTTTGGGGGGACGATTTTGGCCTCCACACTTAGTGATTATTTCGGATTTAACTTTCGTTTCGGTGGTGACCAACTTTCGTTTCGGTAGTTTGATCACAAAATGTAAGTTGTGTAAAAAATAATCTGACTATACTAAGTTGTTATTTGTTTGTTTAAGTCAGGCTATACTCTACTCAGAGTCATAAGTTTACAAAATGTACAGTGAACGTCTGTGCGGTTTGTCTTCATCACTGAAAATAACGTACATGTAAACTGATGTAATGTGCAGTTGGGGTGAAGAAACACAACCATTTCACTCCTAATAATACCTATTTGATTTGACATCCTGACTTGCTGCTGTAGCTGAGGCTTGAACCTGTTACCTGCGGCTCACTAGTCAGTGACTCTATCCATTCACCTACAGCTGTTTCCTTGGAATCTGCGGTTCTGAAACGTTTTGTTGTCAACCCCCCAAATTGACATGTATTTGGGCAGTGGACCCCAATGTGAAAAGATGTAGTGTCAGGGCCCCCCATGAAAAAGATTTATATTTATGCTGTAACACATTTTTTTTAAAGTTATTTGTCTTGTTTGTTGTTCAAGTCAAAGCACCAGGAAGGCTGTACTTGTCAGCCATCTGTTAGCTCAATGGGTTGAGACGCAGTATTCATGATCCAGAGGCCATGAGTTCAAATCCCATTGATGTCTTTCCTATGATTCTTTCCTTTGCAGACTGGCTTCCAGAAGATCAACTGAAAACTACCAGGAAGGCTGTACTTGTCAGCCATCTGTTAGCTCAATGGGTTGAGACGCAGTATTCATGATCCAGAGGCCATGAGTTCAAATCCCATTGATGTCTTTCCTATGATTCTTTCCTTTGCAGACTGGCTTCCAGAAGATCAACTGAAAACTACCAGGAAGGCTGTACTTGTCAGCCATCTGTTAGCTCAATGGGTTGAGATGCAGTGTTCATGATCCAGAGGCCATGAGTTCAAATCCCATTGATGTCTTTCCTATGATTCTTTCCTTTGCAGACTGGCTTCCAGAAGATCAACTGAAAACTACCAGGAAGGCTGTACTTGTCAGCCATCTGTTAACTCAATGGGTTGAGACGCTGTATACATGATCCAGAGGCCATGAGTTCAAATCCCACTGGTGTCTTTACTGTGATGCTTCCCTTTGCAGACTAACTTCTAGAAAAACAAGTTAAAACCACCAGAAAACCTGTAACTCTCAGCCAACAGCATAGCTCAACTGGTAGAGCGTCTGTCCAATAACATGACTTGACTTGACTTGAGTGGGTTCGATTCCCACTCGAGTCAAGTGTCCCCGGTAACTTGGGGCAACGGACAAATTGACTGATATCCTTAGTGATGCTTCCTTTTGCAGACTAACTTCTAGAAAAACAAGTTAAAACCACCAGAAAACCTGTAACTCTCAGCCAACAGCATAGCTCAACTGGTAGAGCATCTGTCCAATAACATGACTTGACTTGACTTGAGTGGGTTCGATTCCCACTCGAGTCAAGTGTCCCCGGTAACTTGGGGCAACGGATAAATTGACTGATATCCTTAGTGATGCTTCCCTTTGCAGACTAACTTCTGGAAAAACAAGTTAAAACCACCAGGAAACCTGTAACTCTCAGCCTACAGCATAGCTCAACTGGTAGAGCGTCTGTCCAATAACATGACTTGACTTGACTTGAGTGGGTTCGATTCCCACTTGAGTCAAGTGTCCCCGGTATCTTGGGGCAACGGATAAATTGACTGATATCCTTAGTGATGCTTCCCTTTGCAGACTAACTTCTAGAAAACAAGTTAAAACCACCAGGAAACCTGTAACTCTCAGCCAACAGCATAGCTCGACTGGTAGAGCGTCTGTCCAATAACATGACTTGACTTGACTTGAGTGGGTTCGATTCCCACTCGAGTCAAGTGTCCCAGGTAACTTGGGGCAAAAGGAAGCATCAAGTCAAGTCATGTTATTGGACAGACGCTCTACCAGTTGAGCTATGCTGTTGGCTGAGAGTTACAGGTTTTCTGGTGGTTTTAACTTGTTTTTCTAGAAATTAGTCTGCAAAAGGAAGCATCACTAAGGATATCAGTCAATTTATCCGTTGCCCCAAGTTACCGGGGACACTTGACTCGAGTGGGAATCGAACCCACTCAAGTCCAGTCAAGTCATGTTATTGGACAGACGCTCTACCAGTTGAGCTATGCTGTTGGCTGAGAGTTACATGTTTTCTGGTGGTTTTAACTTGTTTTTCTAGAAGTTAGTCTGCAAAGGGAAGCATCACAGTAAAGACACCAGTGGGATTTGAACTCATGGCCTCTGGATCATGTATACTGCGTCTCAACCCATTGAGTTAACAGATGGCTGACAAGTACAGCCTTCCTGGTAGTTTTCAGTTGATCTTCTGGAAGCCAGTCTGCAAAGGAAAGACATCAATGGGATTTGAACTCATGGCCTCTGGATCATGAACACTGCATCTCAACCCATTGAGCTAACAGATGGCTGACAAGTACAGCCTTCCTGGTAGTTTTCAGTTGATCTTCTGGAAGCCAGTCTGCAAAGGAAAGAATCATAGGAAAGACATCAATGGGATTTGAACTCATGGCCTCTGGATCATGAATACTGCGTCTCAACCCATTGAGCTAACAGATGGCTGACAAGTACAGCCTTCCTGGTGCTTTGACTTGAACAACAAACAAAACAAATAACTTTAAAAAAAATGTGTTACAGCATAAATATAAATCTTTTTCATGGGGGGCCCTGACACTACATCTTTTCACATTGGGGTCCACTGCCCAAATACATGTCAATTTGGAAACAGGAAACAGTTTGGAAACAGGAAACAGCTGTAGGTGAATGGATAGAGTCACTGACTAGTGAGCCGCAGGTAACAGGTTCAAGCCTCAGCTACAGCAGCAAGTCAGGATGTCAAATCAAATAGGTATTATTAGGAGTGAAATGGTTGTGTTTCTTCACCCCAACTGCACATTACATCAGTTTACATGTACGTTATTTTCAGTGATGAAGACAAACCGCACAGACGTTCACTGTACTTTAGTACATTTTGTAAACTTATGACTCTGAGTAGAGTATAGCCTGACTTAAACAAACAAATAACAACTTAGTATAGTCAGATTATTTTTTACACAACTTACATTTTGTAATCAAACTACCGAAACGAAAGTTGGTCACCACCGAAACGAAAGTTAAATCCGAAATAATCACTAAGTGTGGAGGCCAAAATCGTCCCCCCAAAAACCTGTTAGGAGTACGTTTCAGGCAATTTAGAGTTGATTGGTAGTACTTTGTAGTGACTTTTTTGGTCCCTAACACCACAAATGGTTTACATACTCTTTACGAATGTCTTACGCATCATTTGCTTAACATGAATGATAATTCTAGTAATTGTTTGGTGTCTGCATTCATGAAAGCCAGGTAGTTTGCAACAGGTAAGGAGAAAGTCCACATTAACAGACAGTCATAAATGATGAACTGTCTTCACTTTACTGTAGGGCACATAATAACATGTACAAAGGATTTATAGATATTTTAGGAATGTTTTACAAAGCATGTTAAACATGAACAAACACATTAACAGACAGTTGTATATGATGAACTGTCTTCACTTTACTATAGGGCACATAATAACATGTACTAAGGATTTATAGATACTTTAGGAATGTTTAACAAAGCATATGTTAAACATGAACAAGCTACCAATAGCTTGTATATATTATGTAACATCAGTTACAAATGATTTAATAATCATTTACAGATGTATTATACATGGCTTATTCATGAATAGTTACTAATACCTTTATAGATGATTTGTAACCGTAGTTATAAAGGTTTTAGTAATCATTTACGAATGTCAATAAACAGGTTGTTAATGATTTGTTAATAGTCTACAAACTGCTTATAAACGTTTATAAATGCTTTAGAATGGGTCGTTACAAATGATTTAATAATCTTTTACAGATGTATATAAATGGCTTATTCATGAATAGTTCACTACTTACTCATACTTTACAAATGATTTGTAACTGTAGTTATAAATGTTTTAGTAATCATTTATGAATGTCAACAAACAGGTTGTTAATGATTTGTTAATAGTCTACAAACTACTTATAAACGTTTATAAATGCTTTATAACGGGTCATTATTGTAAAGTGCTACCGGAATTTTTTTTCTGTTTCGGTAGTGACACCGAAACAAAAAAAAAATTGCTCCCCCAAAAACCTGTTAGGAGTACGTTTCAGGCAATTTAAAGTTGATTGGTAGTGACTTTTTTTTTGGTCCCTAACATTCATCGAGCTCTGGACTTAGTAATTTTTTTTCCGTTAAGGTAGTGACACTACCGAAACGAAAAAAAAAAAATTGTTCCCCCAAAAACCTGTTAGGAGTACGTTTCAGGCAATTTAAAGTTGATTGGTAGTGACTTTTTTTTTGGTCCCTAACATTCATCGAGCTCTGGACTTAGTCATTTTTTTTCCGTTTCGGTAGTGACACTACCGAAACGGAAAAAAAAAAATGTTCCCCCAAAAACCTGTTAGGGGTACGTTTCAGGCAATTTAAAGTTGATTGGTAGTGACTTTTTTTTTGGTCCCTAACATTCATCGAGCTCTGGACTTGGTAATTTTTTTTTCGTTTCGGCAGTGACACTACCGAAACGAAAAAAAAATTGTTCCCCCAAAAACCTGTTAGGAGTACGTTTCAGGCAATTTAAAGTTGATTGGTAGTGACTTTTTTTTTGGTCCCTAACATTCATCGAGCTCTGGACTTAGTAATTTTTTTTCCGTTTCGGTAGTGACACTACCGAAACGGAAAAAAAAAAATGTTCCCCCAAAAACCTGTTAGGGGTACGTTTCAGGCAATTTAAAGTTGATTGGTAGTGACTTTTTTTTTGGTCCCTAACATTCATCGAGCTCTGGACTTAGTCATTTTTTTTTCGTTTCGGCAGTGACACTACCGAAACGAAAAAAAAAATGTTCCCCCAAAAACCTGTTAGGAGTACGTTTCAGGCAATTTAAAGTTGATTGGTAGTGACTTTTTTTTTGGTCCCTAACATTCATCGAGCTCTGGACTTAGTCATTTTTTTTCCGTTTCGGTAGTGACACTACCGAAACGAAAAAAAAATTTGTTCCCCCAAAAACCTGTTAGGAGTACGTTTCAGGCAATTTAAAGCTGATTGGTAGTGACTTTTTTTTTGGTCCCTAACATTCATCGAGCTCTGGACTTAGTATTTTTTTTTCCGTTTCGGTAGTGACACCGAAACGAAAAAAAATTGTTACCCCAAAAAACTGTTAGGAGTACGTTTCAGGCAATTTAAAGTTGATTGGTAGTGACTTTTTTTTTGGTCCCTAACATTCATCGAGCTCTGGACTTAGTCATTTTTTTTCCGTTTCGGTAGTGACACTACCGAAACGAAAAAAAAAATGTTCCCCCAAAAACCTGTTAGGAGTACGTTTCAGGCAATTTAAAGTTGATTGGTAGTGACTTTTTTTTTGGTCCCTAACATTCATCGAGCTCTGGACTTAGTCATTTTTTTCCGTTTCGGCAGTGACACTACCGAAACGAAAAAAAATTTGTTCCCCCAAAAAGCTGTTAGGAGTACGTTTCAGGCAATTTAAAGTTGATTGGTAGTGACTTTTTTTTTGGTCCCTAACATTCATCGAGCTTTGGACTTAGTAAATTTTTTTCCGTTTCGGTAATTGCCCTGGGAATCCCCTGAAAATGTACTGTCTTGGCGATGGCAGGACATTTGAAGTTTTGAAATGGCACATCTGTATATACTTCATTAACAGGGGTTAAGCCAATTTACAATGTGTCGCCTTCTGTAAAAGCTTTTAGATCTGATATGTTTATCAAATGTTGACACAAAAATAGGTATGCTAGGGTTCATGTGTTAAAAAAAAACATAAATCTTTTCATTTCATTCGATTTTATTACAAACAAAAAACAAAAACAAAAAAAAGAAAGAAAAAAACAGGAGATGCGTCATCGATGACATGTTTTGCTGCCACTCATGGTTTTGTTCGGCACTACTACATACACAGTGACACGAGAAACCCAGAAATAAACACCAACTTCTGGTCAAAGAGGACAAAGGAATAGTGAAAAAAACATAATTACATGAGTGCTCATTTTGACAGAACATTTTAGTTAAGGGGTTGCAAAACACTTCATGTATGTAACATAACAAGTGACATGGATTCAGACTCTTGACTTCATAAACCAGATAGTGTAAAATATCCAGGGTTTGGGGAATAAATTAAAACCTAGCTACTTTTTTTTTCTCCTAGAAATAAAGTGGACTAATTTGACTAGCATTTACAGGCTGACATCAGGCTATTAAATGACTTTACATTTTTTCAGCTATGTTTATTAAGGCGTATTTGATGATATACAGTTTATAAAATGTACTCAATTCTACCGCTGGCCTCTTGACTTTCCAGACCATAACAATACACTTTAAATGGTGTTAGATAGTATACATTTTCAGTTGCTCTTAACGCATTTAGGGTTACATATGGCCTATTTACTGTATATGCATAAGTCATTTGCAAGCCCCAAATCTAAAATGTAAGCAAGAAAGATGGAGATTTGTTTTCTCGTAATACAGTATAATGTACTTCTGAAGTTAGCTCAACTTCTTCGTTTTGCTTTCTCTCGTGATAATAGGATAACGTGGCGAAGAGGTGCATCGTGTGTCGTGCGTATTGTGTTGTTTTCATAGGTTCCTGCTCAAAAGAAATGTCTCTTATTGGTAGAAGCTCGATGTTCTCAAATTAAGTAATGACGAGGACGAACAGCAACACAAACAACAACAATAATCATAACCATAGTTGCACGGATGAAAACACACGACTGAGCAGTTTAAATATGCAAAGAATGTCACAGAATTCGTAGAAAGAAAGAGGAACTCTGAAAATAAACAGGATAAAAAAAGAACGAAAGCAGAAAAACGTGAGGGAAAAGGGCGCAAGGGTGGATATCACGAGGAGTGTTGCGGGTGATCGATAGGGTTTAATAAC
>NC_139956.1:20048785-20053785 GCF_963454915.1 Gymnoscopelus microlampas | reverse complement strand
TAAACCCCTTCTTCCAAACCCCTCTTTCTTGCTCTTTAAGAGGAGCAGTTATATGTACTGTAGAGAAATGAGCATTAATGAAAGATCATTTTATGTGGCTCTACTTTTAAGCTAAAGTAGAGATACTTTGCACTGCAGTGCATACGGCTGTCTGTCGGGGCTTTTGTTTTTGCTGGAGAAGCTAGCAGTGAGTTAGTTAGTTATAATGGTTAGTTAATAGTTGTGGGGGTCGCTTTTTAGGTGAGAAATTAGTGCAGAGAAGTGGAGGGCTAGTGGACGTAGCATTTGGAGCAAGGGACGTTAGCAGTGTGAGCAGATGCAAAATGACATCACACGGCCCCTGGCAGCCACTTCATAGTATTGACTTTGGCACAACTGGGGCTCAAAGCGCATACCTTCCGCTTACCAGTACTACTGAATGATCCACAAAGATTAAATAGGCTACATGCTGTCTTATATCAGTGGGTCTCAAGATTTTTTGATGTCAAGGACCCCCAAATTAATATGTATTTGGCCACAGACCCCCATCGAAAAATATTTTGAGCCAGGGGAACCTCATACAAAATTTTCCTCGTTAAAATGTGTCAATTATTTTCACAATTTTTTCAAGGTAGCAAAATAGTAGATCTATAATCTCACAATAGCAGATAGGATAACATTGGTTAAACTGCTTAACTAATTTTGTTGGGGACCCCCTTGAACCCCCTCAAGGACCCCTGGGAGTCACTGTTATATATTCCACTATGTGAAGAGGATACACCTAGTAATGTTAGCTCTACGATGTACAGTAATAATAAGCATGTTACACAGGCAGTCATGGTATAGAGGCAAGTGAAATTAGCACCGAGTTGGCAGCAGGCCTGGGTCAAATAGCATTTGCACATAACTCTTATGTTTGTTTTAACCTACATTAAGAGCAGGGATGCCAACTTTCAAAAGGGGCGAGTGTTGAGATTGGGGACGTACGTGGGTGGAGGTGAAAGGGGACTTTATATTTATTCCACTGCAATATTGCCTCCCTTGGTTATTAATAACAGCTTTTTGACATTTTGTTTCCAACATTGCTCAAAATTCTGGTTACGCGTTTTGAATAGCATTTCACAACCAGATTCATTCTACATTGACCTTTCTTATTGTTGCAATATTGCATTCCCCAATGTGTTTTGCACATCCATTCAATCTTCCCCTGAAACTTTGATTTATGATATCTGGTATTCCAACCACACACACATGCACGTACGCCTGTGTGTGCGCGCGCACACTTTGAGACCTCACACACACACACACACACACACACACACACACACACACACACACACACACACACACACACACACACACACACACACACACACACACACACACACACACACACACACACACACACACACACACACACACACACACACACACACACACACACACACACACAGAGCGAGCAAACAGACTCTCCCATACAGACATATTCATTGCCCACACTGCCCCACTTTTCCTCTTACTTCCATGAAGCTTAAAGGGGAACACCACTGAATTTCGGCATTGTGCTACTCACAAACTTCAGGCTGTGTTATTGAATACAGACTTCAGTTCCTTCCACAAACAAGACAGAGGAGTTTGTCTTATACTGTACATGTGCACATCACCAGGGAGTCAATAGTAAGAGGTGACTATATCAGAATGTTTGCTGGAGTTGAGGGCACAACTTCTGTTAGTGAACTTCTTACATACATATACATATAACAGTCTTTTATATCGTCGCTGTTGGGTGGAAACCTTGTACGTACAAAAGCGTTACTTTTTAGGATATGGAAAAAAAAGAACCTTTGTTAAAATTGATCCAATTAAATAAAGTTATTATTTAGTCACAAGCTTTTGTTAAAACTTTATATTGGTTGAATGTTTATAAAACCCACAGACAGACTTAATGTTCGACCTTGTGTCCCTATTTTGGGCATGTCAGTAGAAGATTTTCGCCATTTTTCAAAAATAGCAAATATAGCAGATCTACAAGCCCACAACATGGTGTGTCATAAAAAGGTGGTTTCTGCCCAACAGCGACAATATAATAGTCTTTCATATGTAAAGGTTCAGGTAAATATTGTATCATGCAACAAAGTATGTCACCCATTTGCATACAGACCCGTGTGATTGTACGAAATTCTTTACCTTTGCTCAAAGATTGTGTGGTCATATGCTATAGAATTGGCAGCAATACCTCAGCATCTACGATATTCTGGGGGGAAGAAGTACAGAGCCAACTCAGGTAGAGAGCTAGACTCAAGTCTAGAGGGTTTAAGTGGTTCAATTCATAAATTGAGTGGTATTCCTCTTTAAGTGACCCCTGCAAAAAGGTGCTACAGTAAATAAGATTTATATTGCAGTACATAGTACAAAGCCCAATATCAACACCACTGGTAAACTCTCATCCCACTGGTCAACTCTCTCAGGAACGCTGCTGCTGATTGGTGCATCTGGACAAAGGCAGCAGAGCAAAACCAGCTCCAGTTTCTATATTTGTGCTTCTTTATGCTTGGTTGGGCTTTGGAATGCCAGGGCAAAAGAGTCCAAGTAAAGTAGTATATTATACTATCCTTTCTCTATTTCTCCATTCCTTTCAGCGTTAGTTTGGATTTCAGCTGTGCGCACAGAGCACATAAACGGAGGTCTTTGCAGGTTTGCAGGTTGTGTGTGTGTGTGTGTGTGTGTGTGTGTGTGTGTGTGTGTGTGTGTGTGTGTGTGTGTGTGTGTGTGTGTGTGTGTGTGTGAGGTCTCAAAGTTATACCAGTGCTTGAGGGGGAGAGAGAAAGTGAGAGGCAGAGCAGATGAGGAGGAGTGGAGCATTGTGGAGGAATGAGGGAGTATGGGTTGGAGCAGAGGGGCAGGCTTGTTCAGTCGGTGGACAGATAAAAAATGGTTTTGGGGGTGGGGGGTTCAGGGGTCCAGGGGTTCTTCAAGAGTGGAGGGGGCCGACGGAAAAAGAATGTCGTGAAACTTGTCCAGTGAGTGAAAGGATAAAGAAAAAAGAAACAAACCAAGATCTCCCTTTTCTTTGCATTTCTCTCCGTTTCGGCCCCTCGTATCTGAATTCTTGAACCGCTCTCCTGCTTGATTACATTAACATACTCTCTTCTCTGCTGGGCTCTTTCAGACACTTTTGCTCAGCCAAAATCTTTCAGATTTTTCCTTTTCTGTCTGTGTGTGTGTGTGTGTGTGTGTGTGTGTGTGTGTGTGTGTGTGGGGGGGGGGGGGGGGGGGGGGGGGGGTTCAGTAGCCCCCTGTCTCTCTGCTTCCCTTTATACTCAAGCATTTTAGTCTTGCAGGCCAGACATTTCATCTCTCTCTCTCTCTCTCTCTCGCTCTCTCTCTCTCCATGTCTTTTTCTCCCTAGCCATCATTAGTGTTTGATGTCAGGCAGCCAGCATTTCACCTCTCACTTCTCCATTTGGATGTTTGGGCTCTTCCCTTCTCTCTGCCCTACCAGCCTCCCCCTCCAACTCCCTCTCCCTCTTTGCTGTTGATTGCTTGTTTTCTTGTTCGGGATCAAAGCACCGCTGCATCTCTCTGTGCCTCTCCTCCCTCCAGTCCATCTGACATTTTCCTTTTTTTACTTCTCCAGTCCCATTTCTCTGTCTCTATGCTTTTTGCATTACATGCCTTTTAATACTTTTTTTCCCCTCACATTCCAACAACAATGATCATCTGTGTTTTTTTCCTCTCAAAGCCTCAACTCTCCTTCCACGTGTTTCCCTCTGACATTGTGCTAGTTTTATACAAAAAGGCTGGTCATCTTTTGTCCCCCGTTGTTTCCACCTTCTGTCCAACCATCCGTCCGTTTGTCTATCTATCCCATCCGTGCGTCCGTCCATCCATGCCTGCCTCAGGGCTTCTTGGGTCGTCCGTTGCGTGGCAGGTTCTCCACGGTGTTGCTGAGGCGATACTTAACGATGATGCTGTGCACGGTGGACTTGGGCATCCTGAGCTCAAGGCCGATGGCGCCCTCTGACTTGCCGTCCTTCCACAGGTCCACCACGCGCTGGCGCTGCATCACATCGTGCTCCTTGGTCTTTTGGCATACACCGGTGGCCGCGGTGGCGTTGACTCCGTTGTCGGGACCTCGCACCGCTCCCCCTGTAGTTCCTCCCACGGCGGCCCCAGCGGCAGCAGCGGCTTCTGTGGGGGCAGACAAGCGGCAGACTGTAGTGGAGGCTCTGGGTTGGGGAGGGGGATGTGGATGTGCAGGTGGAGGAAGGAGTGCCTATTATTGCAGCACTCCTTTTGTGTGAAGAGACTCCTTTCTATGGCGGGAGCAGCTCTAGGGGTGAGCAGCTCTAGGCTTCCTCCAGGTGTCACCCGGCAGTAACGCTGACACGTCAGAAACGCCGTCTCCCACAAGGCAATTTGGGGTAGCGGATCAGTGTCGAGGCATCGCCATCGAAGGACATGTTGACTCTGCATCCTCAATTCTGCATTTAACGGCTTGTATGATTTCTCATTACATTTTCTGGTGAGTTCACGGAGTGCAGCTAAAGTAGTCGCCCTACGGTTGAAAAGCAACATGGCAGACATGCTTATTTTCAGACATGTTTTGTGTACTCAAGAGTGGGGGCAAGACGGGAGCCAGTCTCAGGAGAGGACTGTTGATGGAGGGAGGTTAGGGGGGTCAGAAAATCAGAGGATTTTTGTTGTTTTACAATTCTGTCTGTTTCTGTCTCTCTCTCCCGCTTTGGCTCAGTCTAAAAAGGGGTCACTAACCACCACGACCCCAATCAAGACCA
The DNA here is from genome assembly GCF_963454915.1 of Gymnoscopelus microlampas. NCBI lineage: Eukaryota > Metazoa > Chordata > Actinopteri > Myctophiformes > Myctophidae > Gymnoscopelus > Gymnoscopelus microlampas. The sequence goes on along the minus strand of NC_139956.1, from coordinate 20,049,010 downwards.
CAAATGTGGCCCCATTCGCTGAATACTTATGGCCTGCCAGGGTTCAGTGTGTTCAAACTGTGTACAGCTCGGCTCAGCTGTGTTCAGCTCACCGCAATGAAGCCAGGCCCCCGCAACACCCACGGAGCAACACAAACTTGTGAGCGACTATTTCTGAACGCCAGCGTTTGGCCCAGCCCTCGTCTAGTTCACAAGTCGCAACACGACGTTTACACAACCGAGCTC
>NC_139956.1:19913785-20043785 GCF_963454915.1 Gymnoscopelus microlampas | reverse complement strand
ATATCGTCCACGACTATATTGACGTTATAGTAGTGGTGTGGACGCTGCCATCCATTTGAGTTAGAACCATTTTCAAAACAACTTATTTATAGTTATCGTCGTCGTTATCGTTAAAAGGTTTGCCCTAGGTCATATGCTCTAACACTGTGCTGCCCATATTGATGCCCTTGTGGTCATGTAGCATTAATTCATTTCATATTAATATTAAATTATTATTATTTCACAAAATCCAGAGTGTTAATTTAACTGTGAAAGTGTAAAAATGGACCATTACGGGTGTTTCAGAGTTAACTTGGCACTCTGGATTTTGCTCTGTATATGCCTTGCTGATGCTGGTGACATGCTGTGACATATCATGTGTGTGCACAAGTAGCAGAGTAGACCTGCCTGAGGCCCAAAAGCTTAATATCTCCCTTAGTCAGAGAGAGATTCTCCTTTGAGTGAGTGGTAGATGTATGGTTTCCAGTGTGGGAGCCCCGGGTTGGAACACATTTCCACCAAATCTATACTTCCAGAACCAAGATGCCATGAAACGCGGGGCTCTTCAGCAATGTCAATTGATTACTTTTTAATGCCTTTTTAATATCAGGAAAGTGAACCATAAAGCTGAACATACTGTAGGACCTATCAAGTTGTGTGATGAGGTTCTGCTAGAAAAATAGTGCACTGGGAAAATCTAATTTATGGGACCTCTGAAACCTTGAGACTATTAATCTCTATTTATGTCTTGGGCCATGAATTGAAAATAATTCAATTTGAGATATTTCATGACCTTTGAAGGACCCATGGAAAGGCAGGAGAAAGCCACACTGGGACATTTTTAGTAATGTCTTTCGGGGTTGCGTGGGATAGCCTGGCTATGATTAAAAATAGTCCGAATTGTGAGTGTATGTGTTCAGCGTCGAGTCAAGGTTTAGGCGAGGTTATATTATGTCCTACCTTAAATCGTCTGGCCAGGAACTTATTCTTCATTTCCAGGAAGTTGCCCTTGTTGGCCTGCGACTTGAAAGGCTCGTTCACGATGGCAAACTGGGGGTCATTCTGGATGTCCTGCCACCGAGCGTACCCATGACTGTCAGAGCCAGGTCAAGGATCAGAGAAAAGCATGGGACTTTGGTCGCAAAAGACTGAAATAAATCACTAGTCCTAATGGTAATCATTAATGCACTGAAGCTACAAGGGTTAGGGTGGGGCGGGGGTGCTACTAGAATTAAAATCAGAGTAGTGATGTTTAACTTGCTTCTGACAAAATGGGCTCTCAAGTCATACAGTATATGAAGATTATAAACATCTGCAATCAAATGAATTCTGTCTGCGTTCTGATGCTAGATTAGTCTTGACAACTTTTAGAAAAAGTTGTCAACAAGTTTTAGAAGAATACATTAGTGAATGTGGAAAATATTTAAGATGTCACTCATTGTAGCTGGAATGGGGAGCCCATCTGTCTATGGCAGGGTCGTGTGCATTTGAGGGTTTCAGCTGCAGATGTTAGTGTGCTTGGAGATGCTGGGGTGGTGAGGGTCTGTTTGGTGGAGTTGGGACATGGGCAGTTGGGTCCTTACTTAAGGTCTTTAGAAGAATAAATGATTACAAAAATGCATCTGTGCATATTTTGCATCAAGCTATTCATATAATCGAATCCTCATTCATACAGGTTGATGCTTTTATTTGCGGCGAAAATCAATCTTGTTTCAGAAAAGAATTACGTTGCTTTATTGCCGCGTAATATGCATGTCCTGTGTGGATGTACTAGTGACACAAACAACACTTTTAAAGTGTTTTAACTATTTAAAAATATTTCTTGGGGTGAATGAATTGCAGGGGGGGCAGTGTGTGTAAGGACCTTTAGGGGAAAAAATGGTTGAGCGTGCCTTGTTTTCTTTCTTTTTTTGCATTATCTTTGATGTTTGTGGTCCTTTTGGCTGTTTTGTTACAAGACTGGTCTATATGATTTGAATACTATTCGTCAGAACTTTGTTGTCTTGATGTCCCGTGAGTGTAAAAGAAAACTTTTATAAAATATAAGTAATAAAAAAAAACATTGGTCTTGACAGCACTGTATCCACTTTTGAGAAAGTCTACAAGGAAGGAAAATGCATCTCAAGAGTTTGAACACTTGAAAGCATTATGCCCTGGCCTGTGCTGCACAGTGCTCAGTGTAATAGTCTGGGACGTTTCATCTTACATGAACCCTAACTATAGCCATTAACCAGATGGAAAACTGATCTTTTATCAGAGATAAGAGATTAAGCGGCTTGCACCTGATCCAGCACACTTTCAAACAAAGCCACAGATAAAAGAAAGAACCAAATGATCTCTATAGTGCTGATGGATACATTCTCACCATTTTTAGAGCCTTTCATAAACAGGACAAAACAGGCAACAACAGTGAACACGACAGGCTTAACATAGATGATTAGATTTGGCTCACCAATTTTCTAAAAATAGATGGTGTGAATGAGAATCTACAAGTTGGGACACGTTTGTATCCCACTTGCTTATTTTCCCCACTTAGCCCCACCTCTCCATGCTGAACAGAGGGTATATTTGTCTCACAGCTCTCTATTATCTATCTCTATTAACTATCCTGCCACATGGCGCTTACAGTAGATACAGTTTACTATTTAGTAAGCCATGGCTGACTTGTTGACTTATTACATTGGGACCCTGCCGCCGATAGAAAAATAAACACCGTGGGGTCATCGCCTGTGCAACCGCTGTCAAGGATACAGCACGATTCCAGCCAGCAGCCAGAAGTCGTGTCGACGGTGCCAAATCTCGTTCATCTTCCCCGAGGAGATGGCGGCCCGCTCCTCGTTCTGCCAGAGAGTGTGTAGCTCTGTGGAATCAAGCAAATTCAAGGCAAAGGAAACAAAGGTTTAAAAATATATATATATCAGTCAAACAGTGTTACAAATAAACCAATTATCCATATCCCGACTCCTAAATTGATCTTATTCTATTCTATGGCTGACGCAGGTCTATTATGCAGGAACCTCAAACCTCAATATATTTCTCCCAACTGAGAATGATTGTTTTGCAATGTGGTGTGTGAGTGCCAAAGAGACGGAGGAAGCCAGTTACGGAGAGCAAGGAACGCTGGAGAACTTTGAGGGATGAGGTGAGAGGATGGGTCAGGTCCAGTGAGAACATGCACTCACAAAAGTGTACGGAGAGTGAAACAGAAAGCATGTTTTATACCCTCATTTGGTCAATGCTGATAAACACATGCTAGAGTTAGGAAAACAGTTTGTATGTTGACATTTGGGAATGAAACAGAGGTGCCTCTGCACAAGCAGTGGGCAGCAAAATAGAATTTCTAAACATTTCGTGAGCTTTGCCAGAATATGTCTGAGAATTATTTAACCACTTTAACCCTATATACTTCATTGACCGGGGTCTATACTTGGACCCCTCCTTTTTTCTATCTATTCTACACCATATCTCTTAGCCATCTGCAAGCTCACAACATGACTGTTTACTACTATAACATGCCAAGATTAGGGAAGCGAGGGTTGAAGTGATTAAAAATGTGTGATTGAGGCAATATTCAACCACGAGGAAGCAGCGAAGCCCATACTGCAGGTAGGTATGTGGAAGACATATTCACCAGTGAAGCCCCCATCTGCGATGTTGAACATGAAGCGTGGACGCTCCAAGGGAGGCTTCCCGTTGCCCTTGGTTACCTCCTCCTTGGTTGCTTTGATCTCTTTCGTCACCTCTTTTTCACCTTTGACCTCCTCTGTGGTGACAAAAAAAGATGCAAAAAACTGTATATACAAACTGATAACGACAGGAAATAGAGAGCATCATTTGTTTATTGCCGCGTCACAGGTGGCAGTAAGAGAAACGTCTAGGATTTGAAGACCTACCCTTCTTCACGTCAGTCACCTCTGATCTCTCCTTGGTTTCGGACGCGTCTGTTGAGGCGACGGGCTCCGCGCACTTGTCTTTCTCCTTCTCTTCTCCCTCCTTCTCTCCCTCTGCAAGGAGAGACACATCTGTCAATCACTCTGAACAATACAAAAGAGCTCCCGGCCTCGATTATGACGTTTGCATTACTCTGCCTTAACCTGGTTTCTCAATGTGTGATTCTTTTTCAACTTGGGTCAAAGTGGTCACTTAGGTCAAAGTAGCATTCATCAATACTTTTTAGTTACACACAATCTGAGAAATCAGATTTCACCAATCAGATTAGTAAAACAATGAGTGTATTGAAACATCCATTGTTTAATGATATGTGCTATGAATGACATTCACATTTTTTAGAGGTTTGGTCAGGGGCGTTAGCCTGGTAAACCCTCCCTCCGGAAATCTCATTTCCATTTCATTTCTGTAAGGAGTCTGGTCTGAAACGCCTTTCTGCAATAATCGCTGTGGGCTGGAGTTGGGCGGGAGTAATACCGTTGACTGACAACCCCTTCAACCAATGATCGTTTTTCCCCTTCAGCCAATGAGCAGTTCATATTGACGAGCTCCAGACTATGTGACGCAACGGGACTTTTGGGACGGCCATGCCGAAAATAGGTTGCCTTATTGGGATACATGCGTGTCACTCCCCGCCCCTGCCGGTTCTCTAAATTTATATTTTTAAATAGGCTCTGTCATGATTAATTGACCACATATATGAAGTTAAACAACTAAATTCTATCCAAACGATATCTTATAAGTAAATTCCGTGCCTCAAAAAAGAAGTTTGAAAGCGTTATAAAACTGAAAGTAAGAAGTGAAGGCACTCGCACAAACAACAATGGCTGCCGTTCGTCTTTTGTCGGCGGCTCTCAGGCTGCACTCGGGTTCATTCGGGCTCACTCGAACTCGCCACCTGATTGGCCAACTGTCGCTGTCAATCACAGAACAATGAGCGACGACGCTGATAGGCTCGTCGGCTCGGCGAGCAGAGCGGTTATGGAGAAAGGCGTTTCAGACCAGACTCCTTACAGAAATGAAATGGAAATGAGATTTCCGGAGGGAGGGTTTACCAGGCTACAGGGGCGTAGCTGACCAATCAAATGGTTATAGCTTGCAACTGGTTCATTTTAGACATGGGTTTGGTGTGGTATAGTTAATACATTGTAGTTACAGTTAGGTAGGCTACTGTTAGTTTATTCAAGTCTAGACATGGGTTAGGTGTGGTTAGGGTCTTTGTTGTTACCAGCTTTTTCATCTTTGACCGGGGAAGATTGTTTGGTCGTTTGGTTCGTCTCCTCCTTGCTCTCCTCTGGTACTTTTTTCTCCTCCGCTGTTGATGGTAACGGTGACACCGGTGGCGGTGGGTCCATCCTCTCTTTTTTCTCTTCTTCCTTCAAGTCGCTTTCTGCCTTGTTTTCAGGCTTTTGTCCGGGCGAAGCGTCTGTCTCCTGTGTCGTAGAAGGCAGCTGGGGGGAAAATATATACAAGCATCTCCATCATTGACCCATCAGGCAAAAGATGGAAGTCAAAGCACTGCTGAATACAAACATTTATTTCCTACTTTTTCGGGGTCTCCTCCGCTCTGGTTACTCTCCAACTCTTTCCCATCATCCTTCTCTTTCTCTCTGGCTTTGTCCTTCTCTTTGTCTTTCTCTCTCTCCGACGTGGCCTCCGATTCCTCCTTCTCCTCCTCTTTCTCCCCCTCTTTCCCATTCTTTTCTAGCTTCTCTGAGGGAGCAGGTGTAGCTGCCAGAGAGCGCGTGCACACACACACACACACACACACACGAGCACACGCACGAGCACACGCACACGCACACACACACACACACACACACACACACACACACACACACACACACACACACACAATCAATACTGGGGGTCATATCCAACAGGCTTTTAGATCCTGACCACGCTAGTGGTCTTTTCATGCAGTGCCCCCTGCTGGACCTTGTGTGTAGGCCTACATGTATTTCTATGTCTGTAATATGTCTGTGTGCGTACCTGGCGTGGAGGTGCAGGGTGTATTGTTGGAGCTGGCGTCGGGAGTGGGAGTGGAGGTCTTGATGGTTGGGGAAGAGGCTCTGGAAGACGGCCTGTCTACAACACTGACCTCAGGCTTGAGCTCCGGAAGACTCCAACGCCCGTTGATGTGCTCAAACTCCTGGATCTGCACACACACACACACACACACACACACACACACACACACACACACACACACACACACACACACACATACACACACACACACACACACACACACACACACACACACACACACACACACACACACACACACACACACACACACACACACACACACTACGTTCACTTTCCTAATCCTACCCTCTTACCTCTTCTTCTATTTACTTTAGTCACCCCCATGTCCCTGTTTTACACTGTTGGCAGTTCAGCATGTATTTAAAACTGAGAGTGGATGAGGGCGTCTGCAGGTTTCAGCAGGCTTAATGGAGGACTGTGTTATGACTTTCTAATTCCTTTCTAATTCCAATTTGAAAACAAAACAGAGAAAAAACAACAACATACGAATGGGGCAGAGAATCTGAATATGTATAGGTCTGTATGACTAGGTTGATTTCTCCTTATGCACTGACAGGATAAAGGGCCAGGATAAAGGGAGCGTTTAGTTCATGTCATGAATTCGCATTAATTCAAACTGTTGTTTGTGTCATGAGTGTACATCCACACAGAAAGCCAAAATGACACGGCGATAAAGCAATGTAATTCTTCACTGCGAATACAAGCGTCAACCTGTATGTCGGATCATTTACTCATCACGCTCCCAGTGTGTAAGGAGAAATAACACAAGGTTTTTAAGGCGTCTCAAAACTCAATTAAAGCCTCGTATTTAGATTTAAAATTTCACACTTTTCTGAGATATTTTAAAGGGCAGACACCCACGGAGGGTACAAGAACAGAGAGTGACACGGCCTACTTTCTCTGTCTCCCCTACGCCCTGACCTTTTTCTTCACCAGGGACATGACCCCGATGCGGGTGAGGACAGGCTGCCGACACAAGCCCTCCCTCGGGACGCCGTCCGCAAACGTTTCGGCGCCGTCGGCCACCGGTTCACATAGGTGACGCATGAACAGTGACACGTACGCTCTGGAGGGAGGAGGATGGGGGGAAGAGGGGATGGAGGAGTGGAAGACAGGGTGGGAGGAGAGAGATAAAGGGATGTTCTTTGTTAATTCAGTACATAAGGAATAACGTACGGTTCAGCAGATACAGTATTGTGATACAATTACATGGCTACTTATTAACAGAATCAATCATTCAACATGGAATCTTAATTTAAAAAATATTTTATAAGCTTACCAGCTTCCGCTCCCATAGCAATGTAAACAGACACAGTCTGTTATCAGAACAATGATATGTTATCAGGCAATAACAGGCCCTGGATTGCCTTTATTGACCAATCACATTCAAGTGAGGCAGCCTGAGCGTAAAATAATAAGTAATTTGATGACCGCCGATAACTGGCGCATTCTATCCGGTAGGAGACTCTTTGAGACTCTTTGAGTCTCCTACCGGACTCAAAGAGTCTACTACTGGGCAGCCACCTGGTCATAAGTGTCCTTGGCATTATTTTATGCTCAGACTGCCTCACTTGAATTTGAACTACTCCTTTAAGCACTTCGTCAAGTGGACAAACTGTCTTGATACTGCTGCTATTCTTTGATTCTCTGATTATTCCGTTTTTTTGTTATTTCCTTGTTGTTGCATATTATATGTTTACTATTATTGCTATAATTTCTGCTATGGTGTCTGAGGAAACCATAACAAATTCATTTACGCAACCATAAAGAAACCTTGAACCTTGAAGTATTGGACAAAGCTGTGTAATAAAATGACAGCAGTTTTGTGTCTCACTTGAATTCCTTCTCTGTCTTTCCCCGCAGGTCTCTGACCAGCCACTGGCAGGAGAAGGCATCCTGGGCAGGCATCCCCCAGCGCATCACTGCATTCAGGAAGGCCTTGCGCTGTCGCGTATTGAAGCCCAACACCTATACACAATGTGGACATTCTATTGTGAAATTCCCCCACAAAAAAACGGTTCTCTATGAAAAGAATATGGTCAAAATGCATTCCCAATATTACATAGGTTACATTACTCAAAAGTAAAATTACACAAAATATTCCCAGACATCTTCCCCCAATGTGATAAGTGTAAATCAGCAGATGCAACTCTACTGCACAGTTATGCCCTGTGTCCCAACCTACAGAATTTCTGGATAGAGATATTCAGACTATTTTCCAATATACTAGAGGTAGAGATAGATCCAGACCCAGTGTTAGTCATCCTGGGGGTATCAGAAGGGATGAAGAAACTACAACTATCTCAACAGCGCCTTCTTTCATACAGCCTTATTGCTGCAAAAAAATTGATACTCTTATTTTGGAAGAAGAAAGAGACCCCCACAATCAAACTCTGGCTCAACGAGATGACAGACTCCCTACATTTAGAAAGAATCAGATTTATACTCAAAGATAAACTGAAAGATTTTGAAAAGATTTGGAAGCCTTTAGTCTCCTTTCTTAAAGGTTGAAAGGCTAATCCTTGTGGATGACCCGTGTCGCACGTAATCTGGGGCAGCACTTCTGGGGAGGGGGAAGGGAGGCGGGAGGGTCCCTTTGTTTTTTGCTTAAGTTTGAGTTTTTTTTTTCATGTTACCTGTCTGTTTCGTGTTTATGTCTGTTTGTTTTTGTTTAAAAAAAAGGAAGCTATCCATGTATGAACAGAAATGTATAACCATAACCTGTGCTTCACAATAAAAAAAGATTTGAAACAAAATGCATTCCCATAATATGCCACTATCCTGGGAAGACCTTGCATGAATCTGAGCAAACCTTTCTGAAGTGAAAATAAAATGTTACATTTGACATCCTTATGCCTAAAATACATAAAATAAAGATTCATACAAAAATAGAGCATCATTCCCTCATGGCCATCACATCACAATAATCAGAAATATTGGTGAAACTACCACAAAGTAAAATGTGTAGTTTAATTTAACAAATTTGAGTTATAGTTAGGGAATTATAGTGACCCGGTGGATCTTGCTGTGCATGATCCAAACTCTTATTTAAAATTGGGACCATCTCATAATGCACCGTCACAATTGAATGATTTCAAAAACACATGGGCTTCAATTAAAAATAGAGGTAGCTGTGTAGAGTATTGTCCAGACCTCGAGGTTGCCTCCCACTCTGGCCAGTAGGGGGGGCAGTGGTTTGTCCTTCTCATTCCTCATCTGGCGGCGTGACTGTCTTCGACCTGCAGGGACAGACAGGTGAACGCAAGCCAAGGAGGACAAAGACCGTTTGATATACAGAGCAGCAACAGCTGTTAGTGGAATGAAATGGTTAACCACATTAAGCCTGGCAAATGAGTAGTTCTCGAACTTGTTCGTAATTCAAAATTATTCAACATTTTTCAAACACTTTCAACATTTTTCAAACACTTTCAACATTTTTCAAAAATGTTCAAAAATAGCAGATGTACAAGCTCGCAGCGCGGCACAAAGTGACGCACTATGAGCTTGTATATCTGCTATTTTTGAATAGCCAAAGTTAAAATCTAAAATGGCTTTCTAAAATGCTTTCTAAAATGCTTTCCCGGTCATAAGTTTTTTTTCTAAAAATGTTTTAAAAGGTTTCATAATTGCTTTGCGGCTCAACTAATGATATAGCAGTCTGTCTTGTCTTCATCTACATAAACAAACATAGTTAATTTATGGACAAGCTATTTTTTCTACATACATTTACAGGCTTTTGTGTTTTTTGTTTCTTAAATTTTTTTGCAGAGCTGGAAATGATCTACTTTTCCAGACCTGCTTTGGAGACCTGCCCACAATCTTGAACGAGTTATGATAGGAAACTCAAATCTACTGTGTGCAGACATGGGTCGTTATACTGTAAACTGAAATCCTTTTCGAATGCCTGGAGCGCTTTTGCCGTTCGACTGCCTGGAGCACAAGATGTATTCTGAGGACAACCTGATCCGTTCCATTGTACCAGGCAAGATCAACAACACAGCCAAGAATAGCAAATGAATCCGTTCCAAACAGTAATTCATCCCAGGCTTACGTGAACTTTACTACAGTGCACATCTTTCTTGGTTCTGTTAAGCGTGCCTGTGGGGGTGGGGTGGGGGTGATGACTTTGTATCGCTCCTTACCTTCTGGTCTCTCGTCAAAGTCCTCATCCTCTTCCTCGGAGCCCACCGAATACTCGGACTGGTTATCTGAAATATCAGCATGCCACTCTGAAACAGCACATGACGAGGTGGTCCGTCAATAGGCTAGGCCCATTCACTTCCACTGCTTAAGCAATATGAGTAACGATTAACGGTACTCACTACCTTGTGGGTGCTTCGCAATGCCATGCACAATGCAGAAAATAATATATTTTTTGTAATATTGAGTGTGAAATGAACACATTTAAAAGGCTGGGTTCAAATGAGAAGCCCAGCCCTTACCTTGGTCTTCCTGCGCGGCGTCATTGTAGTTGACAGGCTTGCGGTTTCTTTTGCCCTTGCCCAGTTTGCTAGTCAGGTCCTCTTGCTGCTGCTCATAATGATGTCTCAACAGCTTCTCCCAGTAGTCCGGGTCCACGCACTCCTCTTGCTTGATGATCTCTCGTTCGATCTCCTCGATCTGGAAAAACAGATAATGACAGCGTGATGATACAATGCATATGTGTCACTTACGGTCCGATTCTATACAATGCCCAGCCAGGTACCACTGTCTACTGTATGTGTGCGCACTGCACACTTGTGTGTTGATCAGCGCAATAAACAGAAAAAATAAATAAATTACATTATAGCTTTAAATTCCTCATCAGACAGGACAGTGAAGATAACATAGAGGTGGGATAATGTGCAACAAACCATTTGATTCAAATCCTTATAGGTCCATTTGAGTCAATTTGTACAACCTCAAAGTTAAATGAACATTGATGATTTTAAGTGTATTAAAGCCACCAGGGCACCCTCTATAAAGCTCTATAAAGCACTGGTTATCAACATTGGATCTGAGGGTCCTTGAGGGCCAGGGGTCCCCAGCTAAATGATTGATAGTTAGGAACCAAATGTACCCTTGTGGGTCTGTAACAAATGTGTAGATTGGGTAAAATGATATCATATGGGGGTCCCTGGCCGAATGCATACCAAAATGTGGGTACTTCAAATTAAAATGGTTGAGAATCAATTGTTATTTAAGGTGCCTCTGACCTTATCCTCCTCGCGGACCATGTACTGAGCCACTTTGAAGGAGCTGAGGTACTCGTTCATGTTTTGGACGTCTGTGTCGTCCGTGGTGTCTCGGTTGCGGTCCAGCAGCCTCTCGATGGCAGAGCTGTCATAGTGAATCACGCTGCCCTCCTCGTCGCCTTTGTCACTCGCGGGGCACTTCATACCTAGGGCTGTCACGATCATGATATTTTACTTGACGATTAATTGTCACACAAATAATTAGTAATACTAGTTTTTGAAAATTATGTAACTTATGAAATTATGTACAAATTGTTTAAAAATGTTATAAATAGCTGATCTACAAGCTCACAACGCATTGCATGGCGACACGTTGTGAGATTGCTGCATCTCAATGGGCTATCCCTTCAATAAATCTCAAATCTCAAATCAGATTGTAGATCAGCTGTTTCCACAATTTCTTGAAAATGTATTAACATTTTTCAACATGCAAACAATTATGAGGATTATGCAAAATAATTGCGATTATCTCAAATAATTGAGATCAGGCTATTATGTAATAATTGTGACAGGCCTAATGACCACAAGGTCATTTCAGCAGCTTTCCTTATTCTGACTACAATAAAAAAAAAATACCGTTTCCAGAATGATGCTTCAGTGACTAAACTAATCTATGATCATATGTATCCACCCTGAACACATTTTCCCAAATGGTTATTCAAAGACCTCAGGAACAAAGAGGAGCAAGAACAGTGTCAGGCAATGATAGATGTTGGACCTAGACATAAGACAATACTGTGAATGTAACGGACTTATCAGCAAGGACTGTCCTTAGACTTAAATCTAGTAAAAACTGACTCACAGGGATCCATTTTTACATTTTCACAGTTGAATTACCACTGTGGATTTTGTTGTAAAAAAAAAGAAAAAAAAGAAAAAAGCCTTGTTCGAACAAACATTTGCTAGCAAGACACAAATTGTGTCTGGCTGTCACAGACGTTAGAATACAAAGCCAGCTCAACAGAAACAAAAAAGAATTTCAAAAAATTCCAGACATATAGCCAAATAACTTGTTCCTATTTCTTGTTCTTTCTTTCATTCTTAGTTTTTGATTGTTTTGTTTTGTAAATTACTACTATTATCATTACTATTATCATTATTGTTATTAAAAAGTGTAAAAGTGTGTGATTGGTCACCCTCTACGTCGTCCTTGAAGAGCTCCTCCGTGCCGAACTTGAGGATGTCGTCCAGCTCCTGCTTGGACATGGAGCCGGCCTTAGAGCCCAGCCCTGGCCGCACCACCAGGTGGGTCAGCATCATCTTCCTCTTGGCCACCTGGGTGATGCGTTCTTCCACGCTGGCGCGCGTCACAAAGCGGTAGATCATCACCTTGTTGGCCTGCCCGATTCGGTGAGCGCGACTGAATGCCTGGTAGGTGGGCAGAGGCAGAAAGTAAACTTACATTTGACAGTTTGGGTTAGATTCCTGCACAGGTCATTATTTTGGTTCCTCAGCATGCCCGAGTCAGTCACATCAACTCTGAAAACCATGCCAGTCATCAGGACAAATTCTGTGCCACAATCCACCCCAACTTTTTTTCCCCACTTTTATTAATTCCTTTGTATAATAATATTAGGCTAATGATTAGCTCGATTAGCATCGCATTAGCATCGCATTAGTTCCATAGACAAAGTATGAACAAGAAAAAGTAAGGACAATGTTACGCACCATCTTTCTATATCCTGTGCACTCGGAAATTAATGCTATTGGTTGGAACCAGAGCGGGGGTGGGGATTGAATGCTATTGGTTGTGTAGCTTGTCAATCAAATCATCACAACCCTGCTGAAAAAACCAGCCTAGACCAGCCTAAGCTGGACCAGCTGGTTTTAGCTGGTCTTGGTGGTTGACCAGCCTAAGGTGTGTTTTCGCCAGTTTAAGCTGTGTTTTCACCAGCTTCAGGTGTGTTTTCGCCACCTTTTAGCTGGTCTTGGTGGTTGACCAGCTTAAGATGGTAGGTTTTGCTGGTTTAAGCTGGTAGCTGGTTTAAGCTGGTAGCTGGTTTAAGCTGGTAGCTGGTCTAAGCTGGTAGCTGGTATTTATGATGATTTTGCTGGTCAAGGCTGGTTTAAGCTGGGAGCTGGTATTCATGATGGTTTTAGCTGGTTTAGCTGGTAGGCAGCTGGTTTAAGCTGGTTTAAGCTGCTATCTGTTTTTTATTTTATTCAGGTGTATTCTGGTATGCAGTGAACAACTTTGCTGGAGAGGATGCATGATCACGGTGAATTTCAGCCAGGTTCCCACAGCACGTGGTATATTAAAAAAACAGTAGCCTAAAATAGCCTATATAAAAGTGAGCAAAATCCACAAAGGAATAAATAATCATGTATCAATTTCATACATAACAATAATTTATTAAACACTTATTAAAAAACTAAAAAACAACATTCAAATAACAAATATGTAAATAAACAAATACATTCATAGGAACACACACACACACACACACACACACACACACACACACACACACACACACACACACACACACACACACACACACACACAAATTCAAATGACTGGAAAATAGTGAGAAAATATGAAAAATCGGACAGATCTGTCTTGATCACATGACTATGGAGATACTGTATACCGATTTGTGTGATGTTTGGAAAACATCTGCAAAAGTTGTAGTCAAAAATGTTTTCGCAAAAATCGGCTTGCTGGTGGCGCTATTACGCACACCCCCATATCACCCCCCATACACAGACACACAATTTCTTGTCCTTTCTATTGATGTCCTGGATTTTTTTCTGAAATGTATCATATCCCCATGGCCTTCTTCCTCTTTGTGAGATCTTCCCCATTAATGTTCTGTCCCTCCAGCCACCAATGGAAACAGTCTGAAAGAAAACAAACAAGAACCCCCACCAATAAAACAAATATAATTAGCTTAGACATGCATGGGGTGAGTTGTATGAATTGTGATGTTTTGAGAATAACTTAAAGTAACTTAAACTTCACCCATTTTCAACCTTATCTTCATATAACTGGTCCTCGCTAATGTTCATTATACAATGGCACCATTTCTGTCTACTCGTTCTGCCACTCATTGGTGGAATGTGGACAGTTCAGAAACCTGCCTACCAGTGACATCACCAATGGAAATTCCAAGCTAATAGAAAGTAGAAGCCATTGTTCTTGCATTAATAATTAACAAATAAAAAAGTTAAAAATGTTGATCAAAATGACCAAACCTGCCTACCGATGATGTCAAAGGTAGGCAGGTTTCTAAACTGTCCACGACCCATCAATGAAACACAGAGTGAGTAGACATAGATGGTGCCATCTTAAAATGTGTATTAGTGAGGACCAATTATATGAAGATGAGTTGAAAATGGGGTGAAGTGTTTTTTTAACCCCCTTTTTCAGTTATGGAAAAATGCATTTGAATGGAAAAGGTGGGTGGGCAGTGGGCAGGCAATAAGCCAGATGGCTACAATGGACAACAACAATTGGGGAAAAAAAGCTACCCCTGCCACACATGCATGTAGGGCTGCCACTACCAATTATTCTACACGATTATTCTATTGATTATTTTTTTGATCTACAAGCTCACAACGCGTCCAACAAGTTCCAAGCTTGTAGATCTGCAATTCTTTCAGCCCTAAAATGGATTATTTTATTACAATAGAGTATTTTCCTTTATGATTGATTAATAAGCTTAATAAGGCTTGCATAGTAAACTAATAACACTTGCATAATAAACTAATAATAGGCTTCTGTGCATGACTGTAGTTCTCTTTTCTCGAAGGTGACATTCCCATTTCCCGCTCAGTTTTTCATAGCTTCAGTTGATTGGCTTGGCAGGTTTCTGGTTGAAATTGATGCCACTGAGACAACCAAATGAAGGTATGAACAGTAACGCTAACAGGAATTCCACCTTCTGGAAAACTTAAAGAGAACTACAGTCATGCACAGAGCCAAAACAGCCCCCCCCACCGCTCAGTAAACATACCTCTGAGTCCTGGGGTCAGGGGGGTTTGGCCTCGCACTTGCTAGTGGGGCATTCTTTGTCTGTAAGGCTCATGGTCTTCAGGGTTCTTGTCCCCCAAATGGCAACAGCAAGCTCCTTCATGAACAGGGAGTCCTTGGTGTTTGCTGCCACCATCTTCCAGATCTCCTTTTGGAGCCACACACCAGAGCCAATATGGACCTGAAACAAGAAAACAAGACATGTTTTAGAAATTAAAACACATTTTACCATGACATTTCCCAGACTTTCATTTTGGACAAAAGCAGGCACACTTCAAACAGTTTACTGTAAAGAAATTACATTTTCATGTCAAGGACCCCCAAATGTGGACCCCATTTGGAAAAGAGTTGGTGCCATGGACCTCCAATAAAGAAGATGTTAATTGTTGGATTAGATTTAGTACAGAATTCTACAACTGTCTATACTGTAGGTGGGGAGAGTTAAAGTAATTATTATACAGTACAATGTCATTGGATTACATACTAGCTGGTAAAACAGTAGTGAAATAACCCTTTGCGCCTGGCATCCCTATTTTGTGCATGCCATACATCCACACGGCGTAGTGTCATCAGTGGGCCGTACCTACGGAGGCAGAGTCGCGCTCGGGGGAAAACACAAATTTCCCCCAGCTGGTATAGACAGAGGGATGTGGGGTTTTCAAACTCACATGCTGTAAAAGTATACCAATTTAAAAAGCAGGCGTCATGGCTTGCCAGATCACAGGCACAGAACCTTGTTGCCACTCGACAAGGAACGTTACATTAGCAAATTAAACAAGAGTCCGATTGGAATGTTGTCCTGACTGGACAGAGGATCCAACACAACACAATGGCCCGAGGTTATCTGATTTAATCGCCTGGTAAGAGACACTATTACATTTTCTATAGATATGATCAATTAAACTTATCATAATATCAAAAAGCAAAAGCCATTCATTCATCAATGAAGTTTATAGAACACGTTTTAGTGAATTCCTAGTACAGGAGACATCGACGCCATTACAGTTTGGAACGCAACATGCAGCGATTTACACACAAAACAAGCCAAACCCTAACCTATCCTCGTTTAAAAACCTACAGAAAACACAATTGTTAATCTGGCAATGAACACGGAGCTAAAGCAGTGTGTAAATCCTGCATGATATTAAATGACGCATGTCACCAAATGATAATGGTGTCGGTACGTGCCGTTCACAAAACAGTCTCTAAACTGTACTTCAAATTTACTATAAACATTATTGATGACTTAATGGTTGTTGGGTTTTGATATTATGGTAAGTTTAATTGATCATATCTTGTAATAGTGTCTCTACCAGGCGATTCAACACTGTGCATATGTAAACATGTTTGGCAACACGGAGGGAGACGGGTGGTAACCAGAAAACTCGCCCCAAAACACGCTCGCCCCCATTTTCACCGACCAGCGGTTCTTGTATTCTTGTATCTGTATTACGGTTTGAAATAAGTTCAGGGTTAGACATAGTTTTACTGAGGTTCCGTATAGGAATAAGGTTATGTTTAACAGTTTAGGCATAGATTTACTGAGGTTACGTTTAGGAATACCAGGTGAATACCGGCGGGTTTGCCCCGGGGCGACTGTGTTTTGGGGCGAGTGTTTTAGTATTCAGACGGAGATGTAAAGAGGGAAACATCTCCGGTCTCAGTGGTGCTTGTGCTGAAACTTGACTAATGCAATAACATATAAGGATAATCTGATCAGTGATAAACCACATGAACCCCAGTTTATGTATTCTGGGGGGAACATAAACCAAACATTGCCAATCTAGCTCACAGTTACAACGCGTCGCGTTCCGACACGCTGTGAGCTCATAGTTTGTCAATGTTTGGTCTTTTTAGTCACATATATCTTAAAAATAAGTCAACTTTGCCGAGGGCGAGTGGACGATTGTGTTCCAGCTGTCCTTCTGATGGATTTTTTCTTGGCTGACAATGTTTCTATAGTCCATAAAATAGCTCTGAAAGTGATCCAAACGATCGTGTATGATGTAACTCTATGAGGCAGATCGTTGTGTTTTCCCCCGAGCCAAAATCGAATGGGCGTTCCTGGGCATTCCCGTCTAGCTCTGTGTGTATCTAGGCAAAACTGTTCAAAAATAGTTCAGAAATAGCAAAACATAGCTGATCTACAAGCTCACGATGCATCATGACCCGTTGCCTATTTTTGAAATAGTGCTTTTGTGCTTAACTGTTTCTTATTTAGCTGGGGACACTGTGGAACCCCCTGGGGACCCCACTTTTATGAACCACTGTCCTACACAGTATGTTTCTTCAATACCTTGTCACCGTTGGTGTCAAACATCCCAGGTGTCAATGCCAAATCGTCTGACTCGGGGGAAGAGGAAATGGAGGAAGTTGCAACTGAAAATGTAGAAAATCACATTTAAGCTCCTTTTGGCAGTATCACAGTACTTATATTGTACACATTGTCACCATTTTCCGTAGAACAGTATGACTGTCTAAACACACCTATGCTGTCACTGGTTTGCTTATCTGCAGCAGGAATGTCAGGCTTTGCTGCAGAGCTATATTGAGGCCCTTCCTCCAGTTTCTGTTTTGCAATCTCTAATTTGTTGCATCTTAAAGCATGAACAGGGTACGGAAAAATAAAAAAATAAAAACTGAATTGATGTATGCGTTAGTAGGATAACAGTTTAATAATGAACCTAGCATCTGTCCACTCCATATAACATGCTTTCTATATAATGTTTTTTTTTAACATTTGTGGTCAAGATCTAAGTAAAAAAGAACATGAGAACAATTAACCAACATATAGATATATACAAAAAGAGAAGAGCAAACTCATGCAACTGTTTCGTTAAAATTAGTCATTGCTTACTTAGTTTTAAGATGCTGTAGGTCCAGCTCCAACTCTTTGGCCTTCGCCTGGGTACGACTGTACTTGACATTTCGTCGTGGATAGCTTGGGGTACAACAGCATCTCCACCATATTCAGACGAGTCAGAGTCTAAAGCTAGTGCAAGATATATTTTGGATAAAACAAGATATTTTTTGTTATAAAGTTAAAGTGGAATAAAATGTAATTTTATGCAATCTGTATCGTATAGTATATTAATACAATAACTTATACAATCTGTATGTTAGAGTATGTTAATACAAATAATACTATATAACTTATACAATTGGGGTGGTTGTATTTCGTCTCCCTGCTCTTCTATTGAGACATTTAGTGTCAAAGGTCATGTCTCACCTAGACACAGGATCTGACATGAATTTTGATCTGATGGTCAAGATTCAATGTATCACCTGAGCAAGCAGGCAGGCTCTATTAGCTCAATGGTAAAAGCTCAGGAAACCGGGTTCAAATCCGGGGGAGAAGAGGAAAGTTACATAGTGCAGCTTTAACCCATTAAGACCTGAGGCCGATTCTAAAAATGTTCTCTAAATCCTAAAAGTTTTAATAAAAATAAAAAGATTTGAGGTACAAATGTTCGCTTTAAAAAATATATATTCAAAGATTTTCAAAAATAGCAATCTACAAGCTCATAGCGTGCCACCGAGTGCCGCGCTATGAGCTTGTGGATCTGCTGTTTTTGAATGGCCAAAGAAATAAAACAAAATGACACAGATGCGTTCCCAGTCTTAATAAGCAGGGGTCTCTCGATCTCTTTAATAAGTAGACAATTCAGTTTCAGATGGGTTGCCAATTTCAGGAGAGAGTACCTATTCATTAGCTTCAATGTTAGTGTTCCTGTTCCAATGTTATATGCCCACTTCTTTGTGTCATCACTTCCAATTGCACTTATTTATCCTGTATCCAGAGTTCTGATTGGTTAAATTTGGTATTCCTGGAAATGCATTTTCGGCTTACTAAAGAGGTGGAGAGTCTGGGTCTGGGAGACCCCTGTTACTGATTGCTTTAATATTACACAAAACAATATCACTTTACCTTCAAACTGTTTTCTTTTCTTTGTGGGAGGGGGGGGGGGGGGGGCATAACACATAATGGTTCTCTCTTCTTGGGTTCCTTTTTCTGTTTTAGTAGGGCTGCCTGCAAACCATTCGTCTTGGCCACTGCAGCCAAAGAAATGTGTAATAATAACACACACACACACACACACACACACACACACACACACACACACACACACACACACACACACACACACACACACACACACACACAGACAGACAGACAGACAGACAGACAGACAGACAGACACGCGAATCATTAATGTTCAGTTCAGAGTTCACAGGATATTAAAACACTCTGTAGCTTCATCACTGAAAGCCGCACACACACACACACACACACACACACACACACACACACACACACACACACACACACACACACACACACACACACACGTCAGATTCTGAATTTAGTTTTGAGCAGCACACAGCCAAGCAGTACAGATAGTGGCCTATATTAAACATTATATTGTATGTTCCCACTGTCATTTCTTGTAATTATTGTCATAATCCCTTTATCAAGACACATTAAATAACTAAACAATGTTGGGTCATGACTTGTGATTGGCTTCGAACACAGCAGCCTACGCACTTATAAATACAGTCAGTAATAGTAGGCTAAAAAGCCTACATAAATAGTATTTCTGTGTGTCAACACTCACCTAAAATGTCCGCCGCTTCTTCTTCTTTCTTTTATCTTCTCTGAAGCCGGTTTATAATTATTTTTGATGAATCCAAAGCAACGTAATTTATCTAACTTTCTATTGAAGTGACTCGAGACAGCATTCATTCTCCCCGCGCGTCGCGAGCGGTCGCGAGCATAGAGTTCAAGGGTCGCGAGCCAGCTGTGGCATTGTTGCCAGATTTTTTGAGAAAAATAAGCAGCCAGGTCTGTGAAAACAATTAAGCCCAAAAGAAGCGACATTTGCACTTTAAACCTATACACAGGTTTATAGAGCTTTATCTACAAGCTCACAGTGCGTCGCATTTGCAACACATTGTGAGCTTGTAGATCTGCTATTTTCAAAAAGAATAAGTGAAATATTTCACTAATATTTACAAGCAACAGAAAAACAAGCCCAAAGTCGCTTATAATAAGCAGATATGGCAACACTGCTCAGGCCCCATAAAGGGAGAAGCGTCTGGCTGCAGACCTGTTCTGACCCTATTGCATAAAGGGCCCACTTCTCTGTAAAAACAGATCACAAAGCTCACAACGCGTCGAATTGCGACAAGATGTAGATCTGTAGATCTGTTTTGGTAACCATAGCAAAAAAAAGTGTTATTCAGAATCAAACTAGCATATTATTTGCCAATTGCGAAATTAAGTAAATAAGTTTGGATGAATGTCATGATAATAATAATACATTATTATTATTACCATTATTATTATTATTATTATTATTATTATTATTAAATCTATTATTTATGTCACATCACAAGAAAAGCATAAGAAATGTAAAGTGAAATAAAAAAAAATACAATACAATAAAATACAATACATTACAATACCATACAATACAATACAATAATATATACTGGGGGGGGGGGGGGGGGGGGGCAATTGTAACAGAAGAAAAATGGCAGGTATGATGTCTCCCCGGGATCCAAACTAGTTAAAATAGCAGATCTGCAAGCTCACAACGCTTGTAGATCTGCTATTTTTTTATTAATTGATGGATTTTTTATATTTTGTATATTATATATAATATTATATTATATTATATTATATTATATATTTTAGATTTTTATATAATCATATTTGAGCTGGGGACCCCCCACCCTGATAAGCACTTGGAATGTAGGAGTTGATGCATTTACGTTTAGTTTGACTCTATTGTTAAAATAGCAGATCTTCAAGCTCACAACGCCTCGCAAGGAAGGTGTTGTGAGCTTGTAGATCTGATATTTAAAAACAAAAATTATAGTATAGTTTGTTGATTACTTTTGATGCAGTAATGGTGGGGTTTTTTTAGGTACTAAAAAGGTCTTAAAGGTCCTTAAATTGTCACTTCACTGTCATCTGGGGACCACCCCCAAATCACGTGGGGACCCCCCTGGGAGTCCCGATCCACATGTTGAGAACCACTGATCTAACCAAACTTGACCAGCTGCTAAGCTGGTCTTTGCTGGTCTTTGCTGGTCTGTCCAGATTCCAGCCATCTGACCAGCTAAGTCTAGCTGGTAAGCTGGTCTTTGCTGGTCAGTCCACCCATTTGACCAGCAAAGACCAGCTACCAGCTTGGCTTTGCTGGTCAGTCCAGCCAGCCAGCTGGCTGACCAGCAAAGACCAGCAGAATCCAGCTTAGTGACCAGCTAACCAACTACACTGGCAAACCAGCCTGACCAGCCTGACCAGCTTGTCCAGCCTGGTATGCCATCTAAACCAGCTTAAGACCAGCCAAGACCAGCTAATACCAGCTAAAACCAGCAACCATCATAAGCTGGTTTGTGCTGGTTTTTTCAGCAGGGAAGGTAGCCACACCCCTCCTACAGCATACCCTACCTACTTTATCATCAATTTTAAAATAAATGGGACCATAATTTACCAAAACGCATTGAAGGAAGACTTTCAACTAGCGACTGGAAGCATATAGTATTTATGGCAATGTTTATTAAAGGGACTACACCATGAATTTTAACTAACAATAGCGCCCTGTGCAAGCAAAGCAAAGCAAAGCAAAGCAAAGCAAAGCAAAGTTTGTTGTTTACCCAGGGTGTCGGACTAAGTACGAAACTTGTTTCCAGCCGGACCCTGCATGGAAGCCTTGCTCAAGGGCTATTCAGCGGTGATTCATGATTGATGTGATGAATTGGGGAATCGAACTAGGGACCTTCCGGTATCAAGGCCGCCCCTCTAACCACTAGGCCACCGCTGCCACTGACAATGTGGTATTATGTGCCAAACAGGACAATGTGGTATTGCAGGTGAAAGTGCTTTATAAGCCAGAGAGAAGTTAGTTGGAATGAGTATATCTGAGGCTTGATTTAGGCTCAAACCTTTTGAAAACGTTTGAGGGACATAAGCAATATGATATTAAATATTAAATATTTTTTTTAAATTCATGGTGTAGATCCTTTAAGGTAATAAAATGAAGTGTAAAGTTCGGCAAAAACCCATCCGCCTGAATGCAGCTAATTACTTTTGACACCAGCAGGGATAAAACAGAAAGACTACAGGCCATTCATATGTCTCTTCCTATATAGCCTCAATTCACAACTCGGAAGCTGGCCCCTTGGTTAGTTCATGCAGGGCACGGAAGTCTCATACGCTCAGCTGTAATCAGCTGTCAGTCTGCTGATTGCTTTAAATCAGCCACGCTTTCCTGCACACCAATCACACCTCATTCCCTCAACAAGGCGGTCCGTGTAAATACGGCTTCCTCTTACACTGGATCTCTGCTTTTCAATTGTTGCCACACGCTCCTGCTGCTGCTGGGAAAACTTGCCTCCACCTTATAGTTCAGAGTCTTGCATTACTCAAGCGTTTAAACTGAATGTTGAACTGAAATTCATGTGCACATGGCTCTTAAGCAAACTGGAATTTAATGTTTGCATGGCTCTAAACTGAATTCAATGTTCTATGGCTTTATAATGCATTCAAGTGTGCACGGCTCAAGTTATTCTGATTAAATGTTTTGCTATGGGCCTCTTGTATACCTGTGGGGGGTTTAACTGAATTCCATTTGTTGCAATAAATGGTTAAATCTACTTTGACGTGAATGTTCCTGACTGAATTATCTTCCTATCTTGTTAGCCATTTTCACTTGAAGACAACTGTACATTAATCTGGATTCAGGATACAGAATTACGACGCAAACCGCCATGGTTCAAAAATGTGTTTCTAATCCTTCCACCAGGTGGTTGGATGCATACCAACCCCACGCAGGGTTCTAGTTTGTGGGGAAGACAGCCAGGGTGTACCTGGATGTCATTGTGAGGGTTCCAGTCAGAGTCAAAGATGACGACGGTGTCTGCAGTGGCCAGGTTGATCCCAAGACCACCTGCTCTGGTGGACAGCAAGAAACAGAACTGACACGCCCCAGGGGCTGGGGATAGAGAGAGAGAGAGAGAGAGAGAGCATGAAGTGAGGTGAAAGAAAGAATGAGAGAGAATGTTTTATTTCTTCCACCACTGGATTCAATTATTGTCAACACGTCAACAACACTAAGCCTGCTGTAGATGTGTTGTGATGATGCATATCAGTGAAAGGCCGTTCTAAAATGAAGAGTGACTGTCCTCCGTTCTCACCGTTGAAGCGGTCAATGGCATCTTGTCTTAATGCTCCAGTGATGCCTCCGTCAATCCGCTCATATTTGTAACCCTCATGGTCTAAGAAGTCCTCCAGCAAGTCCAACATCTTTGTCATCTAAAAAACAGAGAACGTAGAGAGACAGAGAGAAAGACAGATGGAGAGCGAGAGCGAGCGAGAGAGAGAGAGAGAGAGAGAGAGAGAGAGACAAACAGAGACAAGATTGTGAGGGAAAGTTACTGGAATGTACTTGTGACTTTAACATACACATCGTACTTGATGTACATCAATATCTGTAAGGGTGTGTGTGTGTGTGTGTGTGTGTGTGTGTGTGTGTGTGTGTGTGCGTGTGTGTGTGTGTGTGTGTGTGTGTGTGTGTGTGTGTGCGTGCGTGCGTGCGTGCGTGCGTGCGTGCGTGCGTGCGTGCGTGCGTGCGTGCGTGCGTGCGTGAGCGCGTGCGCACCTGAGAGAAGATCAGAACTCGGTGTCCCTGTTCCTTCAGTTTCCTCAGCATCTTCCGCAACAGCGTCAACTTCCCAGAAGCCTTGGCGAGGCCTGTCCCCTCATATGCACCAGTGCCTGTTTTGGGGGCTTCCTACATGCACGCCCGCACACGCGCACACACACACACACACACACACACACACACACACACACACACACACACACACACACACACACACACACACACACACACACACACACACACACACACACACACACATACAGTATATACTGTATGGGTATACCATATCACAAGGTAATATAAAACATTAAACATTGCACTTAAGAATAAATAAAAACACAATCCAAATATGAATGAGTTATTTAAAGCCTTCTCCCATCATGAGGAATGCACAAAGTCTAGATAATTCAGAGGCATGCTTTCCCTTTGTTCTATCTATTTTACAATTAGGAGTAGTACCTAAATTCATCAGGAGGTGTCACTATTTATCAGCAATTCAAGAATGTTTTAACCTACAACTCACTAATGTGCAGTAGGTGGAGCTGTAGCATTCAATTCCCTTACATATAATGAGAGGCATTCTTTAGCATTCTGTGGAAAGTCACAGTTTAGGCCAACTGCATTGTGAGAACAGTCTATGCAAGATCTAGTGCAGTGGTTCGCCTCAAATCTTTTAATTTCAAGAACACAGATAACTCAGAGTGTGTACAATTTCACATGTGTACACTCTCAGAGTTACAGACCAGTAAGAGTCCATTTGGAACCCCCTAAAGGAACCCTGAGGCATCTTGGACCTTTCCCAGCGGATCGTAGTAACGTAACTTGGCGACGCCCTCTTCTGTGAGTGACGCATGCGGAACTGCTTCGCCCCTAGTCATGCGTCACATTCCAGGAGGATAGCACTGCCCGGCTTTCTTCTGTGGCGTAAAATAGTGCTCGGTGCTGGCACTGCCTGGGGGGGGGGGGGGGTAATTTACGATTCTGTCCCTATCGATACATAACTCGACCAGTGCTGAGTCCGGCACTGCGACTCGCTCGCCTGCGCCTTGCTCGGCAGTGCCTCTCGTTGCTCAAGTCCACTTGAGACGGCGCGCCTCCGTCGCTGTTTTTTTGCCTAACTACATCCTAACTTAATATTAGGGGCTGTAGTCTGTTCTCACCAAGTGGGCCAAGTGGTCCGCCTCGCTGGGGGCGACAAAAACTATACCTAAACCTAACCTTAATCCCCAAAAAATAAATGGCATTTTACATGAGATAAATAAGCGGCGCCGGGAGAGGGATTCGATCCCAAGGCACTTAGATTGGGAGTCTATTGCTTAACGTTGCACGCCACGAGGGCATCTGGTATTGCGGATGTTTTGGGAGTTATTTAACGTGGTCCGCTCATGTGAGAGAGCTGTGTGTGTCACAGAAGGCGTTGCCAAGTTATGTTACTACGATCCGGTGGGAAAGGTCCATTCGCATCTTGGACCAGACTTTGGGAACCACTGGTCTGAGAGAGAGAGAGAGAGAGAGAGACACAGAGAGAGAGAGAGAGAGAGAGAGAGAGAGAGAGAGAGAGAGAGAGGTGCACATACTTCAAGGAAGCAATTTTATTAATTTTATGGAACATAGCTGACTGCAGCTGATTATCAGCTGCAGTCTGCAGTGCAACTATTTAACAGATTTTAACACCTGACGTCTCCCAATCCGATCTCCTGACATAGTCAGGCGATGTCCAGACAAGACAGCTTGGCGTGTACATGCCTTAAGAAAGGTAAAAGAGGATGGACCCTTGTGTGACTATAGACAATACAAGGCAGAGGTGGAGGCGGTTTGATATGGTTACCATATAGAGACAGAGCAGAAATGGCACTCAGGGATACTTGGATGTGTTCATCTTTCACTATGAAAGCAGAGAAACATGGTAAAGGTTTGAAGAAGAAGAGGAGTTTGGGTGAGTTGGGTTTTCTTACCAGGGATGCAACAGGGAAGAGGTAGGGGTGGTTGCAACACTTCTTCAAGTCCATCATGATATTGAGCAGAGAGACCTGGTTGCCTCCGCCCTTTGAGTTGAGGGCCTCAAAGTTCCTGGTTAGGATCAACTTGTAGTACTTCCTGGTTGAAACAAAACAGCAAAATGGCACAGCAAGTAAGCATGTACATATACAGTATGTTCGGTGCCACCCACTGGAATGCTTCTGTTTTTTTTCCTCTCTTGTAGAACTGCTATTTTTGATGCGCGGCACCAGCACGCAACTATGTATAAATCAGGCCTTACTTCTGCATGGGGCTGAGCTCCACGCGGACGATGAGCTCCGTTTTGGCAGGCATGTTCTTGAAGACGTCGGCCTTCAGCCTCCTCAGCATGTGAGGCCCCAACAGGTCGTGGAGCTTCTTGATCTGGTCCTCCTTGGAGATGTCGGCGAACTCCTCCAGGAAGCCATCCAGGTTACTGAACAGCGGGGAATATACGTTTATTTTCCATCACATGAACACGTCACTCTACAGATAACAGATTTTCAAGATCTGTGTCAGGGAGGTGTAAAGTTGGAGAGAGGAGTTATGGAGAGAGAGAGAGAGAGAGAGAGAGAGAGAGAGAGAGAGAGAGAGAGAGAGAGAGAGAGAGAGAGAGAGAGAGAAAGACAGAGAGAGGATCCCTACTTGAAGCGGTTGGGTGTGAGGAAGTTGAGCAGGTGAAACAGCTCTTCCAGATTGTTCTGTAGAGGAGTTCCAGTGAGCAGCAGCTTGTGATCGATCTTGTAGTCGTTCAAACGCCTGAAGAACTGAAGGTGGAGATGAAACATGCATTTGAATGTGAAGTTGAGTTTGGGATGTATCAAGATCTGTGTCATTCTGTATTTTTTAACTATTTTTTTTTTGTCTCCCGTGGTATTCAGGTGATGTGTTACTGTAGTACATGAATAAACCAAACAATTAAGTAAGTGAATGAATGAATTATGAAGTGGACACATTTATTGTGGTCATTACTGACATCATCATTGGTCTCTTTTAGACATGGGATAGTGATGTGCACACATACACACGCTTGCTACCTACCTTGGACTGGTTGTTCTTGAGACGGTGGGCCTCGTCCACCACCAGGCAGGCCCAGTCGATGGACTTGAGCGAAGTCTGGTCAATGGTCACCAACTCATAGGAGGTCAGCAGCACATGGAACTTGAGGGGGGCATCTCTCTGCAGGGAACATCCAAAAACATGCAGACTTTTGCAAGATTTTTGCTGGAGCATGCAAAAGGTTTGTGTGAGTATGCAAACCTTTCATCACAGAATGCTTAAGTATTGGATAGAAGCACAAAATATTCCTCCTCACCCGCAGCTTGAAGGCCTTCTTTCCTCCCTTGTTAAGCATATCTTCGAAGGAGAGCTCATTCTCTCTGATGATGGCTCGGCTGTCCTTGTCCCCCGTGTATGTCACCACATAGAAGTCTGGCGCCCACATTTCAAACTCCCTCTCCCAGTTGATGATGGTGGAAAGTGGGGCGCTGACAAGGAACGGGCCCTTGGTGTGGCCCTGGATGAGAGAAGAGTAGAGAATGAGTATGGGACTGAAGTCGCACACCTGTTATTGCGTTACTTGTGTGACCTTTGTGCACTGGAGAGAATACCAAAAGAACATTTCAGGGGCACAATCATTTCCTCCTCAAATTATCTTCCATACACCAAATATTACAAACAGGACATTTGTTTTGTGCTATAATTTGTGTAAGAGGTCATTGGAAACTCTTCCCAGTGTGTTCTGTGATGAGAGCTTGCCTAACTTAAAAACAACAGGATTCATGTAAAATATTGGCAAAGTTCCCATTAAAGACAAAATATCTAAGATCTTCTAAAAAAAAAAGTAAAATAACTATCAACCTATTTGCCTGTTTGGTAAACATGACATAACAGTTATTTGCAAATTGTATTTTTCCCAATAAGTAACCTGACCCTACTGGTTTGTACGGGTCACGCAATAAATAAATGAATAAATAAAAGAAGAAAGAAAACAACCCAAAAAACGTATCTCTCCAATGCTTGCTCTTGCGCGTACCTCTTTGAAGAGCGAGTAGAGGAAGACGATGGTTTGGATGGTCTTGCCCAGGCCCATCTCGTCTGCCAGGATGGTGTCTGTGCCCTGAGCCCAGGAGAACCGCAACCAGTTCAAACCCTCCAGCTGATACAGGTGTAGGTTCCCGCCTGTCGACGTCACAAAGTCAGGTTGCTCCTCGTACTTTATCGTAGGCTGGATGGAGAGAATGTTAACGGTACAAATGGTATTGTTATAATCAGTTATAGTTGCAGCAATAGCATTATTTACCCTGTTCTGCAAATAGTAGTAGTAGCATCAGCAGCAGTAGTAGATTTTTTTCTAACCATGTGCTGCAAATACCAAGAGTAATAGCAGCAAACGTGAACAGTTGACTAAACAACCAAAAATCCTGAGTCAGTGATAACTCACATCGTTGACAGGTGAGCCAAGGGCCTCATCGTCACCCTCCGGGTTCCTGTTCCTCAGCTTTCTGGGTTTGTCTGGGTCCTCTTTCATCATCTCGTCCCTGTCACACAGCAGTACAACAACCAACCAGTCAGGCTATCAATGAAATGTATCAATAAAATGGTCATGATCGATTACTCTTACATTAGTCTAACAGGCAAGCAATAAAAGCAACTATTCCTCTACTCGGCCATATTGTACGTTTGTATATCTGTTGGCAAGACATTTCACAGCATATTCAGATCAAAATCATGTTGAATTTACTTTAGGAGTTAGCAATGTCACCAACGGCACCATCCATTGCCTTCCAAAACAATTTGCCATTAACCAACCACAGACTGGACAGACCACCCATGTGATGGACAGGCTGAGGTGGCCCATACCTGTGTCTCCAGTAGTTGGCCTTAAAGACACTAAAGTCAGGCATGTCCAGGTCATCTCTCTCCCAGGTACACTGGTCATAGGTCAGGTCTCTCCACTTGAGCAAGTAGTGGTACATCCCCTTTTTATCCAGGCTGTGATTAACAATCCGATGGATCATCATCCACTCTGGCTTGATGCCGTATTTGTAGTACTTTTCATCCAAGATGGCGTACTGTGGGTCCTTTGCACGCCTCTTCTCGCTCTTCCCTGTGCCACCATCCTCCTCTCCCCCCGAGCCGTAGTCCAGGGCTGGGGGCTCATCCATGTCCGTCTTCCGCTGGTAGTTGCGGAACATCACTGAGTGAAATATCTCCAGCTGGGGGGGCATAGGGGACAGAAAGAGGTTCGCTTTAATATGAGACAGTATGCTGGAGTTCACCTGACATACAAACACAGTTGTGTATTGGTGTTGACTATGTTGGAGATAAAACCACTTAACCCTATATCACTTGTTTTCCTTCGACAGCAAATCTTTTAGCCAAAAATAGCCGATATACAAGTTCACAGATGCGCTAGCTTGTAGACCTGCTATTTTTGTCGAATGTCTGCCTATTATTATGAGAGGCCCAGAATAGGGACGCTAGGGTTCAAGGGAGTTAAGTTTCAGTCCCATATATTTACTTCTCTTTAAATGCCTTTTTATGCTTTATGTAAAGCCCAGAAATGTGTTACGCAGATAAACTAGCCGTACCTCAAATCTGGTGTCTAGCTCTTTCCTTCCTAGTATAGAGATTAGCATGTTAAACAATGTGTAACAATGTTTTGAAAAGTGCTATATAAAGAAGGTTATCATGAATATAATTTAGGTTAGAGGTATGCATTTGTTATTGTTATACCTTACCTGTAGTTCAGTGATCCATGTGCAGTGCCAGTAGGACTGGCCAGTCAGCTTGACGAAGAACTCCCGCTCGGGTCTGCCCTTCATAGGGGGCGGTGGTGGGGCATCGGGCAGGGCCTCCGGGGCAGGAGGCACAGGGATGGGAGCCGGAGGCTCACCCCAATGCCAGTGGAGAATCTTCTGGACGCGCCCGTTGATTTGCGGACACTGGGGAGGTTATGAGGTCAATATTATTGTCAGAAGTGTTAAAATGACTTGACTTTTGTGACTGACTGTGTTCCAGTGAGCTTTACGGCGTGCATTATCAGATAATTCATCAAAGGTAAAATACACATGAATGGACAACTTACGTTATAAGACTTGTATATAATAATATATGTATATATTAATTACAACATAAGACTATTATACAATTTATCACTTGAAAGCAGGTGAAAATGTCTTCATAGACTAATAAGACCGCAAAACCCCTCCAGAACACTGCAAAACGTTACACTGGAACCACACAGAATGGAAAGGGACAGGGTTGGACAGGATGGGGCAGGACAAGATCGGACAGGATAAGACAGGGCAGAACAGGACAGGATGGGACAGGACAGATGGGATGGTATGGTATGGTATGGTATGGTATGGTATGGTATGGTATGGTATGGTATGGTATGGTATGGTATGGTACGGTACAGGACAGGAATGACTAACCGTGCATCGCGGACACAGCCATTCTCCGTTGGGGATCTCAGGCAGCGGTGGGTTGAGACAGTGGATGTGGTAGGACGAAGTACAGGTGTCGCAGCATAACAGTTCCCCTCCGTCTTTACACACTCGACAGAACTCCATGTGGTCATCCTCCTCCTCCTCCGCCTCCGGCAGGATCTCAGGCACCACCGCCTCTGGTATCACTCTGTCCTCGGATTCTTCCTCAAACTCCTCAAAGTCCTCATCCTTCGCCTCCCACTGAATGCCCTCCTTCTCCTAGGAGAGGAAGGAAGGTAACATATAGCTAACCTCTCTCAATGAATGACTGAATGGGTGAATCCTTTTGCTGTCCGGCAGGAACCAGCTAACTCCATTTTTCCGCTTTTGCATTTTTTTTCCATAAATCAGGGCCATTGAACACCCTTTACATCTGTGTGTTGATTAAAAAATTATTGAACCAATGAAAAGTATTAAAAAGTGCTTCTGACAAAACCAGCTAAATCCATTGGAACCTCAAACTTTCTGCTAAACCAGCTAAGTTCACCATAGGGGGGTGGAGTTAGCTGGTTTAGCTGACTCCAGGCTCCACCCCCTTTTGACCTCCAACCTCATTGTGAGCTTGGAGGTCCGTTCAG
Organism: Gymnoscopelus microlampas; assembly: GCF_963454915.1. Lineage (NCBI taxonomy): Eukaryota > Metazoa > Chordata > Actinopteri > Myctophiformes > Myctophidae > Gymnoscopelus > Gymnoscopelus microlampas. The sequence continues at coordinate 20,012,858 of NC_139956.1, read as the reverse complement.
CTGTTCTAATCAATGATGAACAAAACCTCCTAAATCCACTTTTTTTTTGTTTTTGTCATTTACTGAAAAATGAGCATTTTGGAGTTAGCTGGTTGCTGCCGGACAGCAGAGATATAGAGGTTTGGGCCACTACGGAGCCTGCACACCTACGTTGCACTACTGATCCGATTTAAAAAAATAATCAATAACATTGATTAGTTAGATTAACTGTAGCACCCCTAATCCAACACTACCTGGCAATCTGAATTGCTTTCAGCCTACTCATTTTTCCTTCATCGCACGATAAAATGATGTAGAAGCAAAAAAGAAGAAGCTTGTAAAACCTCTTGAATGTGGAGTGGTGTGTTTACCACATTAAAGATAATGTGGTAAACCCAACTACTCTGGTACCCAAAGCACCTGCTAACCATCTCTTATCTTGGTTTTGACATCTGTCTTAGAGATCATAATGTGAGATGTGAAACAAAGCAAAATCACACAAAACCAATAATATATCAATCAACTAATAAACCATGACTTTAATTTCACATTGGTTGTACTAGTACTCACACAGTGGGGGCAGCTCCACTTGCCCTCGGGGGCCTTGTCCAGCTCAGGTTCCAGGCAGACGAGGTGGTAGGCTCTGGGACAGGTATCACAAAGGATGATCTCACCGCCCTGCTGGCACACCTCGCAGTAGTCCTGGTGGTCTGTCTCATAGCCGTCCTCCTCACCTCCTGCCACTGGAGGGACAGACAGACAGACAGACAGACAGTCAGACAGACAGACAGACAGAGACAGACAGACAGAGACAGACAGACAGACAGACAGAGACAGACAGACAGAGACAGACAGACAGAGACAGACAGAGAGACAGACAGACAGACAGACCGAGAGAGACAGACAGACAGACAGACAGACAGACAGAGACAGACAGAGACAGACAGACAGACAGACAGACAGACAGACAGACAGACAGACAGACAGACAGACAGACAGACAGACAGAAAAAGACATTGAGTAAAGATGTTAACGCATCTATCCCAGCAGATTGACAGCATTTATCATCCTGAAAACACAATGACACAAACTTTTAAACTTGACAGCCATTCTCCACGAAAAGGAGACATTATTGATATTGAAACTACACCACTACATTTGATATCAAAACGGAAAATAAAATATAACAATAATAATGTAACACAATAATAATGTAACACAGATCCCCAGCTGAAATCGAACCAACAGTGTGCAGCCCTAATGGGGGTCATCCCTATGTTCCCCGGGTTCTATGTTCCCCCACTAAGGTTAGGGTTAGGGTTAGGTTTAGGTTGGACCCGGGGAACATAGGTACGGTCCCCACTAATGAACTCTACTCTACCCAGTTACTACAATAATAATATTTTTTGCACATAAAGTCTATTCCTTCCTTTTTGCCAAATGCCTGTATTGTGAGTTTCATGTACCTTTTCCCTCCTCCTCTTTTAAGCTCTGTAGATCCAAATTCCAATTCAGTTCTACTGAACATTTATATTCTACATTATTCGGTCAGTTACTGGCATGCAAGGATGTGACATATTAAGCTGCATTTACATTTCTTCTTCTTCTTGGCAGGCCGTCCTGGTGCTCGCTTGTTCTTCTTCACGCGTCCGGAGCTGTCCGAACGAACTGAAGAACTGTGGACGCTGGAGTTCTCCTGCTCGGATTCATCTTCATCTACATCCTCACTCTGGAAGAGAGTGGAAGGAGAGGGACGGTGAAAAAATGTGGGGAAACAAGTCAATAAAGGACCAATTAGACAGAGCCAAGTTGAGAATGCCAGATTGAAAGAAATCATCTATCATTCACAAATCCATCCATCCATCCACACACACATTCATCCATCCATCCAGCTACACTGCCATGCATTCATCTATCCCTCCATCCAGCCAACTGCCCGTGCATCCATTCATCCAACCATCTATCCTACCATACATACGTATGCAAAGATTTCTGCAAGGGCCTTTGTCACAGTGTGAACACTTGATGAATTGAATACATTGGAGCACAATGGAAGCAAGCCCTCAGGGCTTTTTGTGCTATCCTTTTAGCATTACTGTATAACTGTACCTCTGTACTTACTCTGCAAACTGTGCAAATAAAGTATTCAATCAATCAATCAAACTTACTGAACAGCTCTTCTTCCTCTTGGGACCGATGGCTGCCACTGCCAGCTTGATTCGGATGGGGGCCATCTTCTTGGCCTTGGCTACAGCTGCAGTCTTTTTCTTGTCTGCGACACGAGGACTCTTGCTGCGCTTCTTATAACCTACCCCTGGGCAGACAGAGAGAAAGAAAACTCTGGAAAAGATTCATCTGAATCTTTTCTCTCGATCTCTCACCATTCCTGTATCCCGATCAGAAGAAGAATAACAAACTGCACATTACATTCTTCTAACAGCATTCTAGCTTTATGTAACCTTGTATACGGACGGTCAAAAGGTGACGAGAGGAAACAGGAAGAGAGATAAGGGGGTCCTTGAGGGGATTCCAGGGGGTCCCCAGCAAAATGTGCATCAAAAATCTGTTACTTTAACCTTATATGCAGCGGCTATTTGAAAATAGTCAAACTACAAGCTCACAACACGTCGCAATGCAACGTTTTGTGAGCTTATAGATCTGCTATTTAAAAAGAATCAAAAGAATATTTTGGAAACATTTTAACAACACAAATCTTGTATGTGGGTCCCTGGCACAAAATATTTTCAGATCAGGGTCATACATATTAATTTGGGGGTCCTTGATATAAAAATGTTTGAGAACCACTGAAAAGCACTGGGGGAAAGGGGTGTTTTCCGCTGACCTTTGCCCTCTTTAGTCTTGGCTTTGCGAAGCGGAGGCGGCTGCGGAGGTGGTTCTGGGGAGGCAGTCGCCGCAGAGACCTGCTCGGCAACAGCGATGGCGGCGGCGGCTGCAGCCGCTGCCACGGCAGCACCGTTGCCTTTGAAGGGGTTGTTGGAGCTGAACTCCCTCCACTTGGCGCCCAGGATGGTCATCATCTTCGACATGGGGATTTTGGGGTTTTTCTTAGCGATCATGGGCCTGGTAGAGAGAGGTTAGTCTAAACCTTTCCCCCCAACTTGAGTTACATGTATGAGCACTTCAAACAATTGTGTGGCATAATAAAATTTGTTATGTTTCGTAAAATCAAAAGAGTCCTAATTTGGAAAGGGGTCTACATTACTTTGCAGCAAGTTAGAGCATGACAGATTTATCTGTGATATTGGCCTATCACAGATGCGGAAACTTTTTTATAGAATATAATGCAGAAAAAGATGCTTGCGTTAATATAGAAAAGGTTCTATTTGTGGGGTTTTCAATTGTTTTTTTATGATTCTTACATTCACAGTGAGGTTTACTGTTTCAGTGCATTGATATCATTTTGGACAATAAAGTGTATTAACGACGGCACAACGCACAGAAGTCACTTCTGGTCAGACGAAGGAGGAGCCAGGCCCGGAGGCAACCCACAGTGCCTAGAGCCTCCTAGTGTCGCCAACACCTGCTAACATCTCATCAGCCACCCTAAGCCCCCAACAGACAGTGGGGGCAGTAGCATGCCACTTAGATACAGACCGGGGTCTGATCAGCTATGAAGTGAAAAGCAGGCAAGCAGCATAGAAATCAGGGAGCACTGACACCGTTCCCTCTCTGCCAAGCGACCCCAGACTGGCCAACATGGTATGTGAAATAAGCAGGTTTATTATGATTTTAAAACCTAATGGTTGTTGAATTGTTGGCACATGAGAAGCCTGTATGCTTTAAAAAATGGTGAGAAATGAGGCAAAATATAGCCTACATGATTTGAAGGTAACAGGAGAGGTGGGCACCAAGGAAGAGTGGGCTATTTTTTCCAAAATGTAAAATAATAAAATATACATACACGTACTAAAGTAAAGTATACATGATTAGAAAATGCTTAAACATTCAAGCAACAAATAAGGTCTAATATTTCTGCAATTGCTGCAAATTGCTACAAACCCTGTATATCCAGTCATTTTGGGGCATAAACAAGAAGTTAAAGGATAAAATGAAGTCTGATAATGATGTACCGTGCATGTTCACATCATATTATACTATACTTAGCATTACTTAATACCATTCTTCAAATATTTAATTTTGTCCCTAGCGCCCACCTATCCTGTATCCGATTTGAACATGCTTGTAGAACATTTCACATTTAAGGCCTAATTATGTATTCAATACCATTTTCCAAAGCATACTTTTAATTTTTACTTTTACACATTTTGAGAACAATGTCAAACTGCAAAACATACATACATAATTGATCTGGTGTATGGCTGAAGCGTTGCATTTCATTTCCTTACAACCATGTTACAGTAAGTGTGATGTAGTAGCCTGATGTAGGAGTAAGACCTGTTTGTATTGTGTTATCCTACTATAATTCTAGTAACCTGACGGTGGGTGGGTGGGTGGATGGATGGAGTCCTGGGTCTCCGATCAAACTGCGCATGCGTCGTGTTGCCAGGTTTCGCGAGAGAAACAAGCAACGAGGTCTATGAAAACGAGGCCAAACCAAACGAACCCTATACCACCAACATTGGCCCTACAGCGCTTACAGTCGGCCGACATGGCAACACCTAGACCCCGCCCACTCTCTCAGTACAACTCTTCCTATACGCCCGTGGGGAGGGGTGACCGCGGGCCGGGGGGAGAGCCATATGAAATCCGTGTTAACGGAATCGCGGTCGGAATTGCGGAAATGACCAATCAAAATGGAATTGGAATAAAACACGGACTATTGCAGAATTTGGAAAATAAAAAATATTCGCGGTATTTTTTTTTATCGCGCATTTTTACAAATCCACGGGCCACCACCATTTTGCATGGTCACATCCTACTTTATAAACAGTAAAATCCACGTAGAAATAGTCTTACAAAGACGATAGAAATAATAATACATGGGTGACGCCATTTTGCGCATGCTCAGACCGAATTATTTTGGGAACATTTTTGCGTATAACACAACAAGGGCCATTCGCGTCCGCGCAGTTGAAACGTGACGTGAGCAGACCTGATTGTATGGGTAACACATTTAACACACGTGAATTAAAAATAAACTCTGATTAATGTTGTTAGTGGTGTAAAATGCCATCAAAAAATATACTCAAGCCTGCTGCAGGGCAACAGAAAATAGCAAGCCTATTTTGCTATTTTATATAGCAATTTTGTATATATATATATATATATATATATATATATATATATATATATATATATATATGTATATATATAGAACTATAACAACATAGTATTTATATATCCGTTTTTATATTTATATTTTGCTATATTAAAATAGCAAGCCTATATTGGTGCTATTTAATGTACTTATATACTGTTCTATGTTTGCATATAATTTGCAAATATTAAAGATTTGGAATTGTGTAGATTTCTTTCAGAGACATGTATGGACTGTTATATCTTGAACATTTATTCATTTCCACTTACCAGACACTTTTTTTATGGTAAAAATTAGCATAAAAAGCAAAATACAGAATTCAGACATATTAAAATGGAAAAAACAGAATTTGGGAAAAAAATAAAACGGATTTCATATGGCTCTTGCCGCGACGGGAGCGACCGGGGGGGGGGGGCGGGGTGGGTTGCCACGACGGGACGCGCACAGGGGAGAAACCGCGCGACAGGACGTGCATTAACCCCACGTTTGCAACGACTTTCGTCTGCGCCCTTCACCGGGTATGGTCTAGTATGTATAACTGTGACAAAATGCATAGTTTTCTATGCATTTTGGGGGTTCAGAATCAGAATCAGAATCAGGTTTATTGTCACATCACAGGTTTACAAGGTAAAAAAGTGGGTGAAATTTGTTTTTGTACATCATTCCCATCGCAACGTTAGTTCCATAGAAAGAAGAGTGGGGAGAGAGAAGAAGAAGAGGGGAGGGGGGCAAGTGGGAAGGAGGGGTTTGACCCCAAAGACATTTGGAATAGGTGTCCCTTATTTAAATTTCTGGGAGTTGGCAACCCTAGTTACTTTGTTGGTTTACTTTGATTGGAAACATTCCCCTTGCACACGGTTCTTGAGAACATTCACCTCCCCCAGTATCCCTATTGAGATGTGCAGCCTTTGTTGCTTCACAAACAAAGGCATATAACTTCCAAACTGATTCATGCAACACCATTAAACTTAATAGAAATCCTAGTCATGGGACAAGGAAGAACTGATTCACTTTTTGCACCAATTGGTCAAAGGGGGGTAGGGGGTTGGACAGTGGGTGTGGCTTCTCATTAAAAAGTCCTGAAACCGCTCAGGTGGCGCAGTGGTAAAGTCCCTGCCCACCACCACGAAGGTTTTGGGTTCGAATCAACCGTGGTGCAACCGGCATTGTCGGGCATCTATGCGAACACAATTGGCCCATGTTCGGGGGAGGGAAGCCGGGCAGGGAGGGTCATTGCATGTAATCCTACAGGCTGGGCGGCACCTGCCAGCAGGGAGTGTTGGGCGGGAGGAGTAGGACGAAGGCCCTACGTCCTCCCGGTGGGGGCTTTTCAATGGCAGGTGAGTCAGGAGGATACAACAGCAGTGACAACACAGAAATGTGTGTGCGGAGGAATCAATTGGCACAACGAATAAATTGTGGAGAAAAAGGGGGTAACAAATAATTGGCTACTCTAAATCAAAATTAAACAAAAAGAAAGTCCTGAAACTTCTGAACGGATTCAGGCAACACGATGACACTTCGAGGCAATGGTTGGCCATGGGGCAAGGAAGAAAGAAAAACGTTTCACATTGATTGCCAGAATGGAGTTGTGGTGGTGTCCATGGCTTCTCACCAAAAAGCTATTTATTGTGTAACACCACAGGTTGATTATTGTATGAGTGATACCTCATGAACTGGCTGAAGGCCTTGTAGTTGGTGAGTTCCCTGTAGTCCTCCTCAGTGAAGGTATGGTCAACATCCTCCAGACCCCACTCCTTGGCCAGCTGGGCTGACGTCTTCTGCTCTATTGGTTGCTGAGAAGAAACAACAGATCAGGGGCTGTGCTCACGTTAAGTATTTTACTTTGCCACTAAGAGTTCTCTTCAATGGCACTAAAACATCCTAGATGCGAGTTCTGTATTAAAACAGCAGAAATCTTGAGTGTTGTTGACCTCGTTGCTATGGATGATGTTGTTTTTCATGAACACACTTACTACGCCCACAGTGATTGGTTTATAGGGGACTGGTCTGTGTCAAGCTATGTACTGTATAACTCCTTGGTCTGTGTCGGTGAAGTCATCAGAAAAATACAATAGCAGGAGGTACAAATCCTGTGCCATATTCAAGTTTGAATAATTACTAATTATTCCACACTTGATTCAAACGTGAAAACAAATACAGTATACTACACTTTTGAAGTATATGTTCCACTCTAAAAATGTATGCTAGGGAAATGCATAAATAGTAAAAAAAAATTACAATTATTACAAAACCCATGGATAACAATATATTGCTAGGTAAACTAAATATTCTTGTGTAAAATAGTTAATAAAAGGAATGACGTTATTAAAGGTAAGTTTGGAGTCGGAATAACTCCATACAAGCTAAGAACAAAGCATGAGAACAAATATGGTTCAACATAAAATATGTCTCTCCCACTTGTACCTATAGAACATTGAAGAATTAATTCATACAAACATCTACTACTACTATTTTATTTAAACTAGGTTACACTAGGCAACAACGGTTTATTCATAAATAGGCCAGTTAGGAGCTACTTTTAGCCTTAAGATGTTTCATGAATACGGCCACAGATTACTCAAACCACTGACCAGATAATTCCATTTATAGGCTAGATTATTCAAACATAAGTGCATGGATCCTCTACTTTGGATGTTTATCATTTTGATAAACCTGCTTGTTTAGCTTTGACACCAAAAGATGTACACTCTATTTTACTTTGACCCCGTTTGCATTGACTAGGATCATTAAGGTTTTGTTCATGTTAATTCTTTCCTTTCTTGTACCTTTGTCGTTTCCTCCTGGCTGCTGTCCCTGTCGCCATCATCTTTTTTCTTCTTCTTGGTTTTCTTCTCCTTCTTCTCTTTGTGCTTCTTCTTCTTCTTCTTCTCGCCAGATCCATAGTCGCTGGCTGCGCTGTCTGAGTTCTCGCCATAGTCTCTGTCTCTGTCTGAATCTCTCTCTACATCACTGTCCTGAAGAAGAGGAGCGAGGAGGTGGAGGAAGAAAAGGAGCAAGGAAAAGGAGGAGAGGGAGTGAGAGGATGAGACGTGAAAAAAAATAAGATAGAACAGTCGTCCTCAAACTCTTTAAATTCAAGGACCCCCATAACTCTGAGAGTATACAAATGGAACCAAATGGACCCGTAAGGATCCATTTGGTTCCATTTGTATACTCTCAGTTACAAACTTTTAAAGGTCCATTTAGAAACCCTTTGTGATTACAAATCCAACACAGACACAGTGGCAAAACTTACAATCTTCTTGCGTTTTTTCGCTTTGATGGGTTTCCCCTCCTTCTGTTTGTCTTTCTTCTTGGTCTCCTTCTTCTTTTTCGGTCGTCCTTTCTTTTTGGCCGGGATCTCCCTGTCCGGTGCCTCCCTCTCTACGTCTGGAGGAAACGGGGGAGTTGTCAGAAGCAGCGGAGACAACAGATAAAGGCAGTTTGTCACGGTGATCTTTCCAATAATCTGCTACCAAACATCCAGCTAATCCCCTGTTGAACACTTTCACAACAAAAGCCGCATAATAGCAGCAGAGGCGCCGGTGACCTCTGCCCTTGACTGAATTGCGACATATGCCAAATTAGTTCCAGTCAGTGTGTAGTAAGTGGATTTGACAGTTGGTATTGGTTCAATACAAAGCACAGGCATAATTGGCTTATGGAGGTATGCCTATATGAACAATGCTAATGCCAGATCAGGACATTTAGATATACTACTGCAGCGCCTGTTTGGGGCATGGCTGTTTGGAGTGTGGGACTGTTTCGGAACGTGTGCCCGTTTGGAGTGGCTCGTTTACTTGGCCCCTGGAAGTGCTGCTTGCAGCAATGGTTCTCAAGTGGGGCCCGGGGAACCCCGCAGTGGTCCTTGGGGTTGGTTCCAGGGAGTTCACAGCAAAATGAGGAACAGTTTAAACACTTAAGCCGTATTTTATTTTCCAACTATTCGGAAATAGCCGATCTGCACAAAATCTTTTCAAATTGGGAGTCCACGACTAAATACATGAATAAATGTATAAATACAATTTGGGGGTTCTTGACATGAAAATGTTTGAGGACCACTGGCTTGTAAGCAGCTGTCCCCAGAACCGGTCATCCAATCGACTTCCCACTCAATATGTATGTAATCATAAACATAAATAATATTTGTTATTTCTTTTAAAAGCTGAATTACTGTATTTTTTTATGAGTGAAGTACATCATATCAAGGCAGATATAAAAGTATTTCTAGTAGGTGTTAGGTAACAAACTGTTGTAAAGCCAGGCTGCTCTACTAAAGAGCATGCATGGTCACTCCTATTGCATAAAATGCTCCGAATTTGAATCCCTAAGCTGAATCTTGTGAAGGTTCACTAAGTATTATCTGCTCTTTTCGTTTTCAGAGCACAGTTTTTCCATGGTAGCCTAGCAGGATAATCAGGGAAATGTATTCTGAAGTCACAGCAACTCATAACTAAATCACTGGGAAGGCAGTGGAGAGAGAGAGAGAGAGAGAGAGAGAGAGAGAGAGAGAGAGAGAGAGAGAGAGAGAGACACACACACACACACACACACACACACACACACACACACACACACACACACACACACACACACACACACACACACACACACACACACACACACACACAGATAGAGACAGAAAGAGAGGGATAATTAGATTGAACATTTTGAGAGAGAGAGAGCAAGATAATTAGATTGAACATTGAGAGAGAGAGAGAGAGAGAGAGAGAGAGAGAGAGAGAGAGAGAGAGAGAGAGAGAGAGAGAGAGAGACACACAGACAGACAGACAGACAGACAGACAGACAGACAGACAGACAGACAGAGGGAATTAGATTGAACATTTTGAGAGAGAGAGAGAGAGAGAGAGAGAGAGAGAGAGAGAGAGAGAGAGAGAGAGAATGAAAAGCAGCTCCAGGGCAGGCTATAAACACAGTGAACCATAACCAGTATGAGGGCTGCAGTCTCCCTCGTCGCACCAGTCTGTTTGATAGACCACATTTGTTCCATTTTATTGTCTGCCTTTGCCTTTGTACTGGTATAACAGCAGTGCAGTGCGCGCCCCACCACCACCACCACCAGCCACCAGCTCCCCGTGCATCCAGGCAACGTGCAGCTGAGAAAAGTGCCGCCAGGGGCGGCAGCAACGCGCACTCCGGTCTCGGTGATTCAGAGGCCGTCAGGCAGCGTTCCAGTTCAGTGTGCTGAACTAGAACATTCCCACACCTGGGTGCTCGACACTCGGCTGCGCGCCGCTGGAGGTCGCGGGGGGTTAGAGGCCACGACGGGAAGCGCGCTAATTGATTTCTACGCGTGTCTTGTTGTCTCACAAAGGCTGGCCCCGAACAGTGTTGCCATGTCTGCTTATTATAAGCGACTTTGGGCTTATTTTTCTGTAAAGTTGCTTTGTAAATATTGGTAATTGCGCGGGTTTTTTTGGGCTTGTTTCTTAGGTGTAGCTGCTTATTTGGCATTGTTTCCAAATTGTTTGAATTATTATTTTAAGCAGTGGTTCTCATATGTCATGGACCCCACATTAATATGTAGGCCTATTTGTCCCTAACCCCCATCTGAAAAATGTTTTGTGCCACGGGATTTGTACCAGATTTCTATTACTCAAAAATCTTACAAATATTCCACATTTTATTTAAATATATATTTTTTTAGAAGTAGCAGATCTACAAGCTCACAACACGTCGCATTGCGACGAGTTGTGAGCTTTTTGTGAGCTTGTTGTGAGCTTGGCTATTTTCAAATAGCAGATGTACAGTAGGCCTATACAGGTTTAAAGTGCTCATGTCCCTTTTGGGCTTGTTTTCCTGGACCTGGCTGCTTATTTTGCACACAAAATATGGCAACAATGGCCCTGAATAGGCTCCCATTTATTCAGTGGTGATACTCTGAAGACACTATTATACGCCTTGATTTAAATGACAGCTGCATTATAGAAGGCAAACATTTAGGCAACTTTTGATATCCGAGGCTGCAATCTGGCCAGGCTCATTAAGCCATATTAGGCTACTTTCACTGCCATTTGCTTCTCACCCATGCATAACTTCCTCCCTCCCTCAGAAACTTCCAGAAGACCATGCTTATTATTGCCTATTGATTATTTAGGAATGATTTGTTCTTGCATTTGGTCTGCTGTAAAAAATAAAATAATAATAATAATAAAATACAAATTTAAATAAAAACATTAAAATAATTTAAAAAAAATGAAAACAAATTAAATTCTATGACACGTAGCCCTTAATGAGAGTGAAAGGCTGAGCATTTAATTATTTGTAATTAAAAAGCCTATAGGCTATTGCTGCCTCAGTGGGCTAAAGTGAAAGTGGCAAACAGGCACACACACACACCTTCTGTTATGATGTGAAGTGAGCGGCATGCACTGTCTGTCCTGTTTCTAACTGTCTCCGTCACAGACAGCGACAATGGGTTGTGGGGGAAGTTTGAGTCACACAGCAGAATGTCACACTATCATCTTTCAGCCTTTCATGCCTGACAGCAGCAGACGCATCATCATCATCTCTTCAGATCCGATCCGATAGAGAGAGATCAAATAATAGGCTGCTATGGCCGGGAGTCCATGTTTTTGCTTGCAGCCACAGTCCTTGTCGTGAGCTTTTACCCTTCACGGCGACCTTATTAGAATAATATTGTAATCGTTTTGTGCGTCGTATGCGGTCCAGGGACAGGTCGAAGGGATGAAAAGGAACATGCGTCAACTTTATAGGGAATGCAAATAAGGTGAAACGAAAGGCGCCTCCTCGGCAAGTTGGGTTTAAAGTTGTACTATTTCAACTCTTTAGCCTGGGATACGTTGTGAATCGAGAGGCTACGGGAGCGCAACACTTTGGATGATGTGCGGCACATCATCTACGATCCACGGGGCAGAATGCAATGCTGCGAGGTGTTTGATCAGCATAACGGGGTTTATAAAAAAAGAAAAGTGGAGTATGTATGTGTGTGTGTTTTCTATTTTGTACGCGCGCTCCCGTACGTGTCTTTCTCTACTGTACCTGGCAGCGCGGCTCGTGTTGCAGTTTCTCGAGGCGCCGCCGGCGAGTTGATGTCGCTTCTGTCGTTCTGATCGTCCAGGTCCTCGTCCTGATCCTCGTCCCCTTCTTCTTCATCAAAATCTCCTCCTTCCTCGGAATTAACCACCATGCCCTCGTCTTCCTCACAGGACCGGAGAGGAGAGGACATTATATTCCCGTCATCGGATCGGATCCCGTCCCGTCCGGCTATTCTTCCCCGAATTATGATGATATTTATTTAATATTCAAATCGGGCCACCAGAAAAAAAAAGTGTGGGGGGCGTTTTAGGAATATTTTACACTAAGGCAGAGCAACAAAGATGGCCGCCCTTATATTTATTTTTTAACAACCCCCCCAATAAGAAAAAATCCCCTTACATAAAAAATGGCTGACTATATTATTTCAGAACGCACCCCCTCCCTCCTTTCTCTCTCTATCTCTCTCGCTCTCTCTCTCTCCGTGATCAACTCGCCCCCTCCCTCCCTAAAAAACGTACACATTGTTACCAGAGAAAAGGGGTGTGTGGCTGCATGTAAGTTACATTGTTACTTGTTTGTTTCTATCCCCGGATCAGTGCACGGATTCGACAGACTTGCCTGGTTAACTGTCACTTGCAACAAGATCACACGCAACAACTCTCCCTTTCTGCATTGCAGACACCCGAGACAAATCTATCAAATATGGCCACCTTATAATTCTTCGGTTCGGAGCCCCCACCGTGGTGTAAAAAATATTTTGGAGCAGGAGGGGTGTGTGTGTGTGTGTGTGTGTGTGTGCGTGTGTGCACGTGCGTGTGTGTGTGTGTGTGTGTATGAGTGCTGGGGAGGGATTGTGAGAGGGGGGTTGGGAAAATCTGCCGCAGCCATGCCCAGACTTACATCAGATTGTATTGCTTAAAAATTAACCACTTGTGGTGAGGATGAAAGCAATGCAAAAAAATACCAAAAAACAAACAAACTACATTTCCCCACTAGACTGTTCCACCTTAAAGGATTTAATAATAAATAACCCAATTTACAAAGTAGACAGCAAATATAAAGACAATTCTGGAGTCCTACTGTATGACACAGACTCATAAGCAGCAAGTGTAGTGTAGCCTACAACTGTATGGCAGTAAGGCCATGGGAATCCCTAGACCTCAGCCAGACTTCAGTTGCTCCACTCAGGGCCCTTTTGTTTGGGCAAAAGGAATTTTGATTTGCTTTTCACATTCAAACCTCAGAGAAAAAAATGAGCTGTGCATAGAAATTGTGAAAACGATAGAAAATACACCAGGCAAAATATATTCACTGTCCTTCAGAGCCTGCCTGACTGCTGCATGAGCTACAATGTTTTTTTGAGCACATTAAAAGCAAGAAACAGTCATTCACTGTATAACTTAATGCTGAAGTTCAGTGTGGCAAATGCAGGGTGGCAAATGCAGGCATCGAATTATTGAATATCCTAAATGATTAACTGTAAAAAAAAAAAAAAAAAAAAAAAGGAAAAGAAGAAAATCTTTGAGGAAGTTACAAAGCAGCCAGGTAGATTGACAACAGTGCAAAAAAAGTAGAAGAAATAGCAAATGTCATTGGGGTTTGTTTTCTTAAATGTTCTACTTTTTTAATCAAGATTGATTAAAAAAATATTTATTTAAGAAAACAAACCCCAATGATCACTATTAAATATTAATCTCTCTGAACCTTTTAATCCAGTCTAAACATACAGCCTAGCGCATAACACAGTATTGCATAAGTACATAAATGTTTAACTAGACTTTTAAATACCTCACAAAATTGCACTTCGCTTCTTGTTCGCTTCTTTCACCTGTATGAGTAGTAAAAAAGAAAATAAAAAGCCGAACTACAGGCTGAATAGCAGAAGCATATAGGGTTAAAGTGGACAAACTGATTTTGATGCTATATTAACTAATCTTTCTGGGGTCCCCTGGGGGGGCCTTTGAGAACCACTGACCTATAAGGGGTCTTGTAATATGACTGATGGTTGGGGGGGGGGCGTCAGGGGTCAGAGGGGAGGTGGTAATTGTAATACAGCAAAATGCCCGGGGTGTAGAGGTCAGGGTCCATGCGTAACCGGCACAAGTCCTCATCGTCATCCACTAAGCCGTTTTGGCTCAGCGTCTTGCTCATGTCCAGGGGGACTCCGTTGTGTTTCCAGGTGTACTTTGAGGCGTTTGAGTTGTAGTGTAAGTAACGCTGCAGGATCTCCTTCAGTGTCTCCTCTGAACACACCTGGCCAAACCAGAGGATAGACATGAGTTATAGTGCTGTCATCACTGGATTACAACAGGGCAGGTCACGTGACAGATATGATGTATAGACAAGTCAGTGTCTTGTGTAGAACAGTGGTTCCCACACCTTTTAGCTCGAAACCCAAAAGAGAAATATGTCTCACCGGGACCCAAACTTAAAAGTGAACCCACTTTAGCCCTATTTAATTGTGAAAAAAAACAGATCAACGTGTTGTAGATCCGCTATTTTCATTTCTTACATTTATGTAGGCCTATTATAATTTTTGGAACATTTATTAAATTGTTTTGAAAAATGTTAAACTTCTTGAAAAAAAAAAGATTATTTTACTTTTTGTTATAGTTGAAATGTTTTAATTTAAAAAAAGGAAGGAAACCTTACAAAAAAATTACATTTTCTCGCAACCCAGAATGGGTCATAATAATAATGTGGCCCCAAATCAGGAATTGATCTGGACACAATAGATTTAGATTAATTTATATAGAGTAGACTGTAAAACATTTTTATTAAACCCTTTAAGTGTAAAAGTGGATCTGGGTCCAACTTTTATTGAGGATGTAGCAGATATTTAGCATTATGTTTTATTGTTATTAAAACATGAATACAATATTTTGTACGGGAGCAGTGTTTCAGTACAGGGTGTCATACTGTACTGTGCTACTCCGACAGGTGGCTGAACCAATCTATCTTGTCACCTAGTGACAAGACAGTGGAAAAGAAAGGAATTTATGCCTGATCCAATGGTACATGCCAAGTAGGAGCAAAAATTAGATGGCAATGTAAGAAAGAAGCTAAATAGATGCATATGTCTCTGTCTCAATCTGTACACTGTATCAATGTATTTGTATCTGGGAGTGGAGCCCCCCCCACTAAGCCCTGGCCATGTAGGACACTGCTGCTGCCAGATAGGGCAGTTGGCGGAGGGAAACTGCTCTCTGTCCCAAGCACTAGAGGAGCTATGCTGTGCATGTGCTTGTGTGTTATGCGCGTGTACACGTCTTGTGGCATTTGCACCCACATGTGTCTATGGGGTGTGTGACAATGACTGCACGTGTGTGTGTGTGTGTGTGTGTGTGTGTGTGTGCATATGTCACACTGTGGGTGCAACAGCAACAGAGGGTAAGCCAGGACTCCCTCATACGCCCCAGGCCCCGACACACTGTACTACTGTGCTGCTCCACCCCCGTGTCAGTTTGGCAGGGATTCATGTCGTGGATGAGAGGGGAATGCACCTCCCCTGTGTGCTGAGTGCCAGCTAACCCAGATTTTATGCAGTGTGACAAGCAGAGAGAAGACACCGGCACCTGTGCTCCATTCACTGCAATGCTGTGTAGAACAGTGGGAGCCTGGTGAGCAGATAATGGCTCAATACCGTTCAGACAGCAGGGGCTTGTAAAGGGGGAAGTCTTTCAGAAAGCAGTAAAGTCACAGTTAAGTGCGCTGTAGGTATGAATGCGTGCTGTCACTCCGCATTAGAGAATTTTCTTTTTTTTTGTGCTGCTATAGATCATGGGCGCCGCCTTACCCCTTATGCCTAAACCTTTTTGGCATTTTGAAAAACATTTTGAAATGGTTCAAATAGCCGATCTACAAGCTCACAACATGTCAATGTAGATCGGCTATATTCAATATTAAAAAATGGAAAAAAGGTTTAGGCATAAGGGGCAAGATACGTTTGTGGAAGCGCTAATTTGGTTTCAAAATGTTGTCTTCAGCATCACATGCATAGACTTCGCCTGCTGGCTACAACATTTAAGCCTATCTGAAAACCAGAGCAGTTGTAGTCAACATCCATAGGGCTGCTGCACTCTTAACAAACGTTGATGAATATTTATCCATACAAAGAGCAGGGTAAAAGGGGAAGAGCGACAGTTCCTAAGTATGACCTTTGGTATGCAGTGGTGTCACTGAGGCAATTTACATTGCCACAACAGTAATAAAAAGTGGCCACCAATCAGACTATTGTTTGACAAATATCTATTCTCCCGATCATATGATATTGTACATCTGCATTGGTAATCCAAAAACATAAATCCAACCAATATTGGATTTCTTTAGTCGATACCTAATTCTGATATCAAGATGAATTTAATTAATAATTTACTTTTTCCTGGATAAAAGGGGCTTAAATGCCATTTTACATATTATATCCTTTCTCTTAAGTTTTCACATTTTTAAGTTTGAAATATTTGAAATGACCAAACCGGTCTACCGATGATGTTATTGGTAGGCAGGTTTCTGCGTACCAATGAGTCAGGACCCTCCTCTGAGACACAGAGTGTGTAGACAGATATGGTGCCATCTTATAATGAGCATGAGTGAGGACCAGTTATATGAATATAGGCTGAAAATGCATGGTCCTTTAAAGAATATAAGTATTTTATCAATTATAGTCGGTATCACAGTATGAGCTGGAGTCTGGAGTATGAGCACTCACTCCATGCATTGCATACACTTGTACCACTAGTTTTAAGTGTATGTGTTCACCTCCAGCCTTTGCTCCTGTTTTGTCAAGGTGTTGACGATACGTATCCACCTGGTTTTAGCAGTGAGTAGCCCCACCACGTACTGTGGATCTTTCCACCAGGGATATCCGAAGTCATTGGCCCAGTCAGTGCGAGGGCAGGAAGGGGGCACATGAACAAAGCGCCCCCTAGGGGTGTAGTACTTTCTACAGCCAGTCACAGGGTCAATATGGGTTCGAATCTGAGAAATGAGTAACAATGAATGCACAATAGGAACAAACCTTTAATGTGTTCAGTACTGATTATTTTAGTTAATATTACTCACATCTTTGGTTTCAGGGTCAAACCAATGGCTGATATCTTTTCCTGCACACTCTGCAATAGGCATCAGAAGAACATCACCTAGAAAATATCAAACATGTTTCATTTACAAACAAGCTGCCAGTGACTGGCACTGTCTGGCAGTGAGCTTTCTTGCCAAGTGCAGCTGCTGGCTTTGAGCCGGTCAGAGCAGTGGAGCTCTCGCTGGACTCGGTACGAGGGTGTGTCACTCATACCTCGGACATGCTCATTTTGCAAATGTCCACACTATGGATATTCGCTTGCTGATGCTGGTGGGAATTCAGCGTAACAAGTCCTGCTGCCGTAGCCTACGCAGCGAATTTTCTAGAGCCCCGCAGCTCCAAAGAGTCCAGCCGTCCACAAATATGCCGCAATTCACCAGACCTCCACACCTCTAATGAGTCCTTCCTGCAGGCTGCAGGAAGGACTTGAGAATCCTCCATTCCCGGTGCTGATGTGGAGGTCTGGTACCTCATCATGACGATGACAAGGCCGTCACTGCTGGATAGGTTTATAAGCCTATCCAGCAGTCTGCAGTGATAGATCAGATTCCAAAGATGAGATCTACCGATCAGTGATCCTCTCTCAAGTCTCCAAGACTCAGAAGTCTCTGACTCCCTTCAAAAGCAAGTGTCCTGAATCCCATAACAGGGGTCTCCCTGTCTCTCCAGCTCTTTAGTGAACAGAAAATGCATGCATTTTCAGGTAAGGATACAAATCACGATAAACAAGTGAAATAGGAAGCAATGACACAAAGAAATGAACAGGCAAAATTAGAACTGCCTGGAACACTATAACATTTATGCTGATAAATGACTCTCTCCTGAGTCCTGAGCGGATGGAATATTATAGAGGTAGAGGGGGTGACCCCTGTTACTGAACAAACACTTCAAAAGCAATGATTGATTACTATCAGAATATAGAGCTTTAAATTTCACACGCACCAACGCACGTGCACAGACACACACACTTTGTTTTAACCAATCATTATCACGTTTAATAATACATACATTAAGTTCTGATCTGACACCCATGCGACGGGCTTTGGCCTGTTCCCATCAACCAATTGTTTTGTTCATTCTAGTCATTTGTAATTAAGTGTTTTCAATTTAATCAGTAGAAATACATATAGAAATAGTTAGTCTAAATATTAGGTTAGCTTACATGCAGGCTTGATTGGTACTCCCTGTAGGCCACTGTTTCCTAAACAGTGGGTTTTGTGGGTCACGGACACATTTTTATGGGTCGTGAATAAAACCCCTTTTTTTTTCTTTGTTTCCAACAATTGTTTTAATGATTTCAAAAGAAAAACATGAACACAAATCTGAAATAAAAACTAATTCAAACATTTTTCAAAGGAGCTACTATTAAAATACTAAATAATCAAAGGAATTCCTTAAATACATACAAAAATACTTAAGAAGTAGTGAAAATAGCAGATCTACAAGCACACAACACGCCGCGATGTGACGTTTGTGAGCTTGTAGATCTACTATTTTCACTATTTTAGGTCTCGGGGAGACATCCGATTTCTCTTTTGGGTCTACAGCTAAAAAGTTTGGGAACTTGCTCTAGGTTACTCACCTTTAAATGGCTTCATCAAAGGTGTCAGATCACACACTTCGCCCAAGAATGACACCCACAAGTCATCAAGGGTGTTGTGACAGGACACCTCGCTGGGGGTGAAGTACTTTGGCATCATGGTTTACAAAGGCCACGTCTGTCTGCGTTCAGTACAAAACAGAAACAATATCCGACACTAAGTATTAAAAACAAATAATAATCAGTGGTGGAAAAAGTATTCAAATGTTTTACTTAACTAAAAGTGTCAATACTGCAATGTAGAAATACTCTGTTAAGAAAATTCCAGAATTAAAAATGTACTTGAGTAAAAGTACAAAAGTATTGGTATCAAAATGTACTTAAAGTTCCAAAAGTAGAAAGTATATTCATAATGCAAAATGTCCCATTTCACAAGTTTTCGAATGTATAAATTGTTTAAAATTCTTTTGATAATAGCAGATCTACAAGCTGTCAATGCATCGCATCACAACGCATTGTGTGCTTGTAGATAGGCTAATTTCAAATGGCCGAAATGTATAAGGCTGAAATGGGTAATGTATGTTTTGTAATAATAATCAAAATCTACACAGCAACTAGTAACTAAAGTTTTTAAAAATAATTGTAGTGCAGTAAAAGTATTATATTTGCCTCTGAGATGTAGTGGAGTAGAAGTAAAAGTACTGAAAATTGAAAATACTCCAGTACAGTAAAGAAATACCTCAGAATTTGACTTAAATAGTCTACAGTACTTTAGTAAATGTACTTAGTTACTTTACACCACTGCAAAACAATATATCCGTAATTGAAAACAAACAACAACGAAGCCAAAGTATCACATTTTTTACTATACTCTCTCTGACAACAGTCCATACACTGAGCGTCTCTGTGGTTGCTGTGGCAACCACGCGTGTAGCCATGGTTCACATGACAGTCGTCTGCCTGCCTCACGACCGTCATGGATGCACTTCAACCTGGTGTGGGGACTTTCTCCATTTACAACCCGTACATCTAAATAAACGTTTAGATTTCAAATATGAAGTGCTTACCCCATGGCAACGGATGTTACAATTATGTACGGCCACTCAAAAGTACATGTATCTTCCGCATTGTTCAATAAAAAGCACTTTAAGCCAATCAATGGCCATTTTCTTAATGTTTTCGCCGTATGCTTTCAACTACGCGACCCTATCGGTTGGAAGGTGTATTGCACTCTAATACATCATAACCCTATGAGAAAATGGCCACCAATTATTATTGGATTAAAATGTTCTTTTTTAACAATACGGAAGACTACTGTGAACGCGTAGGGGTACTACTGTGAACGCGTAAACAATTGTACCATCCGTGGCCGTAGGGTTACATTTTAACGTTTAAACGGTTTAAGTAGATGTGCGGGTTGTAAATGTAGAAAATACCCACACACCAGGTTGAAGTGCATCCATGACTGTCATGATTATGACAGTCATGTTTCAGGGCTACCACGCGCGGCGTGATACAACAAAGTCGAAGAAAATAATAATCAAATAATATATTATAATAATACAATAATGTATCAAACTTTTGATCAAAGAAAGTCATTATGTATGTATCTAAAACATACATATATGTTCTGTATAACCCGGTATAACCAGAGAACACCATGATATTATTTTACCGAAACATTCCACAGCGAAGCGACACATCGGACTTCCGGTTGAGCTGGTCAGTGTTGCCATGTCCGCTTATTTTAAGCGACTTTGGTGCTTCTTTTTCTGTTAAATTACTTGTAAATATTGGTAGTTGCGAGTTGTGTTTTTTTTTTGGGCTTGTTTCCTTATGTTGTTGAAACCAGTGGTTCTCAAACATTTTCATGTCATGGACCCCCAAATTAACATGTATTTTCAACCCCATCTGAAAATGTTTTGTGCCAGGTAGCCCCGTACCAGATTTGTGTTGTTAGAATGTTTCAAACATCTTACAAACATTCCACATTTTATGACAAGATCTTAGACCTAGACCTGGTTACTTGTTTCTCTCGCAGGATCTGGCAACCCAGGAGCTGGTCCTTGAGTGAAATGTGTCCGCCTGCAGGTTGCAACTGAAAGAGAAGGAAGGCAGAGAAGAAATGGCTTCAACTACTGAAGAAAATGGTCCATCATTCCATGTATGTGTTTATATTTGCTCCAAAGATGTAGCTTAATACTTAATACTACTATTATTATTATTATTATTATTATTATTATTATTATTATTGTTATTGTTATTATTATTATAGCAAGGCTTGTTATGCCAACATTCTCTGGTGGCTAATTCGTTAGCATCATCTATGTCATGTCTGTTAAGGTAGGATAACTGTCCAACCATATGTCATATATTAGCAGTTTGCCAGTTACATAATGTTGTGATTCGGGTCATTTTATATGACTACTACTACTTATGGCCATAGTATGTAACTTTGCCCTGTGTTTACTGTTTACATAACAAAACAATACATATTTGTTTTGCCAATCATTTCCCTCTATACCAGCAGGTATGAGCTACTGGAATAGTGTGGTGGTGTTTACCTGCAGAAGCACAATGCCCTCTGACTTCTTCTGGTGTTGTCAATGTTTGTTTGCCCAGCGAGAGGGCTATGTGAGAGGGCTGTGTTTCTACAGGTAAACACCACCATACTACTCCAGTGGCTGATGACTGCTGGTATAGAGGGAAATGATGAGTTATTGAAAAAAAACAAAAAACGTTTTGTTGTGTAAATACAGGGAAAGGTTACATACTATGCCTTTAACTATCTCCTATTGAAAGCAAATCCACATTTCACAGCTCCTTGCAACATCACATCACTTGGTCTTTTTTTGCCAGCAGTAATGTTACTATTAGACATATTTCCAAAAGTAATTTGTAAGGTGTTAATATCCCTACTTTTAGAATTAAAGAACAGTATTATGTCTTTATTCTTTAGGAGCAGCCTGAAATGTCGTCATCGTTCCAGGCCAGACAGAAGCTGGAAGGACTGCTGAACAAAAACATGAGGATAAGAATGACAGACGGTCGGACACTAGTGGGTCTGTTCCTCTGCACTGACCGGGACTGCAATGTCATCCTGGGGTCAGCTCAGGAGTTCCTCAAATCCACAGGTAGGTTTGATACTTGGAAAACATTATAGGCTATGTGACAATTCTTTAAATTAACCCATTAAGACCTGAGGCGGATTCTACAAATGTCTTCTAAATCCTAAGTTTTCTGAAAAACGTTCTGTTACTATATCAGCGGTTCTCAAACCTTTTCATGTCTAGGACCCCCAAAATTATATATATTTGGCCGCCAACCCTCATCTTAAAATATTTTTGTTCCAGGGACCCACAGAAGCAAAGATTTGAGTTAAAAATGTTTGCTTTAAAAATATATATATATTCAAAGATTTGCTCAAATTTTCATGATTTAAAAAAAATAACAGATCTACGTGACGCGCTATGAGTATGTAGCCTGGTAAACCCTCCCTCCAGAAATCTCATTTCCATGGAAATACGACACGGATGCTTTCCCGGTTTTAATGGGTTAATGTCTTCTAGGACCGTTTGTGTCATGGAATATTGGAACAGAGACATGTTTATACCCTTTTTAATACTTTTTTTTGTCTCATGTATCAGATATGTTCTCTCAGGCGGAGCCCAGGGTCCTGGGGCTGGCCATGATTCCTGGTCACCACATCGTATCCATCGAGGTGGAGGCAGACAGCCTGGCTGACACACAGGGCTTTAGAGGCAGCCACTGACCCAAACCACCACCACGCTGAAGGACAAGCAATGCTGCCCAGCTGGCAGGAACAAGGACAGTTCTTGTTTATGATGACAACAGCTGAGCCCAAAGGAGAGAATGGACTTCTGGAACAGTGATTTAATTAGTCACCTATACTAAAAGACTGAAGAGCTCCTCCCGTTTCAGTGTTATGGGGTTGTGCATCTGCCAAGCTTGAAATAATCCTCTGCAGTGGCAACAGGACAATGCTGTGTGTGTTTACATACTGTATATGTAATAAATCAGTATCTGTAAAGACATGGATGAGTTGTGTAGATGAACTGTTTGCCGGTTGACTTCTTATATTTTAAAATACATCAGTATTGTCTTTTACATCAATAGCAAGGCAACGTGAAAGGTAAGACTTACAAAAACAAGTTTGTTTTAATATTTTAATTGCTGAGCATGTCACAGCAGACTCACTTTGACAACTAAAACCAGAACCCCCACCAAATTAACCCAATAAAATCTGACCTGCTGGAAGAGAGTTGACTGAAATACAAGTATTTGTCACATTCAGTTGGTCAAGATGAGAGACCAGGATTTAAAACATTTACAGTTATTCTATGGATTTGTTATATTTGTGATACTTAGTAGTTGTCTGCCATCTTGTAAATTATAACTTTGCAGTTGAACAAAAATGTCCTTCCATTTATGCTTGTACTGCAGCAGATGTGTGGCAGTGATACTGGGGGGCCTCATCTATGAAACTGTGCTTGGATTTGATCTTCAAACATTATATAAAAACGTATTTTTCATTGTACTTTTCCTGACCTCCATGGGATTTGGAAGACAAGCTTCATCTCCCTGCACTATAAATACACCACCGCCAATGGGCAAGGCTTTTTAAGAAATAGGCACCAATACTGTCGAATGCACGCAATACATCTATAAATGTACAGTACACTTGCACCCATTTCAGAAAATATTTGCATTTAACATAACCGCTGCCATTCGATGGTTGCTTTAAAGTAATTTGGAGTACCGTTGAGTGTGTACAGTACATCTTCCAATATGGGTGGACCCAGAGGCAATCAAGCCCTTGAAGGTCAACTTAATGTAAAATGTTCAGTAGGCTGGCAGAGTTTATTTCCAGTGCCTAAAGAGGAAGCTCTTAAAACCGAATACACTGGAACGTATGTCCAATTAAAAAAAAATCCTCGCAACAGAACAAACTATAGAATTTATAGATATTCAGTGAAGCTGCCCATTTAACCTCAGCATTATTGGTACCATGCTCCACCAATGTCACTACAGAAGACTTATAGGTCTATATATAATGCACGTTACAAATGTAATCCCTTCTATAAATGAGGCCCCTGATTAACCACTAATGTGAGACTTGGACTCCTCTTTGAGGAGACATCAGTAACTTAAGGAGTTGACAAATTTGGAGTGGTTCTTCAAACGGTAAAAAGTGCAAGTTTTCAAAGACATGCCTTGAGAAGAGTGAAAAAGGAATTTTTCTTTAGTTGATTAAGATACTTTTCTGTTGTCCAGAATCCCGAATATATTAAAATGTAAGTCATTGAAATCAACCGTTTTTCCAAGGGGTTTAGCTTAAATCATAGATAGGAGTGATACTGTACCTTTTTTAGGTGAGAACATAATACGGAAAGTAATACGCCTTGACGTAAATATCTCTTAAGTCCTTCCTACTCACTGTCAATTGGAGAAATTAGAACCTAAAACAGAATTCATGCTTCATTCCTGTTATCTTAAAACAGCCACAATTTGCAAGCATGAATACCTTCTTCCTAAAAGTAGAATCCAGGGAACCAAAACTATAATCAGTGGTGCCGTCAAGCAACATTATAGACATTAGGAGCCTTGCTTTAATTCTCAACACCGAAATAAGCTTTCTTTCATTGGAATCTTAAAATGTCAGAGCCTACCATTAGAACACTGTCCTCAGAGAGTCATCTTGATTACTGCAGCAATGACAAAAAATCCCTTTGTGATTCAATGTAAATGGAGAACCTCAAGAGATTCTCCCTTGATGTTATCATGGATCAGCAGCCTTGGTTCCCTTGTTTCTAGCTCCTAGCTCAGGTTCTTCATGCACTCACCAACAGAGCAAACTCTAAATGATCATGGGGGAGTGATTGCCATTCCAGGCTTCCCACTTAACCACTATATACTTATTTGACCGGAGTATTTGTACTAGGGCCCCTCCTGTTTTCACACTGCACAAAATGTCTTTGCCGAAAATAGCAGATCTACAAGCTCATCACATTGCAAGCTTGTAGATCTGCAATTTTTGCTGAGTGTTCGCCCAAGAATAGGGACGCATGGGTTCATGTGGTTAGAAGAATACAGCGAGCACAAAGCGACTGACAAGACACTGACATTCCACTTCCAACCAAACGAAAGAGCTACTGCATAAAAAAGGAGTCCCTTAATGGCAGTTCAAAGAATGGCACACAGAAAAGAAAAAGTAGACAAGACAACCTAAAAGAAATGAGCACTGGGGGACACAAATGATCGCTTTCAACCATGTTGTTGTTTTGAAGGACTTATACGAAACTGTCGTCGACCACGGGGACAACTTCATCCAACAGAAACCAATGTGGGTTCCATTGCTTTTGTGGTGGGGGAGCCTGGATTTTATCCTCTGTACAGCTCAATCCATCACTGAGCAGACGGACTCTGCATTAAAAGTCAAACACCCATGAAAAAGCTCTTAACGACTCCAGAGTTCTTCCATAGATTTTACATTGGTCTCCCATCCTCTTAATATTATGTCCCGTTTCCAACAAAGTCATTTATGGACGTCCGCCTGCCTAATTGTATTGGAATTTGAAGTGGAAGTTGCCACCGGACTCAAAAGGGTTGAAGTGGAAGGGCCAGGCCTGCCCACCTTGGCCGCCGTTCTGCTGGCTCTCTGGGTCCAATGGGTCCTCGCCAGCATCAAACTTTTCCCGCTTCTCTGCAATGGCAAATGAAAGAGTGGGAGAGGAGCGAGGAATAGATGAATAAATGACACTGGCTAAAGGTGGAGCCGTGGCTTTCCTTGACAGGTATTGGGTGACATAAAGCAATCCTACAGGAGTATAACCAGACAACACACATCATCACACAGAAAAATACTGTGGTGAGCGTTTAGAATTATACAGATACTCTATGCTATGTTCTGCAGTGTTATTTTGAACTACAGTCAAGGAACGGCTTCCTGATAACAATGTATTAATCACCTTAATGTCATTGTAAACCTTTTGCATGCTTTGGACACCATAAAGGCAAATTCATCTTCCATATTTGTGGCTTAAAGAGGAGCAACCTAAACTAGAAGTCAAATATGTAATCAAGCACAGGTATCGGGTCAGACCTGGGTCAGTGAGGACCTCTTTGGCTGAGGCGATATCAATGAACTTCTTCTCCGCCTCCTTCTTGTCTGATTCGGACTGGAAGTTGTCTGGGTGCCACTGCTGTGCCAACTTCCTGTATGCTTTAATGATCTCCTGCTTGTTGGCACTCCTGAAGAAGATAACAAAAATTCTAAAATGGTGGCTCAATTCGCTCAAGCTCCTTCTCCTTTAGAGAGTTTAGGATTTGAGGAGAAATGGGAAGGAATAGAGATGGAGTGCAAATACACAGTAGTATATAAATTAAATCAATTACATTTTTGAATTTTGACACATGCCAAGTAGACGTGAAAACTGAATAGTAACCTGTTGACCCCAAGGATTTTGTAGTAGTCTCTCTTTTTTGAAATTTTGAGCATTTTCTGTGCTCTCTCCAGACCTTCTCTGATCTCATTGTTGTCTCCGTCAAACTCCCTGGCCTCCTGGTAGTCCTCCACCGCTGGCAGGGGATGAGGGATGGCGAGATAGAAAGAGAGAGACAGAGAAAAGGAGAACTTATATTAGTAACTTTGTTCAAATCTTTGTTCTAACAATTTAATCTGTGAGATATGTTTCTTGTGTGGTTTAAGCCGACCTATGAGTGATCCAGGGCCACAAATGAACAGGTAATTACAAATTGTATGAACCAATCTTACATATATTGTCATGTTTAAAAAATATACATCCATAACACAATTTAACAATGTACTTCCGTGTTATAAATGGCATGTCTTTAATTACTGAAATAAGAGCAAAAGGGAGAGAAAGTGCAAACTCATGCCATCTGCTGGTTGTGTTCAAAACATTTTTAATTACCCTTCATTTCCCCATAGGGGCACTTTTTCATTTTGCATGAAACCTTGAACTTATTATGTTAAAACATTTAAGCATGTAAAGTATGAATAACATAATAGAAGAATATTTAGCAGCATATGACTGTTTATATACAATTCATCTACATCCAGCACTGTTTTACACCAGACCACCACCACTCAAAACAAAATAGAATAGTGCTTTGCTTTTTTGATCAGATCCAAAATATAACAAGTCAGCCAATGAAATGCCTAAATTGCGATAGTGACGTCACCTAAGCGACAGTCTTTGGAGTCCATTTTGGAGGAGAGAACAAAAAAAAAACACTGGTATAAGTTGTTTTTGTCTTTTACTGTCAACTTTTAAATTTGAAACACAGATATTGTCCAATATTACTGAAGGTGGGGGTGACATAATAGTGTTGTACAACCTGTAAATTGTATTAGATCCAATTCATTGTTAAAGGGGAATGAAACCCTAGGGCAAATTTTCCTGTTAAAAACTACAGAAGGGTATAAACAGGCAGGCTGACCTTGTAGTGCACTATAAGCTAATAAAAATAATGGGTGCGTTAGATTTTGGTGTGCCAACGTGCAAGCGTTGACAATAAAACTACTGTTATATCTTGATACAGAATTTCTCATATCGCTCTTTAAATACATCCAACATATTTGCAAACTTCTATTTACATTTATATTGCCTGACCCTACATGCCCTGTCAGATAACAGCCTAGTTCAGTGACATTCAGCCGTGTGTAAGGGCCACTACTACCTTTTTCATACTCCTGGTTAAGGATGAATGCCTCGGCTCGGTCTCGGAGGATGTTGGCATTGCGAGGGTCTCTCTGGTGGGCCTCTGAACAGATATCTATGGCGTCTTCAGCCATTTTAAGCTGGACAAGGCAAAACAAATGAAATAAAACGTTTTAACTTTCTGTACATTACCTCAGTGTCCCTATTCTGGGCATGTCATAATATGCAAAAGAGAAACATCTGCCAAAAATGGATTAACATTTGGCGAAAAAATAATCAATTGTTACATACTATTATTAATATTTTAAATAACAAGCTTGTGAAGTGACACATTCTGAGCTTGTAGATATTTTCAGTATTTGTCGTACAACGAAGTATACAGGGTTTAAGTGGTTGAAATAATCTGCTCCAATGTCCATCAGCTCATCTCACCTTGACCAGACAGAGGCAGATCCTCTCCTTGGCCAGGTTGGTGTAGTAAGGAACGTTAGGCTCCGTCTTCATCACTGACTCATACTTGTCAATGGCTTCTTCATACCTAGAGTAAAGTAAAAAATATAGCACATTTTAGGCTGGTTAATAACCAATAGTACTATATGCATTTAAAATGTAAACTGGATTATACATTTTGTCAGTGTTATGAATTACTGACAAGATGATAAGTGAAAACTAAGAAGACAACACAAGAAGTATATAGGGCTTATATTAAGTGGTTGCAAGAGTTATCAATGGAGGTACTGACCTTTCTTCCTGGATGAGCTCCTCTGCCGAGTCCAGCTGCTTGCTGAGTTTCTTCACCTGTTTGTAGTGGCCGAAACACTCCTTATCATCCTGATCCAGCTTCAGACACTCCCGAATGTGACTGCACATCGACAGATGAACGGACGGACAAAGGAAGGACCAAGGAAGGAGACAAAACAACATTTAGACTCAAGTTTTAAACATCCACGTTCAACGCATCACCAAAGTCACAAAAACAAGACAAAAATACTGATCGCAAACTTCGTCAAACTTTTTCATGCGATTTCCCCACTAAGCCAGGGAAGAGTCAATATCCAGATAACCGAGCTCACTTGAGCGAGTCGTGGTGTTCTCCGAGGCTGTAGTGTAACGTGCTCAGCTTCAGGAAGGCAGCACGGTTGTCATTGCGTAGCCGCGTCGTTGGTGTAAGGTCCAGGATAGCCTTCTGGGGGTCACCCAGGCGGATGTAGCATTCGGCACGGAGCTCACGTGACTCAGGATCCCACGGGGAGATCTGGAGAGACACAGAGAACCTTTATGGAACATGGATATACTGACACATGGTAACCATGACCACATAATCAGGGATCAGCAGAAACATAGTCCTCAGTCGACTCAGTCACCCTATAGTTATCTCCCTCCCCCCGTTTCTTCCAGTTAAGAGGGAGTTTTTCGTTGCCACTGTCGCAAAAATTGCTTGTTCAGGGTGGGATTGTCGGGTCTCTTCTCTACATGTAAAGTGTCTTGAGACAACTTGTTGTGATTTGACACTTTAATAAAATTGAATTGAATTGAATAACAAAGCTCACCACCCGAGGGCTAGCGCAACCAAAACCACCACAACTACTAGGCCCTGCCACTCAACCCCAACTTCCACTTTATTGTCACTTCATAGGTTTACAGGTGAAATGATTTGTCATGCATGCTCCTATCATTTACAGGGTTGAAAAAGGCTATAAGAAGAGATACAGAAAGAAAACAAGGGAAACAGGTCAGATATGTCAAATAAGTCCTAATAGGAGTAGAGTTAGAATATATACAACCCCACTTCGGAGCTGATTGATTGAATACTTTATTTAGAAAGACGGTGGTAAAAGTACATGGAAGTACAATCCACAATACAAGGTCCTTTAAACTGCATCGCTCATAAAAGCACTTGGCGTATTTAAAATGAGATCCCTGTGCACTCAAATCATGATGACATTTAAGAAGACATACAAATATACACTACTATGCAGAACGTCATACAATCAGCTTACAGGTTACTGGTATGAAAAACAAGAAATATGTACAATAGACAGTTTTAGGAAGAGGGGAGGGGGGGGGGGTAGGTTAAGACAGGGGCCAATTTGGAATTGCAGCCTCCTGAAGGTGATTCTTTAGGGCAGTTTTGAAAGTGAGTAGGGTTTTACACTCCTTTACTCCTTTGGGTAGGGAATTCCACTTTTTTGTTGAATAGCATTAGAAAGAGTTCATTCCCTTGTTTGTGCCAAATCTGGGTTGAACATGATCAGTGGAGCTGCCTCTGGTGTTATGATTGGGGACTTCATTTACGTTTTGGAAGTATTTTGACAAATACAGGGGGATCCCAATGTTGTGTCAAATCTTGTAGACCAGGCCCATATCAAGTTGCCGTACTCTGTCCTCAACCCTGAGCCATCCAACCCTAGCAAATTGAGCAGGGGTTAGATGGGTTGTATGATTGAGGCCAAGAAGTAGCCTTACCAGTTTGTTTTGGGATGTCTGGAGCCTTGTTTTTAAGGCCTTAGTGGTGTTGCGAGAATCTTCAGGGTATTCTTACTGACTACCCAGAGCCTTTGTCAACAGACAAACATTCACATTTACTGCCCTGTCTGTCAGCAGGCCCCAGGGTAGAGCAACAGGGTACTGTACCTCTATGACTCTTTCCAGCACATTGATGGTAGTGCTGTAGTCCCCCTGGTGGTGGGCTGCATGGGCCTCTTCCTGAAGCTCCTCCAGCTCGTTGGTTCTCATCAGCTGGTCCTCAGCCTCCTCCTGTGCCGGGTTCCGGTCCAGCTGACATGGACACAAGAATCCACAGGTTAGATATTATAGTTTCCCCATTGACAGTCTATAGCATGACAATACAAGTATCCTTGTATTTGTTTATAGGGAGTTTGCATGAGTTTACCAGGGTGGACTTTTTCAACTCAACTAAACTAATTTATTGACTGTTGGGGCGGGGCAGATTTAGCTGTTCTAACACCTTTCCACACATTTATTGCTTATATGAGAATACCAAATTATAACATAATAGTTCAGCCTTTTCATCTAATTTCACCTAATCATTTAAAATGATATGTTGCCCTAACTTTAATAGATATTTGACAATAGCGAAAACAGCCGATCTACAAGTTATTCAATTATTATTATTATTATATTTTTCTTCAATGTACTGTATAATACACAATGCAGTTTAACAGTCTTGTTGTTCCACTTAGATTGTTTTCAATATAATTATGGCTAAAAAGATAATCGATAGTTGCGTCTCTAAACAGCATGCTCAGTAGCCATCTTCAGCAGTATACTACAGGTTGTGATGACAAGAGGATCTTGATCTAGACACACACAATAGAAAGTAAACTGGGACGGTGATCATCACATGCCATAGTACTGAGCGGTATGACTTACCACTGCCTCGAAGTCCTCCCTGGCCTCTCGGGTGTTTCCCTGCTTCAAAAGGATATTTCCCCTCTGCATCCTGGCCTGAATGCACAGCAACGTGAAGACAAATGACAAAGGGAGGGAGGTGAGTGAAATGGAGATGAGTAGAAAGAGAAAGAGAGAAAAGGTTAACAATAATAACATTACATATATGCACGACAACTAGTCTGGATACAGGAAGAGTGAGCACCTAAACATTGTGGGCACCTCAGTGTTTCTGAATGCTGAATGTTTGCTGAATTTAGACATTAGAATATGTTTTTTCATCTCGTGGAATAACACATTGTACGTGAAAAAGTTTGCAACATGTACCTGTCTCAAATGAAAAGAGTGTAAAGCCAGATTTAGTCCATACTCTAAATCTACTCTAAATCCATACTAGTATAGCAGTCACGTTTTGACACGTTGTGAGTGTATAGAGATATCCTTAGTACACCATCATATTTCAACTGTAAAGTCTAAAAACAACCAAATGGTACCTTATGGGTCCATTTGGTTTCTGAGGCACCCAGTCGTGTGAAAAAGAAAATACTAGTGCCTTGACTTCTCAGGTGCCCACTCTTCTGGTTACCACTAATCCTCTCCGGTGGAGAGTTGATATGAACTTACAGCCAAGAAGTCAGGCTTGAGTTGGATAGCTCTGGTCAGGTCTGGAAGC
The DNA here is from genome assembly GCF_963454915.1 of Gymnoscopelus microlampas. Classification (NCBI taxonomy): domain Eukaryota; kingdom Metazoa; phylum Chordata; class Actinopteri; order Myctophiformes; family Myctophidae; genus Gymnoscopelus; species Gymnoscopelus microlampas. The sequence goes on along the minus strand of NC_139956.1, from coordinate 19,981,208 downwards.
GCAGATTTGGATTTTCCCATGGCCAGGAACACAGCAGCCCTCTTGTAGTAGGTCAGGTAGTTTTCAGAGTCCCCCTCTGGAAAAAGGGTGAAATGGACTGTAAACTGACACAATTCTGTCTTTGGGCCGGCCATTCCAAGTCAACATAGAACCCATAATGCCCAACCCAAACTGCTTATTTTCTTGGACATATTTCAGAACCCGCAAGGTGACATTCTTTGTCTGACTCTGAACTGAGCTATTTATATCAGTCTGCAACTCTCAGATGGGTGGGGGTAATCAGAAAGACACAGGTGAGAGGATATAAAATGGTCAAATAAATTACCATAATGGACATACATTAACCACCCTGGCATCCTTATTTTGGGGCACGTCATTATAAGAAAACATTTTTTTTTAAATATAAATACTCATACAGTATTTTAAATGTTCAAAATACTGTAACATTTTCTATCGATTACACACCCCATGAAGCCTTGAATTCATGGAGATTTTTTTTCCTTTTGTGGCATTCCTAAGCCAATAATTTGATGACCGGCGGAGTCTCCCGTAAGAGACTCAATGTAGACTCTTTGAGACTCCGCGGGTCACCAAATCATTGGCTTAGGAATGCGACAAAAACAAAACGTTTTTTTTTGTTCAAGGCTTCATGGGGTGTGTAATTGATAGAAAATAAGTCATTTTTTGGGTGAACTACTCCTTTAAGTGGTTAAAAATCTAAAAGAGGTCAAAATGTGGGTGTAACCTTACCCACAGCAGAGTGGTAGTGGGACAAGGCTTCTGCAAGTTGACCAGCTGCCAGAAGCTTGCGGCCCATCTCCAAATGCTGCTCAATCTCAACATGAGTGGCTCCCAAGACACCTGTAACATAAAACCTCACTAGGAATACACTGTGCTGACAAAGAGTATGCTAATAATATTACGTAAAGGGTATGCTAGAATTATGACAGTAACATGCCTCGTCACAGGTTAGCCCAGTGGTTCTCAAACTTTTTCAGGTCAAGTACCCCTAAATGAATAAGGATTTGGCCGTGGACCCCCATCTGAAAAGATTTTCAGATGTGGTGTTAAAAATGTAAAAAAATATTCAAACATTTTCAAAGAATATCATATATTTAAATAGCTGATGTATGTAGGGCCATGGACCCCACTTTGGGAACCCCTGCATTAGACCACAGACCACCATAACTCTGAGAGTGTACAAATGGTAAGGGTCCATTTGGTTCCATTTGTACACTCTCAGAGTTACAGCAACATCCATTTGGTTACTAACTATCCAACATTTATCTGGGTACCCCCTGGAACTCGCTCAAGGACCCCTGGGGGTCCCCGGACCCCACTTTGAGAACCATGGGGTTAGCCTAGTCTGTGCACAATGGTGGAGAAAGGCAACATCACGTAGTTTAGCCTGTACGTTGGCATTGCGGTTTTAATCATCATAAACATTTTCAAGAATAATGTAAATTATATGTGTGGTCAGGTTTTTAAGTGCCAAGAACGACTTGCTGATTTCAGCTAATCTCACAGTGTTCTGGGACTACTGTGACAACAACAAAAAAAACATTTGGTGCCATTCTGACAATGCTTACTGATGTTGCAAATGTAAACAAACATTTTCAGCTTCAACAGACAATATTTTGCTAGCAGTGACATACCGTCCACCAATGTGTTCATCTGGTATAAACAAAGCTAGCTGTGTAATGTAGCAGGCTAGGATCAAGACTATCATAGATGACTTTATTTGCTTTCGTTTTGATGATGCAAATGTCAAAATCGATAAAATACATCTATGATAGTCTTGATCCATGGCCACACAATGGATGCTGCTTGGCTCCCACTGATTAGCTAGAGAATATGGAATATTTTGATACACCCCAGCCTCCCTGATGATATCACAAATACTTGGGGGAAATCGGGACAAAGTAGTGTCTGGATGATCATCTAGACATTATTATCATTAAGCTTTCATTTTAAGTTCAGGGAGGGATAGGCTGTATTAATGGAGATAACCACCCTTTGAAAAACAGAAGCCTTACTTTTATGTGTAAAAGCCTTTTGATTGTGTAACAATATTAGGGTGTGTTATTATAACCTATAATCCTATATGGTTCACATAAGGCTGTCTAATGGTTCATCTAAGGCTGTCTTATTATGGTTAATCAGCTACGGCTGTCTTATGGTACAGCAAAGGCTGTCTTACCATCCAACTGGAGGTCTAGGATGACACACACCAGAGACAGAGATGACAGGACACCGTTGAGCCCTTTCCGCCGCCGCGCTTCCATATTTACAAGACTTCAGCACCTGTTGTTACCTATTGTAGGTGAACAAAATCACGTTTCTGCTATTATCTTTACGCATATAACTATAATTTGACTCATTGAAGCCGGTATTCTTCATGAGCTCATCTTGTATCATGTACTTCCCGACGCTCCAGGATACAGGAGCGACAGTGTATTTATGGTCCCGGTCTCAAAGAATTCCGTGTGAAAATGTGAAACCTCGACGAATGGTTCCGACAGAACGTCGGAAAAATAGTAGAAATACACTGAAATATTATATTATTAATACACTGAAATAATAATAGAAATATACTAGAAAAACGCAAAAATGTTCCCGCAAACGGCTGTCGTTGACATTACAGTAATGTTAGATTTAGTTTACGTGACATGACATTGAATAAGTTCAGCAGCTGGGACGCTTTTGTAAACTAAACTTCTCTGTCATGTCGCTGCCCTACGTCACCGACGGTGTTGCCAGACTAAGCGAGAGAAATAAGCAACCAGTTCTATCAAAACAAGCCTAAAAGAGGTGACTAGGCTATACAGCTATTTGAAAATAGCCGATCTACAAGCTCACAACGCGACACGTTGTGAGGTTGTAGATGTCCTATTTTTTTTTTTTTTTTTTTAAGAAGGAAAAAATAGTTAAATTTGGAACCTTTTTGCAACATTTTAACAACACAAATCTTTTATGGGGGTGGCCCTGGCACATACTAATCTCAGATAGGGGGGGGGGGTCTGTGACAAATACATATTAATTCGGGCAATTTTGGGGGTCCTTGACTTGAAAATGTTCAAGAACCGCTGGTTTAAACAACAGTTGGAAACAAGCCCCAAATAAGCAACTGCACTTTAGAAACAAGCCCCCAAAAACGCAACCCGCATATTTATAAGCAACTTTATTGAAAAACAAGCCAAGGTTGCTTATAATAAGCGGACATGGCAACACTGGCAGCAACACATCCGTGTTGGCCTTTAAACGTGGGCCGCTGTCATTGGACCAACTATTTTAACTCGCAAGGCAGCGACACGCCCATGCCCTTGTATGGTCCTGAATTACATTACTTGAAAAAACGCCGCCTATGGGATTGTTGTTAAATCACAGCTCAATTTAAATGGCCAAAGAGACGACTTTAATTGTTGAGACATTTAAACAATGTTTTTATTCTGAGTAATTGTAAAAATAACACAGACACATTTCGTTCATTATATATAACCTCCCTCTCACAAAGTAACAATCTATAAAACTGTAAAAAAAAAGAAAAAGAAAAGAGGAAGATATTTCAATAACATCCCGTACATACTGTATCAATACTACATAAGGATCACCACACTTTGAATCTGCTGCTTTTGACCTTCCCCTTACAAATATCTACAAGTTTACATGCCAATACATAATCTCTTTGATTAAAGAAAACATTTTGATATAACATTATTAGGAACATAATTTAGCAGCCTACAATATTGGCAATCATGAGTTGCGGCAACGTTTGTATCACACTATAACTATAACTGTAAATATGTGTGGTGTGACACAAGATATTTACTAGAGAGAGCAACATAGTCATTAGATCATTTGTACTGTATCCAAATTTGGGGATGTGCGTTTTTTACAGTGGTGCAATATTACCTTTTCCGTGCATACATTATATACATCCAGCGGTAACAGGAAGAGTGGGCACTAAGGAAGAGTGGGCATCTCAATGTAAAATTGGCCTCTATTTGATCCAAAATGTAAAAAAAAAAACACCGAAATATTTGGAATAATGGAAAGTATACATGATTAGAACATGATTGAACATGTTCTAATATATATTAAGGTCTAATATTTCTACAGTTGCTACAAATTGCTACAACACCTGTATATCTAATCATTTTGGGCATAAACAAGAAGTTGAAGGGTCAATTTAAGTCGTACTGTGCATGTTCAAATCATGTATACTTTACATTACTGAAGACCATTTTTCTGATATTTTATAACATTTTGGTAAAAATAGCAAATTTTACATTGAGGTGCCGACTCTTCTTTAGTGCCCACTCTTCTTGTATTCCATCCAGCCCTACCTGGTGCAAGACTTAAACTATCCTTAAACAAAAAGAAAAAGAACAAACAAATCTGAAAAACCTTTGACTCCAACGTGTACTATATACATAAAGGAAAAACCTTAAAATCTTAGATGTTCCCACAATGTACCAGGCACCTTTGTAGCAAATCCTTTTGCAACGTTGCATTGTGAAGTTGTCCCACAAGGCTCCGTTTGTGGACCCGTCTTAAACGTATGCATTTCGACCATATGTGCTGGCTGCTACTACACTTCTTGTTGGTGCAGGTCCAGAGTAGACTGTTCCCCTGGCTTGATAAGGCAGTGGGCTGAGGCAAATAAGACAAGATAAGTTAAGATAAGATAACAACACTTTACTGATCCCTGTGGGAAAATGCAGGTGTCATAGCAACAACAGTAGTGAGAGCGAAACAGGAGAGGTACAGGTAAGAGCAGAGTCAAGAACCAAAATAAATATTAACATAAAATAAAAATAGTTATTCTTAGATTCTGACACTGGACATCTGCACTGGATATCTGAATGATGACTTAACATAAGTACATTACATCAATGTGATATGAGTATATTAATGGATAGCCTATACAGTACAGTACAGTCTGTCAACAGTGAATATGTGAATGAATATATGTACTGTACAGTGTCAACAGGGATTCTAAAGTGGACAGCTGGATAATATATTATGTACACTCTCAACTGTGAATAAATATATATGAATGTACAGTATGTACAGTGTTAACAGGTTTTCAGTATCTGGATAATATATAAAGGCATATCAATGAATATCTATCTACAATGTCAACAGACCTATAACATGAAAATAGGTACAGCCTATCAACAGTGATGTGATATATTTACATTCTATCAACAATTAATATATGTGCATATGCACCAGAGTCAAAGCCAGAGTCAGTAATCCCAGAGAACAGACAGTGCTAAAGTCAAAGCAGGTGTCAGTAATTCCAAAAGAACATAATAGATGATGTAGGTCTTAATCTCTCTTAATGAGGAGTAGAAGATTAGATGATAATATATCAAAGCAGTGATGGAACACAGAGTAAGTGGTTACTGTCTAAACTGTGGAAAAATGTTAATTAGAGAATATGAAAAGCAGGTAATGGATCAAATGGAGACGGTTACGGTTAGCAGCTGTAGGGTTAGAGGTTCATAATCATAATCATGATCATAATTCTATTTTATGAGGAACTTGTCTAGTGATGTTTGTGCATTAGACTGAAGCAACAATATAGAAATATTTTGGCTGTCGGCAGTATCTCGCTATTTCATGTTTTTATGTGCCCCCCCCCCCTCTCCCATAAATGAATGCCCTAATTTATACTTTGTCGAATGACATTCTCATAAAAAAGTAGCCAAAAAAGCTGATCTAGAAGCTCATGTGACACGTTAAATATATTTCTAATATTTAACTAATGGAATGTATTAACAGAGCTTGTGAATAAATAATAGCTATACTGGGTCCATAGAGACCATTTCCTGAAAAGTGAGGGTTTTGGACATACAAGGTTTTATTGCACATGTTGAACATGTGTACAGTTAGTAGTAGCATAATATACAGTACATTCCACCATGCACTGCTATGAATTTGTATGAATACATACATTATTTATTGCAGTCGTTGTATTGAGTATTGTAAATTGCAAGTTTGTAAGTGGACTCACTATTTCTCCTCTGTGCCAAGTTTGCAAGAACAAGTGAAACAGGCACCTCCAACTATGGCCAGGACAGAAGAGCACCAGCCAATGTATAGTCCCTCTCCTATTTCAAACCTGTAACACACAGTAGAGGGCAGTACTGTAACACCGTCACACTGTTAACACACTGCTATTATATTGCTTGTTGTTTTATCACTTTTACTTACCTTGTCCCGGGGTAAAATGGGTCGAAGAAGTCTTGAGTGATGTTGAAGGCATACCATGACACAGAGACCATTGTGCACAGGCCTATAATAAATAAATAAATAAATACATACATAATCAATTGTTCTTAAATCCTCAGCATAAACATGGAAGACACTCTCACTTGTATGAAACAATATAAAATAAAATAGATAAGTATTTACATAAAACATATATTTAGGTAACAATCCTTTTCAGACAGACTGGTGATAGGACTATTACAGTGCATTTTAATACAAAGAGAAAGCCCACCATGGATAGCCTACAACATTCAAAATTTGATAGGGACTCCTGCCTGACTCTCAGATTGGAGAAAGAATTGTGATACACACCATTTTGTAATGGAATCAATACCACTGCATTTGCTAAATGTCCCTGTAAAAAAAACATTTTTTTACTGGGTGTCACAATTTAAATGTGAAATTTCCAAACTTGTGGTTTCTCTGTTACCTTGAAGTAGGAAAAGGACTCCCCCAATGCCAGCAATCCTCCCCTTGAGGACGTAGTTCTCTCCACCAGCTTTAGAACACTGCATTCCTATCAGTGCTGCCGCCAGTCCAAAGGTGCCAAAGACGATCGACGCAACCATCAAGGCACGAGATGCCTGAATATAACCTAGAGACAACATTAAAATCTAGAGTAATCTGACTGACAGCCAACTTCCCTTCGTGATATAATGTATACTGTATGCTTAAACTTCTTTAGATACTTTAAAAGCCCAAAGAGTGCTGAAATCCTCCTTCAATGGGTACCAATTGTAATATGCAGTCATTTTATTCTTGTCTTGATCAGATAACCCCTCATTGCTGTTCAATTGGTTATGACAATAGTTCTCAAATGTTTTTAATTTCAATGACCCAACTCTGAGTGTACAAATTGAACCAAATGAACCGCTACAGGTCCATTTGTAAACTCTCAGAGTTACAGACATGTAAGGGTCCATTTAGAACCCCCTCAAGGAACCCTATAGTTCACTTTGTGAACTACTGGATCATGGAAAAATAAATGACAAGATGTAATCTTGTCATTTATGTAACATTTCTTAGCCAAACATGTTTATGTTCAATGTGAGGTGAAAATGTACATTAACTCCACTTCCTCTTGGGTTTCATAATCATTACCAACAACATACATATTACATCATTAGATCAACATACCATTCAAGGCAAGAAGAGATGGGAACTCTCGACAGTTGTGCACACCGGTTGAATCTGTAGCACAAGACATCCATAGGTTTTCATAGATGGTGGAAGTGGTGATGACGTTGCCATCGACAGTAGAGGTCTTCCAGTAACGATTTGGTATGGCAATCCCCACCATCACCCAACCCACAAACCCTAAGATCAAAGCCACTACTTCCACAATGGGATCCATGATTTCTTACTGCTGGCACACAAAAAAGGAAAGAAAGAAAAAAAAAACTAATCTGGGGAAAAAAGAAGAAAAAGTATCCTTTCTGTGTTATCCCTCTTGTCGGACAAGTTTTCTGATGATTTCATAAAAAGATATTGTAAAAAATGTAGTCAGGGGTAATCTGAAGTTTAATGAGCTGTTGTGTCTAGTGTGCCTATGAGATATAGCCAGTACAACATATTATGTTAAATGATTCATATCACCTGCTTTCCATCTCTCCGCCCCCTCACATGCACACATGCGCACGCACGCACGCGCGCGCGCGCACACACACACACACACACACACACACACACACACACACACACACACACACACACACACACACACACACACACACACACACACACACACACACACACACACACACACACACACACACACACACACACACACACACACACACAAATGAACGCACACTATCTTCCTTTTTAAATTTACACCCCTGAAACTGAACAGGTGTTTATCGGTTGACTGAGAGTCCAATGGTCACCCCTTGCTATTAATTATACTGAACTGTCTGTTCTATGTTAGACTTATTTACTCAGATGTTTCTTTAAAAAAAGTATTAACAAATCTGATCAACAGAATTATAAAAAGGATTTATACATCATAATAATAATAATAATAATAATAAATTGTATTTATAAAGCGATTTTTGAAGTGCTTTACAATACCAAGATAAAAACCATAGTCAATTAAAGTTCATATATATATATATATATATATATATATATATATATATATATATATATATATATATATATATATATATATATATATATATATATATATATAGATTAGATTTTTTTTCATATATATAGAGATTTTTAAAATATAAAGTTTGGCTGGTGAGGGGAGTGTAGTGTCCAGGATCACTTAGAAAATTGGCACCGGGTGAAAAATAAGGGTGTATATATATATATATATATATATATAATATTATATTATATTATATATATTTGTAAAAGCTATTTATTTCTCACCTGCCTAAATTGGTAAAATGGCTTGCACCATTTGACTTTAAAGATTTGGTAACTGCTCTCTGTAAATATCTCAAGGCCAAACAATCAAGGTTTTTTTGTGTGTTGAATATCACTGCACCTATCAGCATCCATTTCAAGACTCAAACATTTGGTTTAATTTGGGAGACAGAAAGTAACAAATAATAGCATATCACAAGCAGTCAAGCACAAAGGGAAATGCAAAATTACCCAATCATGTGGGATGCAGACTTCGCCGCGAGTCTTGTGTCAGCAATGTTAAAACTAGGGCAAACACAGTCAACCTAGCTGATATCATTAGGGTAATCCTTAACCTGCATTTGTGACAATGGCTCAATGTATTGGGGTTAGGGCACTAGTAAATAAGCAAACTAATTTGTCTAGAGGTCAAGAGGAGGGCCCTAAAACACATCCACAGTGCATAGAACAGATGATAAACACAGCAGTCATTATTCATCAACAAGATAGTGAGGGCATTTGTTTTTGTCACTGATTCGGCTGAAAGGACAAAAGTAAATGTGAAAAAACTCCTTAGTATCTAATAATGGGCAAACGTCGCACAAGTATTTTGTTTCCCCATACTGCAAGTCTGGAAACATTCATAAATAAAAGTGTATCAAGGCTTTTTCATCATCCATATCATTCTTTTGAAGGACAAATAAATAAATAACAACAATCCTGTGACCCCTTCGTTCTAGGTTTTTTTTATCTCAGGATCGGTGACAACTGATAAATCATCAAAATAATCAGAATTTGTAAATCTCATATACAGCTGGTCTGCAAACTAATCAGTGATGTTATGGGTTTTTATGTAAAGCGACTTTGGGTACTTGGAAAAGCTCTATCCCCCCCTCCTCCTCAAACTGTCTATTGTACATATTTCTTGTTTTTCATACCAGTAACCTGTAAGCTGATTGTATGACGTTCTGCATAGTAGTGTATATTTGTCTGTTTTCTTAAATGCCATCATGATTTGAGTGCGTGGGGATCTCATTTTAAATAAGCCATTGTGCTTTTATGAGCAATCCAGTTTAGAGGACCTTGTATTGTGAATTGTACTTCCATGTACTGTTTCCATGTCTTTTCTAAATAAAGTATTCAATCAATCAATCAATCTATATTATTATTATTATAGCTATTATTATCATTATTATTATGGGTGTTTTGACACTACTGAGAGTAATATACTGAGGGTAATATTGGTATTTATATTAAATACTTAAAATATTTTCTTTGTTTGAAATCTAGCACAAAATCCACACAATTAGTATCCAATCAGTGACAGTTTATGTCTAAACAGCATTTATCAATGATTTATTGATTTATCGCAGATGATTGGTTTTAGTGCATCTCAACTAATGGGAGTGATTTTTTATGTTGAGTGAATTTTCCCTTTTACCTAGTTGATTGATTGGGAGAGAATGCCTTTAACCCCAAAAAGAAGAGCATTCGATGTTGGCTCTTCTGACAGACATGGATTCTGCCCCATCATAAATGGCTAATTTTATGACCAGACTGTTTGCCGAAGCTCTTTTACGGCATGCTAGCCCAAGCACAGGTTGCTAGGTTGTTAGAGTCAATGTCATGGTGGCTTTGACTGTGAAAGCAATACTTTATGTGACTTGTTTTTTAAGTGTGTCAAAGAAGCAAGTCCATAACTTTCACATGTCCAGGTACAGCTCGTTAAAATTGAAGCGACCTGCACGTGCAATGACGATATCAGCTCAAAGTGGGAGGTGTCTTGGACTGTATTTCTGAAAACGCTGAACTCTTATTTGAATGTGTTGTTTTGATCTCAGACCTCTCAGTCTGAACCTCCTTTACAAAGCCTGAGAGTTCGAAGGGACAAACACAGTTCTTGACTGATTGAGAGACATTCATCATATATTGAATATTTGAAAGAAAAATACACATTCTAAACGTACAGCACTAAATTAAACTTGAATTTTTCCACATTGCTGTGTACTAATGAAAAATAATTGTTGTTAGGAAGCTGGACTGATAGTAGGAATGTTTTAATATAGATAGAATAGATATAGATAATATAGAATACTATTTATTTAAGCTCTCATATCTACTCCCTACACTACACATTATTGAGGCCTCTCCACCTCATATCAGCACTGAGGAACTTACTTCCTTATTAAACACCTCCTATGCTGTCATCCTGGATACTGTTGCTCCAAGCCCAAGCCCAAAGGCTCCCCTTGGCTCAATGACACCACCAGAGTCCTGAGGAAGGAATGCAGAAAGTCGGAAAGGATGTGTAAAAGTGATCAGCTCCAGATTTATTTTATTATACTGAGAAACAACCTTCTCAATTATCAAAAAGCGATTAATGTAGCGACAACAAAATACTTCTCAAACTTAATCTCCAACAACTCCCATGATAACCCGAAGATTTTGTTCAAAACCATAAACTCATCCACAATGCCCCAGGTACCAACCTCGAAAAATGCGGTTTTCTACAAGTTTTCATCAGCCAAGTCAACATCGGAAAGAACATTTGCCCCCCCCGCCCTCCCCCCGCACACACGCACACACTTCTTGACATTGTCACCTCTGTCCCCACTGACATAGCAGGTCCCCGTATCCTCACCATCATCAACAGATCCTTGGCCACTGTTAACATTCCAACCTGCTTTAAGCATGCAGTGGTTCAGCCCCTCCTATAAAAAAAAACTCAGACACCCTCCAAGCAGTCATCCATAAATACAATAATAACAAAAAGGCATCAGTCAGAAAACAGAAAATACTTGAAGATCCAAAACAGCTTAACAAAACACTTTAATACCTAGACCAAAACAATATTATGGAAACATTTCAGTCAGGCTTTAAAGCTCACCATAGCACAGAATCTGCACTACTGAAGGTGAACAATGACCTGCTCCTCTCCTCTAGACTCTAGTGACTGTGCTATCCTACTGCTTCTGGTCCTCAGTACAGCTTTTGGACAGCTTTTGATACTGTACTGTAGACCACAACATTTTATTACATTGTCTCCAGTACAATGCTGGAGTTGACAGCACTGCCTTGGACTGGTTTGCATGTATCCTACCTCAATGACAGAAGCTTCTCCGTTAATATTGGTAGTTTCTCCTCTCCCCCTGCTTCTCCATTTTAGGTCCCATCCTGTTTTCCATTTACATGCTTCCTCTTGGCCAAATGATTCAAAAATACAATATCTCATTCCACTGTTACGCAGACTCACTTCATCTCCCCCTGAAACGAAATGACCAGTCCAAATTAGCTAGCCTGAAGAACTGCCTTACTGATGTTAAATGTTGGATGGCACGAAATTTACTGCAGGTGATCGGAAGTAAGTTTGAGGTTGTAGTATTTGGTCGCCCTGACTCCATCGCACAGATCCAGGGCGATCTTGGCATCCTCTCCACCCTTGTCAAGCCCTAGACAAAAACCTGGGGGTGCTATTTGACTCTGGGGTGACCACGCCTTTTCTGTCGCAGGCCCTAAACTGTGGAACAGCGGTCACTTCCCTATCAGATCTGCACCCTCTACTCTGTTGAATATTTAAACGTCCAGGGTCAAGACTCTATTCTATTCACAAGCATTGGAATCCACCTGATATGGTTGATTTGGTTGAATCGCAGTGTTTTAAATAACAATATTTGTTTCTGTTTTATTACTGACTGTCCATTTATACATCTTGTATCATGTCATGCTGTTTATATTATTCTGTACAGCATTTGTTTAATTATTGACTGTTCTTTATGCCACTCTATGTCTTGATGTTTATATTCTGTACAGCACTTTGGTTCAAAGTGAGTTGTTTTTAAAAGTGCTTTATTTTAATTTTATTGGTTGCCTTAAAAAGCTTTTCTGTACCTTCTTATATGCCTTTCATGCTGAATACTGCTATGGAAAAACCCAATAAACAAAGTTTAAAAAAAAAAAAAAAGTGCTTTATATAAATACGTTTGATTTGATTTGTGAAATTGATTTGTGAAATATATGTGTGAAACATTAGAATAGAATAGAACTAGACGCGTCGCAATTCCGGGGAAATTGCAAAGTGTGGTTGCGCCGACGCCGGTCGCGGGTCGCGGCCGCCGGGACTCGAGGAATACGCTGGGAGGAATAACGTCGGAGGCTGCGCCAATTACATTGTGTCGTCACTCCTGAGATCGCTTGCGTTTCATTTTGAGAGGATTGATCCCCCCAAAAATCATGTTTTTGCATCAAACGGTTACATTTTACGCATTTGTGGCGCCCCCTATGGATCAAAGTGGAAATGCTTTTGGGGATTTGTTGAGTAAACCACCTTCGACATGTGATTCAAATCTGGGATCGATTGGACGTTTCGTTTGTGATTTTTGGCATTCTTTGTAAAACGGGCCCCTCCCGCTAACTTTGGAAGCCAATTACGGACGAACGGTAAGGACTATCAAAATGCCGTTTGGATACCTTTATCGCATGGGTCCATAGATCATGTGTACCGATTTTTGTGAGATTTGGAAAAAAATTGTAGAAAAAGGAGCAAAAAGTGTGTTTTGAAGAAAATTCAAAATGGCGGAAAATCTATCCTGACGCAAATGGGCGTGGCCTATATGGGGAGATGCGTTGTGACCCAAGGAATCCAGGTGAAAAGAAATTTTGATTTTAGGACCTATGGTTCAAAAGTTACAGGTCAAAACGTAAAGGGGGCTGTTATAGCGCCACCATGAGGCCGAATGATGTGATGTTTTTTAAAATAATTTCGGAGAAAATTATGAACCTCCCCTCCAAATGTGGTAACTATAGCTCTTACGGTTTTTGAGAAAAAAATACTTGAATTTGAGTTTTTTCACTTTTCCATTAAAGCGGATGGGGAAATTTAATGCACTAATAAATTAATATCAATTAAACTATACTACGGACGAACGGTAAGGACTATTACAATGCCGTTTGGATATGTTTATCGCATGGGTCCAGAGATCATGTGTACCGATTTTTGTGACATTTGGACGTTTCGTTGGTGATTTTTGGCATTTTTGGTAAAACGGGCCCCTCCCACTAACTTTGGAAGCCAATTACTGATGAACGGTAAGGACTATCAATATGCCGTTTGGATATATTCATCGCATGGGTCCATAGATCATGTGTACCGATTTGTGTGAGATTTGGACAAAATTTGAAGGTAAAGGGGCAAAAAGTGTGTTTTGAAGAAAATTCAAACTGGCGGAAAATCTATCCTGACGCAAATGGGTGTGGCCTATATGGGAAGTTGCGTGTTGACCCAAGGAATCTAGGGAAAAAGAAATTTTGATTTTACGACCTACGGTTCAAGAGTTATAGGCCAAAACGTAAAGGGGGCTGTTATAGCGCCACCATGAGGCTGACTGGTGTGATTCTTTTTTGAATCATTTTGCAATAAATTATGAACCTTCCCTCCAAATCTGGTATCTCTAGCTTTTACGGTTTCTGAGAAAGAAATACTTGAAATCTAGTTTTTTCATTTTGCCATTTTATTTTGCCATTTTTCCCCAACTTTTCCATTAGGGAAATGTAATTCACTAATAAATTAATATCAATTAAAATATGCAACCAATCTCTTAGCAAAATACAAGCACACGATTCCCGGTCAAGCCGGTCATTTTGACATATGGCACAACATTGGGGGATAAAAACTGTGGGAAAAATAGCGGAAGTTTTTTTTTGTAGAGTAATAGTCTGGTTGCCCTGTTGGGCAACCACACTAATAAGAAAGACCATTCTCAGAGTCATGTTATTCCAGTTATTTTCTAAGGCCAGAGAAATTGATTACAATAACTTACGCATTACTACCTCAAATGGATCCAATATAGAAAGGGTTGCTGAATACAAATACCTTGGAATCTGGCTTGATTGCAAATTTACATTTAAATGCCATATAGACAATCTTGCCTGTAAACTAAAGGTAAGCTAAATAAAGGTTTGAATGGGGGAAAAAAGTGTTAAACATTGAGAGGAAGTGCACAGAAGGCAGAAAAACATAGAAACTGCTGACGTCAAGCTATCAGCCAAAACCTTTGTAAAACAACTAGTATCAAGTACGTAAGCCTGCATGTGATAAAGTGTATCCTTTTCCAGGTAACTGAGAAAATAATCTACATTCCTAATATGCAATGTTTGATTAGGGATGAAACAAACTCTTATGAAAAATGGAGCCTGTTAAAGCAACAGTATATTGACCTGTTCAGCAGCTCACAACTTCCAAGGGCCAATGGTTTGGTGGTTTGATTGATTGATTTCTTTTAAAATGTTTATTTAGAGCCAAGATTGGTATCGAGACCTTGGGAGGAAAGCACTATGTCGGAAACATGTTTCCACTCAAGCAGGAATGTCAGGTTTGTTTTAACAGCTTGTTGTAGGTAGGTAGTAGGCAATGTGTAGTGTATGATAAATATTATCCCTAAAATGGCTGATATTCCATGCAACCAATACCAATCTTATCAGCTGGTTACATTTCACACTGTATATGCCTTGTTCTTTTGTATTGATTATGTTGTGTTGTTTAAAATGAATGATCGTATTTGTTACCATTCAGTATGAATGAAAATGTACAGTGTATTTTAACTGATTATTACTTGTTCCCCACCATTATTGGTGACTTGAGCAGCTGAGGATCTCAATAAAAAAAATGATATTTTATTTACCTCAAGGGATTAACCTGGGCAAATAAAATTAAGTACAAAACAAATGCATGTTACACAGATGTTTGACTGTAATAGAACCAATGTCCATTCGCTGCACTCCATTACCCTGAATGGATCAAGTGGTACAGACAAAACCCTAATGTGTTGTAATACATTGTAATACATGGCTCAGCCTAGGGTTTGATGCCTTTTAAGAAGACATACAGTATGTCTACTTAAAACACCAGTTGCAACAGTTGAAAGCACATTTGAGAAATATTTGTAAGGAGTATTTCATTGGTATGTGATAACTCATAACGCACAGGCACATTGTGTTACGTACTGTGCTCTAATTAGGTATGTGACCTTGGAGACTATAACGATATCACTACTTTTGTCAACAGAGACTCAGACTGCTGAGACCTGACCATGCAGTGTTATATTATCTCATAGATACCATATTCAACTTGGTTGATTATTGATCAAATTGAGACTTCAATTAACATACAACATGACCACTGTCCTGACAGGTAGTTCCCCTCCCAGATAGGTTTAAATCAAATCAAATCTCTGGATTTGACTGTGTAGAAGTCTCCATGTGGTTACAGCAAAATATGAACATGAAACAAACATCAGTGGGCATGTATTAAAGGAAATTCACTTTCAAACTCACAAAGATAGTGACTGTTTCCCAGAGCAACTGACTGTACTAAAATTGGTAAATGAATAATAAAACACTGTAGTTTGACGTGGATTACACAAGAACTTTGAATTACTATGGGTGTGAACAGGAAAGGATTTAAGTGATACATCATGTTCCAAGGACATATTTCTCCCCCTCCCCCGTTGTCTTGACTTTAGGCAATTCCCTTTAGTGATGTGCTCAAGTATTCAAAAGTACAAATTACAAAGTACATTTTCTTTTTAATACCAATGCATTGCTGTATTGAAATTTAAAACATTTCCAAAAATATATAAAACCAACAAAAAACAGATTTTTTTTTAAATTATGAAAATAGCAGATCTACAAGCTCACAACGCGTTGCACCGTGACACGTTGTGACCTTGTAGATCAGCTATTGTCACTCTTTTTGAAATAGGGTTTACAGTAAGTGGTTAATTCACAATATATTTTTGTACGTTTGAGTCCCAGGAGTCCCTTCCTAGAAATGCAGTTGAGTGAAAGAACAATTTCTATTTGAAATGTGTAAGAGTGTAAGTCATGAGCTTGCAAATAAAAAATAAAAAAGTACAATACCCAGGAAAAGGTAGCTAGTTACTGTCCACCACTGATTAGCGCTACCTTTGGGATGACTAAACCTCTACCCCTGGCCTCTGGTGGAAGCATCTTAAGCCCTGACTGTACATATGCCCCTATATGTACATAGTTCTCAGTGAAGCTGATGTGAATGATACTATCTGTCTTATTATGAACAAAACTATGTTCTGCATACTGCATATTTGTATCTATCTAAATAACACATAAGGCAAAAGGCAATTTTCCTGGCCATTTGGACAAAAGCTCTGCCCTATTTAAATAGATACAGACAGACAGACAGACAGACAGACAGACAGACAGACATGTATTACTTTTAATAAGCTCTGTATCACTTAGATGTTTACTTTGAAGGTAAAGCTAACTACAAATAAAATGTACATTATTATCAAAGGTTCTCTCTTTTATGTTTTGCCTATTAAGATTACTGTCAGATTGCAGCTTGTCCAGTTCAAGGTCATGCACAGATTGCATTACTCTAAGGTTAAAATGAATAAAATGTATCCAACAGTTTCCGATACTTGTGACAGATGCAACATCTCCAAGGACACGTTGGGTCACACTTTCTGGTCCTGCCCAAGGACTATTTTATAATGGCAAAACATTTTTGCTTGGTATAGCAGAGTATATGGTTTTCATATCGAACCTGATGCACTAACTGCCTTGTTTGGTTGCTCCAAAGCTTCTCTTGCTCTGCCGTACTCTCTGTCTAACAGACTCTTATGCTTGGTACACTTGTAGCAAAGAGAATTATTTTAACAGAGTGGAAGACTTCCATCGCTCCTTGTTTTACAAGATGAAGTAATGAGTTTGTATCACTGATACACCTGGAGAGGCTGCGTTGCAACAAACAGGACAATCTAGCAACATTCGAATACATCTGGGGTCCTATCACGGGTCATCTCGACTCTGCTGTGTGACTGCTCTGTTTTGTACAAGCCCAATTGTTAATGTGCACCAACTGTTGTATTCTGTTTGCCTATACAGTACCTCATTATGATTAATTAGTTAATTACTCATGTTTAACATGTATTATAGTCTGGTTTTGTTTGTTTGTCTCATTGTTATGTCTTGTTGATGTCATGTCTTAAAAAACAAATACAAATTAATAGATTTTTTTTTTTTTAATATTACTGTCTTTTCCCTGTCAATATACTGTACATACGCCCCTATATGTATACACAGTTCTTAGTGAAGCTGATGTGAATTATACAATCAGTCTTATTATGAACAAAAGTATGATCTGCATACTGCATATTTGTATCTGAACACAGATGGGAAAGGCTTAGTGAAAGAGAAAGCACACATAAGGTAATAGGGAATTTTCCAGGCCATTTGGACAATAAAGCTCTGCCCTATTTAAATAGACAGACAGACAGACAGACAGACAGACAGACAGACAGACAGACATGTATTACTTTGAATAAGCTCTGTAGGACTTAGATTTTTACTTTGAAGGTTAAGCAAACTACAAAAAAAATATTTTATCAAAGGTTTCCTCTTTTTTGTTTTGCCTATTAAGATTATTGGCTTTTCCCTGTGATTAATCCACCCTATCACCTCATCTGGGGAAGACGGTTGTATTTAGTCCTCTGTCCCTGGGCAGTTTCGATGCTGTCAAGTGAGTTAATGAGTAACATCACAAAGGACTGATAACATGACACAAGAGATAGACAGCATGAGGCCTTCCTGCTCTAAAATCATGCCAGGGACCCAAATCCCACCTTGGGAGTCAAGACAAGGCAGTAGACACCTACAAAGCAGAATCCAGATTTGACTTTGTAAATTGTATACTTATATTTAGTACATTTATATACTATTACCTACAGTATATATATTAGAGTTAATGCCTCAAGCACAAAGCCAAAGACAATCAATTGCATACAATAATTCACAACATATAGTATACTCCATAACTATAAGGAATGTGAACAATATTTGTCTGGTTTGCAGAGATGGGAACTACAGTATACAGTATGTTGGACTTTAGTCAATCAATAAATTACTTTGATAGGTCAGATATGTCAACAGGCAAATGGAAAATTACACCACAACTATCACATTGTACTTCCTTTCCTAATCATATACAGTTCAACAACACACAACAGGATGTCTGTATGTGTGTGATACTCCAAACACTGTCATTTATTCCAAAACATCGGCAATGATTTTGCAAGAACACAAATTTGTCACTTCAAAATCTCTTTATTTACCGAGACTGAGATTACAGCCAAATAAAACAGTTAGTAAAGTATAATATAATAAGTAATAATATAAGACACTAAAGACAGAAACATTTACTGACAAATATATTATTCATTTCCTGTAAGTGCAACCACTTCTGAGGTTTAAGTGCTGATTTTATATTCAGAATAAATGAAACCAAGCCTTATTTCCAATTCTAATGAGAATGCAGCACTGTCCTCATGCCCTTGCATAAAACTCAAACAAGCTTCTCTTTCAGCTGCCTCCTATCAACAGAATGAGGCATTTCAAACCAATCAGCTAGCAGCTTGTTGTGACCCTTCTAACACCTATATAATGCTACAATTCCCTGTACACTCAAAGACACCTTCTTTAACCTTACAGTTCTTTATGGCAGAAATAATTAAACAGACAACAGTAATCATAAAACAATTGCACTTTTATAAAGATTTGTTTTCGTTACAAAATCCAAGTACTAGGAAGTGAATGCAAGGTGTGAGCTACCTTTCTTCATTATGGAGAAATTCCATACAATCGAGCAATAACTTGCATTCCACTTCTATTAATTTTTATTTACATGTTTAAACATAGATGAGAATGCGCCAAAGCGACATTGTATGAATATACACATAATAAGTAAGGTCTTAAGTATGGAAAAATAGCACTCGTCTCGTATTAAATTGAGAAAGCGGCAAATTATGGCATTTTTAAGAAACCTTTAATTGTCTCTAAATGGTAAATACATCAGAAACAAAAATTAAACCATATTATTTCCCTGACAACATGGCTGAAAAGAAATTCTTTGAAGTTCTCTCCACAAAGATATCCACCAACCCTTTTCCAAAGTTTTAATTTGTTATGGAAAGCAATGGTCAGTAGTACCTCAGTCACTTTTCAAGAGGAGGAAAGCTCGGCCACCCCCCAACCCCTATCTCCTTGTTATCATTTTGTTGCTCCCTTTGACACAGCCAATCCGATGAGGCCTGCTAGTCCAGCCACGCCCAGGCCAATTCCCCCGACGATCGCCATGCCGACCAAGCCATCTAGAGGACAAGGGGTAAACTTCAACATCAAGTCTTTACAAATACTAACCATAAAGTGTTGATACGTCAACACTTTGTCAACTGACAATACATATTTTATGTCACGCGACACTGTCCCTGCAGCATAAATCAGGCTTACTGATAAAGAGAAGTCAGGCTCAAGTTTATACACTAGGTCAGTGCTTCCCAAACGGTGTGCCAAATGTTGCACACTGATGTGCCGTGAGAAAAGCCCAGGTGTGACTTGGGATTTTGTGACCACACATCAGTTATTGCAATATACAACTATACAAAAAGTTATCCTTTTTACTAAATCAGTACTTTGTGCACACTCATTTCCAAATACAGTGACAAATTCTGTCTAAAACTAAATGTTTTAACCACTTTCAACCTGACAACCACTACACTGGTTCTCAACGGTCCGGGGACCCCCAGGGGTCCTTGAGGAGTTAAAGGTCTGTAACTCAAGAGAGTGTACAAAATGGAACCAAAAAGGACTGGTTATATTTGTACACCGTCAGCGTTAAGAGTTTTACAGTGTAGACAGTGTAGACACAGGTTTGTGTATTGGGAGAGGAGGCGACAAGAAGACGATTCGATACGATATAAAGTCAAACGATACGATATTTTGCTATTTGCATATCGATATGGTAGATCGTTGAAAATTTAAATCGATTCATCAATGCAGTTACTGTATCGTTACACCTTTAATGCAAATAGATTGAGCCTGACAGAAATTGCAATAGTAAATATGTTGTCTTACTCATGGTGTTTTTTTTAGAATATACTGTAGCGGTAGACCTTGGCTTACACATTGGAATAAAAAGTGCTCATGGGCTTGAAAGGTTTGGTTACCACTAATGTAAAGGGTAGAGAATGTGCACTAGGTGCCTAAAAGCCTCTTACCCTTCTTCAAAGCCTTGTCTACGAGTTTCTCCATATCTTGAGCCTGCTTGTTCGCTGGCTCGTTTCTCAGCAAAGTCCTGATGTACTTCAAGGCCTTTTCATACTCCTGGAATGGAAACCAGAGGGAGAAGTGGAAGGAAGGTGGGAGCAAAGAGCAGGGAAGGAGAAAAAAAAGGTCATAAGTGAGGGACAGGTGACAAGTTCAACAAACATTATCCCTGTGATACTTTATTAGAACAATCACATGTTCATTGTAATCTTTGGCAAACAAAATGATTGTGTAAATGTCCAAAACAAATGCAATGCAATGAGGGCAATGCTGCAAAAGCCATAAAAAACAAACACACTGTTGATAATGTGGTTGCTATAGTAAATGCACGACCGTCATCACCTTTAGTCTGTAGTTGGCAACTGACAGGTAGAAGAGGAAGTCCCTGGAATCTTCCTTTGTTGCTTTCTGAACTAGGTCTAAAAATAGAAAACACAAGAATAATTAGTCCCAATTCCATGTGGAACTCAAAGACAACACTTTAAATATATATATATATATATATATATTCACATGTCATGTTAGTGTTATTTGACCATGTATTTAGAAAGGGGGGTAGTGGATAACTAACTCACCATCCAACAGGACGATTCCCTTCTTGATGTCATCCGAGTACTTGCTCCTAATTAGACACCATGCGTATTCAAACTTGGTTTCTTTGGACACGGCACCTTTTACCAGCTCGCCGTTGTACTTCTTCTCGAATTTCTGACAAACACATGACAAAAAGGGTTATCCTATGCAATAGGCAGTGTTTCTTAGTTGGATAACAGCTGTAATTTCCTGCGCTCTCTCACACGCACGCACACACACACACACACACACACACACACACACACACACACACACACACACACACACACACACACACACACACACACACAGTAAAATCATATTTTTCTCTGAGAGTAACTATGAGGGTGTAAATGCAACCTTATGGGTCCATAGGCATTTGGTTCCACATGTACACTCTCATAGCTAAATTAAAGATGCAATCCAGACCTTCCAGACCTTATTTTAATGAATAAAACGTTAACTGAACAAACCTGTATGGTAGAGAGTATAATACAATATAATACATCTACAGTGGTTGGAGGTGGCCCTCCTTACTCTTCCGTTTTGAAATGTAGACCCTGGTGTCGGGTAGGACACGCGCAATGGGAAGGGAAGGGAACGGGAATCGACGTTTCCCCTAGCCCAGTGGTTCTCAACCTTTTCAGGCCATAACTCCCCAAAATAATCATATTTGTGACAAGCACTTGTAGGAGTGTAGGAGATGAGGCATTCAATTTTGTTGACTTGGTTCCACAGATAAATATTGTGAAAATATCCGACATACAAGCTCAAAACGCCTCGCAACGCAATTTGGCCAATGTTTGACCAGTAGTTTGTTGACTACTTTTGATGCAGTAGTGCTATTTTTCTATCTTTTATTTGTAAGTATTAAAAAGGTATTTTTAAGTCATTAAATTGTCACTTCACTGGCATCTGGGGACCCCCCCCAAAATCATGTGGTGACCACCCGGGGGGTCCCGACCCACAGGTTGAGAACCACTGGCCTAGCCAAGTAGGTGATCAGTGGTGGAAATGTCGTACACTCGTACACCACGCGGGGGAGTGGGCAGCCAGGACATACATCTTTACTTCGGATTACAGTAACACTCAGAATTTGACTGTATATGTGACTTTTAGCTTGTGCTGATACTAGATTTCGTTGGGGGCGTTATTTGGCTCATCCCCCCCAACCCCCACCCACCCGAGACAACAACAAGCTGGCAACAATGTGCCAGTACGTGTTTCTTTAAAAATACTACTTTCAAAACGTACATTTGTCTTCTTAATCATGATTCATTATGTTTTAGTTTAGTCATGTGTATTTCGATCATGTTAATAAAAACAGAAACCCTTTTTTGTACTTTCAACAGAAAAACACTTAAGACTGAATATCGGATTAAAATATAGAACAAAAAAGAAACAAGAGAAATAATAGAGAAAGTTATCTAAACGTATCCGAAAAGGAGTGAGATTAAGTAAACTCAATCATAAACACTCACCCCTTTTATATCTGTGATTAAATAATTAAATAATTACTCGCCAATTTCCGTGCTTCAAATTATACTACGCTTATGAAAATATACCATTCAATTGTATACAAAAATGTATATATATCTTATATAAATATAGGATACATAAATATTTAAACGTTAAAGCGTGGTGGTTCACCTTATCTGCACTTTGTGCGACAACAACACAAACAACAGACGTGCTAATTAATGTTAGCTGTCATCAGCTGGTCGCTCATCGCATGTCAGCTCTGTTTCACCACTTCTTAACATGTACACGTGTGTCTGACAACTACTGTGTGCTAGTAAGGTGTAAAACAAGTATTGTAAGTTAAATATATAGACAAAATAGATGTTATTTAGGGTGAAAACTTACTAAGAGGTCCTCGGGAGCTACCACATCACTGACGACAGCCTCCATGTTTCCGGAAACAGTTTCTGAAAATCACCCACACACACATTTGATACCGTATCAAGCGTTGCCAGATTCTGCGAGAGAAATGAGCAACTACATCTATGAAAACAAGACCAAAAGGAGCGACTATAATAGGCTACGGATATTTGAAAATAGCCGACCTACAAGCTCACAATCGCAAGATCTGCAATTTTCAAAAAAAAGAAAAGAAGAAACTTGGAGAAAAAAGAGGTAAATTCGGAACATTGTTGATACGTTTTAACAACACACATCTTGTACGGGGAGGGTCCCTGGCACACATTATTTTCAGATGGGGGGTTGAGGACAAATACTTACATATTAATTTTGGGGGTCCCTGACATGAAAATGTTTAAGAACCACTGGTTTAAACAACATTAGGAAACAATACCAAATAAGCAACTGCACTTTAGAAACAAGCCCAAAAAACACAACCCGCGCAACTACGAATATTTACAAGTAACTTTACAGAAAAACAAGTCCACAGTCGCTTATAATAAGCGGACATGGCAACCCTAACAGTGAGTAGATTGGGTCGGATGGTTGGCATATCCGCTCTGGTTTCTACAGCAGATACGGAAACGTGGAATGCATGTATGTGTGCGTGAGAATTACCAGATACAGTAGGCGGGCTTTAGACCGGATCATACTGGTTAATTGGAAACAGAAATGGAGCTTTCCACAGGTACTGGGCGAAGCCAGATGACGTAAGGTTATCATGTGACTGCTTATTTGCTGCGTCATTTTCAATAGTTTTTTTGTTGTCGGTTATTGTTTTACTTAGAAATTATATAGCCAGCTGAGCCACACTGCTCAACTGTTTCAATAGTGAAACACGAATACCACCCAACTCACTCCAAATCCAACTCACTCCATGAAGACTTAAGAAATATTCGCCCAACTCACTCCAGGGCTCGGCCAACTCACTCCAGGGCTGGGACAACTCCCTCCAGGACCAAAGACCAACTCCCTCCAGGACCAAAGCCAACTCACTCCAGGACCAAACCCAACTCACTCCATGCAATGTCACCAGTGTAATATTGGTTCAATGTGTCAGTGGTGTAAAGTAACTAAGTACATTAACTTAAGTACTGTACTTATGTACAATGTTGGGTATTTGTGCGTTATTTGAGTATTCCCAACTTCCAATGGTTTTACCTCTACTCCACTACATATTGGATCCACATATTGTTTTTTTACTCCACTAAATGTATTTGTTTTACTAGTTACTTTGCAGCTATAAATTATAATATTATAGTGTGTGTGTGTGTGTGTGTGTGTGTGTGTGTGTGTGTGTGTGTGTGTGTTTTTCCCCCATTTCACGCCATTTACATTATTCTTGGAATAATTAATTGACTTCATACAAATGACCCATTCACATCAACACCTTATCTGCATAGCCTATCACCTGGTCATTGCATAATGCAGGCACATGACCCATTAATCAACACCTCATTGTAATGGATGTTTCATTGAATAGGAGTAAGTGCTCATCTTCCTATAAAGTGAGCTTGTAGATCGGCTACTTTCAAAATGTCTCATTTTATTTAAAAAATAAATAAAATGTGCCTCACCTTGTAAAATAACATCTAATTATTTAGGTATAACTTTATATCAAAATAGATGTTCATTGTCTACAGTTTACAATTAACAACACTTTCCTATGCATTTCACAGTCCCAAAGTTATGTATATAACTACTATTTATCCAACAGTGGATTCAAGTTTTACACTGCCCCTTTTGTCAAATAAACTGTTCCATTCCTACATTTGACCTCTTGTGTTGTGTTATGAACAGCAGCTTGTAGCTTTTATATAAACCTGTGTATAAACCTGGTATTTAGAGCAGTGTTTCTTAAACCTTTGGGTTCATTTGGTTACATGCAATATAAAGAGAAACTTTGGATCCACTTTGGTTTAGGTCAAAAAACAAAACCTTAACGAGGAATATAACAACACCTCTTGATTTGACCAACAATAGAATAAGACATCTAAGAACCATTAAGTTGTTTTGTAGAGACTGTTTTGTAGAGACAGTATTTAAAACTTTAACCAAGCCTAAAACAGAATAGAGTTAAAAGTAACAAATTCCTCAATATTGTACTTAATTCCTCAATATTGTACTTAAGCACAAATGTCTTCCTCAATAATAATTTGTGGAGTGAGTTGTGCAAATTAAATTTGTGGAGTGAGTTGGCCAAGTGTGTGGAGGGAGTTGGCCAAGTGTGTGGAGTGAGTTGGGCAAGTGTGTGGAGTGAGTTGGGCTCTGCTGTGGAGGGAGATTTGGAGTGAGTATGGTATGGTACGGTATAATAAAATTATATTTAATTATATATATATATATATATATATATATATACACAGACAAACACACACTTTTATTTTTAAGTCCTAAATCTACTTCCGCTTCTGGTCTAGTCTTTACAGTATCTTTGATATTAAGATCGAGAAATGAAAGAATGAAAAAGCAAAACCCTGTTTTCTTACGTTTCATTTTTTATTTTGACCCGAAACGAACGTAACTCAGTGGCGTGCACAGACATTTTGAGGGGCAGGTGCTCAAGTAAATTATACTTTTTTTGTGTTTGCTTGGTCTGCTCTTTTTCCCCTCTACACCTATACCGCCAAAAATAGCCGATCTACAAGGCTTGTAGATCTGCTATTTTTGGCTAAAGTTCTCCTCAGAAAAGGGATGCTAGGTTTCGAGTGGTTATGGTAAAAAGAAAAATCATATCACATAAAGATTTGGCGGACCCCCTGTAGTAACTCTGAGGACCCCCTAGGGGTCCTGGACCCCCTGTTGAAGACCCCTGCTGTAAACTGAAAAAAAAACAAACACTTTTTCCCCCTTTTTTTCAAAAGGGCACTTCTGGTCAAGAGGGCAAAGGGCAGGTGCTCTAGCACCACCTAGAGTCTATCTGTGCACGTCCCTGGCCACCCACAGAGGAGCAGCTAGGAACTCAGTGCCTATCTCATGGACGCAATCACATTGCCAGGCCCAGGATTTGAACCCAGGGCTTTCTGTTTACAAGACAGGCTCTCTACCCATTCAACTATGGCCACTCCTTTGAACAACACAGTGGTTTTCAAATTCTTCATATCAAGGACCCCCAAATTGTATTTTGCTGCGGACCCTCATCTGAAGAGATTTTATGCCAGGGGGCCCCCAAAGAAAGTACTTTCAAAAGTATTAAAACTTTGTCACAATTATTTCAAGATTGTTTTGATTGATTGAATACTTTATTAACAGTTTGCAAAAAGCACAGAGGTACAGTTATACAATGAATTAAACATGTAGATCTGCTATTTGTAGGATTTGAACCCAGGACCTTTTGCCATTATGTAGAGAGAATCCGAACTCAATTAACTATTGTACTTGGATGGATTCCTCACAATAAAGCCAGAGGCTTGTTTCCATTGTGCTCCATAAACATTCAAACACCTAGAGATTCTAGACAAGCAACAGCACAATATACCAAAACAAAAATCTGTATTTTGTTTGTATCGTTGTTAGTAGTCACTTAAAGCAGAACACAAACTGGTCTGGATGAGCAGGCAGCATGGTAGCTCAGCTCACTGTGCTGAACGTTGTCTACATGATCCAAAAGTCGTGGGTTCAAATCCTCCTGCTCCTTTACTCTGAAGCATGTTTTGAAGACTTAACATCCAGGAACTACATTTAAAAGTACTAAAAGAAAGGATGTGTAAATGTGTGGTGGTGCTGTAGGGCAGTGGAGTTGGTGAACACCTCTGTGGTATCTGCAAACAGGGCCACAGGTTCAATTCCAGCCTAGGCATTGAAGCCAATACTCGTTTCTGGGTGCTGCTGTGTCTGCTGCCCACTGTTCTTCTCAAACTAAGCTTGTTTATTCACACTTGTGATTTATTGAATATTGCTACCCACTGTTAAATTATTGGAATGCTGCCAGCCCAGTAGGTAGCGCTCACTAACACAGGGGTCCTTGTGCCTTGAAAAACAAGACCCCAGTTACCTTCCACTAATAACATGAAGAACATAAACGCACACACACACACACACACACACACACACACACACACACACACACACACACACACACACACACACACACACACACACACACACACACACACACACACACACACCATTAGTCAATCATCATTATGTTGATTGACTGGATGTGAGCAGTGCTTATTAGATATAAATAGAAGGCAGGTGAGAGATGCCAGGGTGGATCACTTCAGAATGGAACCTGCCCCCCCCTGCTGCAGGTAAATACAAACTGTTTGAATGATATGAAAATTACATCTTTTTAGCCTGACTATTTAACATTATTGTTTAAGAATTGGGTTTATAGCCTAAACTATAGCCTACAACTAAACTACAACTACTAAAACCAACTCAGTCAGTTGTTTTCAAACCTCTTCCATATCAAGGACTCTCCTATGACAGGGACCCTGTAAGGCTACAAGATGTGTGTTGTATTACAAACAATATTATTAACACAAATCTTGTATGTGGGTCCCTGGCACATGTTTTCAGATGGGATCTGTGGCCAAATACAAATGACTTTGGGGGGGGGTCCTTGACATGTAAATGTTTGTGAACTACTACCTGTCTTTAGTAATTTCTGAAACCAGAACAGACTATAAGCACGGTAGTGAAGGCTTCCAAAATGTGACCCTGTAGGCCTACACCTGTGGTTCTCAAACTTTCATGTCAAGGACCCCCAAAATTAAATGTATTTGGCCCCATCTCAAATATTTGGTTCCAGGGACCCCCAGAAGCAAAGATTTGAGTTATGTTTGCTTAAAAAAGAGGGGAAAAAAAGATATATCTTTTTAGCCTGACTATTTTATCTATCTATCTATCTATCTATCTATCTATCTATCTATCTATCTATCTATCTATCTATCTATCTATCTATCTATCTATCTATCTATCTATCTATCTATCTATCTATCTATCTATCTATCTATCTCACACACACCGATTTTGTTCAAAAATGGCAGATCTACAAGCTCATAGCGTGGTATTCGGTGCTGGCCTGAGCTTGTATATCTGCTATTTTTGAACAGCCAAAATATAAAGGGTTAAAATTATTGTGATGCTATATTAACACCCCCTGGGGGTCCCGGGACCCCCACACTGAGAACCAATGGCCTACACAACTGAACTGTTTTGTCTTCTTTCCAGAATCTGACCAGAAGAAGAAGTTGACCAGAAGAAGACATCTTGAGGACATGCAGGTGGCTGGAGTGACGAGGAAGATGCAGATGGAAACGGATAATCCGCTGTGACGATCTATGTTTCTATATCTATGGCTGTTGCTGCAGCGTGTGCAGTGAAGATGGCTGGAAGGTAGGAACTATGACGCTGTTGCTGCAGCGTGTGCAGTGAAGATGGCAGAAAGGTAGGAACTATGATGCTGTTGCTGCAGCGTGTGCAGTGAAGATGGCAGAAAGGTAGGAACTATGATGCTGATGCTGCAGCGTGTGCAGTGAAGATGGCTGGAAGGTAGGAACTTTTTAAAATTCTTTGCTGCTGCTGGTTAGGGTTAGGGAGGTCACTTGTGTTGCGCCATTCGCGTCATAAAATGTGCCATTCGCAAAAGAACAAAAAGAAAACAATGGCCTACACAACTGAACTGTTTTGTCTTTCTTTCCAGAATCGGAAGTTGACCAGAAGAAGACATCTTGAGGACATGCAGGTGGTTGGAGTGACAGAGGAAGACGCAGATGGAAACGGATGATCCGCTGTGACGATCTAGGTTTCTATATCTATGGCTGTTGCTGCAGCGTGTGCAGTGAAGATGGCAGAAAGGTAGGAACGATGATGCTGTTGCTGCAGTGTGTGCAGTGAAGATGGCAGAAAGGTAGGAACTATGATGCTGTTGCTGCAGCGTGTGCAGTGAAGATGGCTGGAAGGTAGGAACTTTTTCAAATTCTTTGCTGCTCTTGGTTAGGGTTAGGGAGGTCACTTGTGTTGCGTCATAAAATGTGCCATTCGCAAAAGAAATCCGCCAACGCAAAACAAAAAGAAAACAATGGCCTACACAACTGAACTGTTTTGTTTTCTTTCCAGAATCTGAAGTTGACCAGAAGAAGACATCTTGAGGACATGCAGGTGGCTGGAGTGACGAGGAAGATGCAGATGGAAACGGATAATCCGCTGTGACGATCTAGGTTTCTATATCTATGGCTGTTGCTGCAGCGTGTGCAGTGAAGATGGCTGGAAGGTAGGAACTATGACGCTGTTGCTGCAGCGTGTGCAGTGAAGATGGCAGAAGGGTAGGAACTATGATGATGTTGCTGCAGCGTGTGCAGTGAAGATGGCAGAAAGGTAGGAACTATGATGCTGATGCTGCAGCGTGTGCAGTGAAGATGGCTGGAAGGTAGGAACTTTTTAAAATTCTTTGCTGCTGCTGGTTAGGGTTAGGGAGGTCACTTGTGTTGCACCATTCGCGTCATAAAATGTGCCATTCGCAAAAGAACAAAAAGAAAACGATGGCCTACACAACTGAACTGTTTTGTCTTTCTTTCCAGAATCGGAAGTTGACCAGAAGAAGACATCTTGAGGACATGCAGGTGGCTGGAGTGACAGAGGAAGACGCAGATGGAAACGGATGATCCGCTGTGACGATCTAGGTCTCTATATCTATGGCTGTTGCTGTAGCGTGTGCAGTGAAGATGGCAGAAAGGTAGGAACGATGATGCTGTTGCTGCAGTGTGTGCAGTGAAGATGGCAGAAAGGTAGGAACTATGATGCTGTTGCTGCAGCGTGTGCAGTGAAGATGGCTGGAAGGTAGGAACTTTTTCAAATTCTTTGCTGCTCTTGGTTAGGGTTAGGGAGGTCACTTGTGTTGCGTCATAAAATGTGCCATTCGCAAAAGAAATCCGCCAACGCAAAACAAAAAGAAAACAATGGCCTACACAACTGAACTGTTTTGTCTTTCTTTCCAGAATCTGAAGTTGACCAGAAGAAGACATCTTGAGGACATGCAGGGGCTGGAGTGACAGAAGAAGACGCAGATGGAAACGGATGATCCGCTGTGACGATCTAGGTTTCTATATCTATGGCTGTTGCTGCAGCGTGTCCAGTGAAGATGGCAGAAAGGTAGGAACTATGATGCTGTTGCTGCAGCGTGTGCAGTGAAGATGGCTGGAAGGTAGGAACTTTTTTTAATTCTTTACTGCTGCTGGTTAGGGTGCTGCTGGTTAGGGTTAGGGAGGTCACTTGCGTTGCGCCATTCGCGTCATAAAATGCGTCATTCGCGTCATAAAAAAAACAAACGCAAAAAAACCAAAATAAGGCGCTGGTCTGGTTCTCCTGGTTTTACTAGGACAGGGTTCGATTCCCTGTGGCGCCCTGCTCATGGTTTGCGTTGCATTTACATTTCCCTGGTTTATTAGCACTTGATTGGTTACATTGTTATGGGGGGCAGCAGTGTTAAAATGTGTCATAGGAGGGGGGAGGTACAGGTTGAAATGAATATGCATTACTGCATGCATTTTATTTTTTTCTAATCAGTTCACCAATCCTCTCCCATCACCTGCAAGAAATGCACTGCACCTTCCATCACCATGTCCTGAGATACTGTGTTCAGAATGTTTTGTCCCTGTTGGCTTTTGTGACCCAGGACAAATTCATGTTATAAATGATCTGAATTCACCAGTGGTGTAAAATAACTAAGTACATTTTTGAGGTACTTCCAATTGTCTATAATATTACTTGTACTCCAGTACATCTCGGAGGCAAACTACAATTATTTCAAAACTTTAGTTACTTTGCAGGTATAAAGTATTCATTACTTTATAAAACATACATTAACCACTTTAGCCCTTTTTTATACCTAGGCCATTTGAAAATGGCAGATCTACAAGCTCACAGCGCGATGCGTTGTGAGCTTTTAACATTTCAAACATTTTAGTACATTTTGATACCAAACTTCTACATTGCAGTATCGATACTTTTACTTAAGTAAAACATTTGGGTACTTTTTCCACCACTGGAATTAAAGGTAGGGTAAGTAATTTGCGTTGGTTAAAATAATTGTTAAATAGCTCTAGGCTATATTCTGATAGTACTCATTGCTATAGAGTGTTTGTTCAGTATTAGGAGTCTCCTTGTCTCTCCACCTCTTTATTAAACAGAAAATGCATTTTCGTTTCAGTTTCATTAACAATTTTATCCAACCAGGACAGAGAACTCAATCAGGATACATATTAAACAAGTGAAATTGGAAGTGATGACACTAAGAAATGAGCAGACAAAATTGGAACTGGAACACTATACAAATTAAGCTTTAAAATGGGTACTTTCTCCTGATTGGTTGAGATTTTGACACCTACCGAAAAATGTATTTTCTTTTTATTAAAGAGCTGGAGAGACAGGGAGACATCTGTTACTGAAAAAACACTCTATAGCAATGATTACCATCAGAATATAGTATTCTAACCTTTTAACAAAATACTTTTTGTTTTAACCAAAAAATGTATAGTCACCATGTATAGTCAAAACTACACCCCTGCTCTACACTACATTTCCCAAAATGCACCAGCAAAATGGCCGCTCATTACCTGATGGGAAGCACCTGAAAAGGAGTGGAGGTGCTCAATCATTATACAAACACACTTCAGAGAGAAGGAACTAAGTTCTACCAAAGAAGTTCAGCCCAAAGACGCCAATGGTTGGTGAACTGGTTTTATTTACTTTGTTTTGCAATACTGCTTATGTGTTTGAAAATGTGTCTTATAATGTGTTCATGTCTAACTGGTTAAGTTAAATTAAGGAACACATTGCAGCATTGTTGAAGGAACTCATTGCAGCGTTGTCCTCTTTTTGTGTTTGGAAAGAAAAGTATGAAATACAAATGGATAATACAAAGTTAAAAGGTTAAAATTCTGTTTATGATTTAAAACTACTAAAATGTAGAAAATTCATGAAATTACCATGTTATGGTTTATTTGAGTTAAGACTACTAAAATGTGGAATTCATGAATTTGCCATGCTTAAGAAATGCTTAAAATGCTAAGTGAAAAATAGCCGATCTACAAGCTTGAGGGTCTACTATTTTTCCTAAAATGTGTCTTTATTCCATTTAAAGGACTTAAGATGGTTTATTCATTTTAAATGTTTAATTCATTTAAAATGTTTAATTCAAATGATTTACTTAACTTGTTTAAGACATTGATTGGTTAAAGACACTTTTTGTTTGGTCTAAGGGCTTTAATTGTTTTAAGACATTTAATTGTTTTAAAGCATTTATTGTTTTAAAAAATGTATTATTTGAAAACCCTAAGTTGTTTAATAAATACCCTAATTTGTTGTAAAACGGCAATGTTGTTAAACCTTGTTTTCTCTCTGTCTTTTAAGGTTTACAACCTGACTATGATTGACCAATCAACGAAAAGAAGCCAACCAAAATGAAATATAAGAGTTGGAAAAAATAAAGGAGTTGATTGAGTTTGAGACTGAGTTGTGTCCTTGTCTTGGGTTTGGAGCTGAACTGTGAAAGAACTTGACAGTTATTCTTATGCTGCAGTGGTCACGGCAGCAGCATTAGCTGCAGCAGCAGCATCATTATCATCATCCAGGTAAAGTGCCCTTTATTTTCCACAGAAACGCCACTAAATCATGTAACATTAGTTTTTAGATCGACCTGGGATTGTATAATTGTGTACTGGGCTGTCTGTAACCTGCAGCTTGGGCTTAAAGCTAACAACAGTCCATTAGACAATTGTAATTATTCATAAATATAGTTATTCATATCTTTTCATTCATTTTAATGCAAGTATGCAATATGGTGTCAACAAGGCAAACAAACGCTGGTAGTCGGTACGCCTGGTTTCTACTGGGAACAGGGTTCGATTCCCTGCAGCGCTGTGCTTACTGTTTCACCTTTGTCCTGTTGTGTATGTTTACATTACATGTTAGCACTCAATTCATTGATTCATAATACCTGAATGCACTTTTTATGCAAAGCTGTTCATGTGAAAGATGGTTGCATACTGAGCAACACCAGAATATTCACCACATGCTGACTGCATGTTTTAATTTCATTGTGGTTCAAGCATAGGCATAGGATGTTGCTGTGCATTTGATCACTTGGATCTGGGTGTGCATGCTTTCTTTATTGTATATTTTTATTTATTTATCATGTACAATTATTTCATTTCATTTAGACCTATTTGTGTTTGCTATTAGCCTACATAGTATGTGTGCAGTGTGCTGTTTGCAAACTGAAAAATGAAATGATGAGAAATGTGCATCAACAGAAAAGCCAAAGGCTTGTTTCAACTGAAGTAGCTATTGCATGCAATACTCCCCCTTCTTAGAAACGTTCTAAAACATTTTGTTGTCAAGGACCCCCCGAATTGACTTCTATTTGGCAGTGGACCTCAATGTGAAAAGATGTAGTGTCAGGGCCCCCCATGAAAAAGATGTATATTTAAAACTTAAAAAGAATCTATGTATTTATTCCAAATGTCTTTATTTTCACACAATGTCAGGGTTAAGAATCAAACTCACAACCTTGTGTTTCTCAGGCAGGCTCTTTATCCAGTGGGCCACTGTGCCATGCCTAAATAAAGGCCAAATGAATAATGACAGAAAAGCCAACGGCTTGTTTCCATTGGGGTTCATTAACATTGAAACATCTAGACAGGTAACAGCACAGCAAACCATAGACAAAGTAATATGCTGTAAAGTTCTTTTTTCTTTTCTTTTTTAGCGGCGCTAGCCGATATTAGCCCTCTATACCTGGCTTTTGCGTCAACGTTCTGATTGGTCAGGCCCGCCAAGGTTCTGATTGGTCAGGTCCGTCAACGTTCTGATTGGTCAGGCCCGTCGAGGTTCTGATTGGTCAGGTCCGTCAACGTTCTGATTGGTCAGGCCCGTCAAGGTTCTGATTGGTCAGGCCCGTCATGGTTCTGATTGGTCAGGCCCGTCAAGGTTCTGATTTGTCAGGCAAGGGGACTATTCATGACATCACTATGATGTCATGAATATAGAATTAGATGTGTGTGTACGTATGTCCGTGTCTATGTCCAGGTGTATGTCCATCCTTATGTTCGTCCTCTGTATTCTTATTAACTGGGGTATAAACTAATATTGATATTATATATTAGATATTAATATTGAAACACATATCTATGACAAAATGTATCAAAGGCGCCGCTACCTTCACACAGGTGTGATTTTTTAAAGTACTGTTGTGTGTTGTTCCACAAAGAGGAATGAAGACCTTTCATAGCAAGGGAGCTGGTAGCACAATGGGTAAAGTCTAAAGGTTCTCTCAGTACAGAGGTTCCATGTTCAAATCCCAGTCATCACATTTTCAAGGCCAAAATACAAAAGAGCAAGTCAAAACCATGAAGAGACCTGTTTGGCATGGTGGAGAGATGGAGTAGTGGTCTAAAGGTTGGACTCTCAGCACAGAGGTTCCATGCTCAAATCCCAGTCGTCACATACTTCAGTGTTGTTGTACTTTGAAATTTTCAAGGCCAAAATACAAAAGAGCAAGTCAAAACCACGAAGAGACCTGTTTGGCATGGCGGAGAGATGGAGTAGGGGTCTAAAGGTTGGACTCTCAGCACAGATGTTCCTTGTTCAAATCCCAGTCGTCATATACTTCAGTGTTGTTGTACTTTGACATTTTCAAGGCCAAAATAGAAAAAAGCAAGTCAAAACCACGAAGAGACCTGTTCGGTATGGTAGAGAGATGGAGTAGTGGTCTAAAGGTTGGACTCTCAGCACAGAGGTTCCATGTTCAAATCCCAGTTGTCACATTCTTCAGTGTTGTTGAAATTGAAATTTTCAAGGCCAAAATACAAAAAAAAAAAGTCAAAACTATGAAGAGAAACCTTCTGGAGGACCATCGGGGGGACTGTGTCCCTCCCCTGTTTCCCGATAATTTAAGGTGGGGGGTTATGTCTGAAAGAACTCTGTCCAGCTATAGTTTTACAGGAGGAAATGTAAAACTACGAAGTCCAGAGCTTGATGAATGTTAGGGACCAAAAAAAAAGTCACTACAAAGTACCACCAATCAACTTTAAATTGCCTGAAACGTACTCCCAACAGGTTTTTGGGGAAACAATCTCTCTTTCGTTTCGGTAGTGACACAATACCGTCGTCCCTTCTCGACGGAGGGAAAAATTACCGCTGATATATCGATCCTTTTCCTCCGGGGAAATGTAATTTAAAGGTTAGTGTATTAGCCTACTATTTTTTTGTATCTGTGTGGATGTATGCCTGCTGTGTGTAGTCCAAATATCTCGTTTTAGAAATGTTTGACTGTTTCATTGTTTACATGTTAGCGTGCTAGCTGGCTAGCCTACTGTAGCTAAACGACTAGACTTTTCTTGGTTGCTACCCACATTACTTTTAATCACGTCACAGAGTTATGATACTAACTGTTGATCGATGGATTGGTAGGCAAATCTGTGTTATGGATACACTTGTACTTATTTTATTTATATAGATCGCCCAGCTCATGTTAGCTGAAGGCTAGAATAAGGCAGAATTAAGCTAAAAGCTTACACACACACACACGAAAGGCTGCTCATTTTCTTAATTATTTTGCTTTACATTAAATGAACTGGCTGCTGAAAATAGCCAATCTACAATCTTATGCCACAGCCGAAATCTTAAATGTATTTTTCCCTTCTCTTTTCTTTCTCTCTATACAGCATAACGGGGTGCTCCTTCCATTCCGACATCTCACCACTCCGACTAGTGGCTTCCGCGTGCGGTTAAGGTTAGGGTTAGGGTTAGGTATAGGGTTCGTCAACGTCGGAAAGGCGACATGTCGGAAAGGAGAAATGCACCCCAGCATAACCTCCACCATAAATCCCTGAACCCTCTTGTAATCTCTGTCATGATAGTTGAACATTATGTGAAAATTACAAGTTACATTGTCGGCCTGGTGTTGGTGTGGAAATTTAGTGAGGCATTAGAAGAGGGGAACTGATCAATGTATTAAGGGTTTCTACACACTGAGTTAAATTAACATACATTTCACTATATAAATTGGGGTCTCAGAGATAGCCATGCCATTAACAGGGTCTGTAGACCTGATGCATGTTAAATTAGGGGGGGTGCTCCTTCCATTCCGACATCTCACCACTCCGACTAGTGGCTTCCGCGTGCGGTTAAGGTTAGGGTTAGGGTTAGGTATAGGGTTCGTCAACGTCGGAAAGGCGACATGTCGGAAAGGAGAAATGCACCCAAATTAGGGGTCCTTATTAAAGTACCAACACCATGCACCGTTGTCTAATTTATTTCCTTTCTCTCCCTCTCAGTTGGCGTTCGTTGGGTGGCTCACGTGACGCGTTCCACATGACGGAACTGCATTGGCTTTGGAAGAAGAGGCGGGCGACAGACACCAGCACACATTAAATGAACAGTGGCCCATTTTGTATTCATTCCAGTAGCTTTGATATGGCTCTGAGTCTGTGGCATGTTAACTAGAAACACATGCACCAGGACAAACTACAGCGGTAACACATGGAATCAAAATGGACCTTTACATGTCTGAACGTCTGTGTACAGATAGAACCAAATGGACCCTTACAGGTCTGCAAGAGTACAAATGGACCATAGATCTCCTATTTTTTGAATATTCTTATGCATTTTTGGGGCGGTGTAGCCGCCCCCTATAAGTGGGTTTTGGACACCGACCAAAACATTTATGTACCCCCTAACCCTTCCATTGTTAATGCAAATCGATACTTTTTTCATATCAGCCAATCACATTACAGCTAGTGTCATCACCACTAAGTGTAATGTGATTGGCTGACTTTGCAAATTCAGGACTGTGATTGGCTAGCGAAACACATGACACATGTGCAGCCCTATGAATAGCAGTAAGGACTTTAAAAAAAGTCATTTATCCTTTTTTTAAAGTGAGTCATGTCGTGATGACCCCACACCACCTACTTGGGTGTCACAACAGTGACATAGTGCTCCAATTTCACATCCTGTGATTGGCTAATCTAAAACCATTTTGATGTGAGAGTAGTATATTTAACTGAGATGTTGTGTATTTCATGAGATCAGTGAAAAAGAATCGCAAAATCACTATGGTTAAAATGAGGAAAGTAAAAACCGAAACAAAGACAATGGCAAGTCTTCCTAGAACTGGCCTTGTGAGACCCAAGTGTATATCACAAGAGCTTAAACACAGAATTGTGACAAAGCACAGATCTGGTCAAGGTTCCAGAGAAATTTCAGCTGAATTTAAGATTTCTAAAAATACAGTGGCCTATATAATCCAACAATGGAAGAGACGAAGCTTCGTGGGAGACGTAAAGAAGAATCCAAAAATTGCTTTAGCTGAAATGTGAATAGCAGTATGGACTTAAAAAAAAGTCATTTATACTTTTTTTTAAGTGAGTCATGTTGTGATGACCACACACCGCCCACTTCACACTGGGTGTGATTTTTTACTTGACATTCTGCTCAATGGGTATGTTTACTTTTGTCAAGTAGCTTTGATATGGCTCTGAGTCTGTGGCATGTTAACTAGAAACACATACACCAGGACAAACTACAGCGGTAACACATGGAACCAAAATGGACTTTACATGTCTGAAAGTCTGTGTACAGATGAAACCAAATGGACCCTTACAGGTCTGCAACTCTGAGTGTACAAATGGACCATAGATCTCCTATTTTTAGCGGCGCTGGCGCCGCTCTATACATAGTATAGAGCGGTCCTGCTCTATACCTGGCTTTTCCGTCAACGTTCTGATTGGTCAGGCCCGCCAAGGTTCTGATTGGTCAGGTCCGTCAACGTTCTGATTGGTCAGGTCCGTCAACGTTCTGATCGGTCAGGTCCGTCAACGTTCTGATCGGTCAGGTCCGTCAACGTTCTGATTGGTCAGGCCCGTCAAGGTTCTGATTGGTCAGGCCCGTCAAGGTTCTGATTTGTCAGGCAAGGGGACTATTCATGACATCACTATGATGTCATGAATATAGAATTAGATGTCTATATAAACAATGACTAAATAAACAATGAGTAATATCTAGAAATATTTAGTAATTTCATTTTATTATTCATTTGGCTAAAGTCTCCTTCTAGGTACGTTTTTAGCGGCGCTAGCCGCTCTCTACCTTTAGGTATAGAGCGGGTCCTGCTCTATACCTGACTTTGTCCGTGTTCACCGTCAACGTTCTGATTGGTCAGACACGTCAACGTTCTGATTGGTCAGACCCGTCAACGTTCTGATTGGTCAGACCCGTCAACAAAGTGATTGGTCAAGCTTCACGTGACACGTGGCTATAAACACATTATAAACACATATCGATGACAAAATGTATCAAAGGCGCCGCTACCTTCACACAGGGTGTGATTTTTTAATATTCTTATGCATTTTTTACTTGACATTCTGCTCAATGGGTATGTTTACTTGTTTTGTTACTTTAAGTAGGCTATTGATTACCAGTCTGACTTCACACATATTATTACAGCATTGATACTTTTATGTGGAATACTTTTCTCACTGTCTGCCATTTTAAAGTGATACATTTGTATTTTAGGATTATTATTTCTGTGCCTTCCTTTTCTAATAAATACCATGTGCTGCATTATTTCATGTAGGCCATGTATTTTCTGCATTATGTCATGTTCTTAGACAGATACTTAGAGATACAGGGGAACTGTGTGATGGGGACCTTATTCTGTATTGCTACTTGACATGTTTAGAAACCTCAAATGCGGGGGGGTGTAACAATGGCCGCTAAATATAGGGGATGAAAGGGAGGAGGGGGGATTCCCAAAGGGAGGGAGGGAGGGAGGGAGGGGGGTGTATACAGCATATTATATGACGGCGCTACGCTACCCGGCCGCCATCGACGAACGCCACGGTTGGCGTTCACCGCCGGAGTGAGGCTGATTAGCGGCTCGGCGTGACGCGCGGCTCACGCTGATCAAGGACGCCGAGTGGACGCGGCGTGTCCCGCCCGGCGGACGCCCCGGTCGGCGTGGCGTGGAGACGGCCTCACGCCAGAAATGTGCGATATTTTGCTAGCTGGGTAGTTGGAGCCAAATCTGGGTTGGACGTGATTAGTGGAGCTCCCTCTGAGTGGTGTGATTGTGGGCTTGATTGACGCTTGTGATGTATTTTTCTTGTAGACCAGGCCCGTTGCAAGTTGCTGTACTCTGTCCTCTACCCTGAGCCATCCGACCTTAGCAAAGTGAGCAGGGGTTAAATGAGTTGTAAATGTAAGGCCAAGGAGTAGCCTTACCAGTTTGTTTTGGGATGTCTGGAGCCTTGTTTTTAAGGCCTTTGTGGTGTTATGGTACCATGAGGGGCATCCATAGTCGAAGTAACCTTGGATGAAGTGCTCCTGTTAGAGTCCTCAAAGTATTCTTACTGACCAGAGAGGAGATCCTATACAAGAATCTTATTCTTTGGTTGACTTTTTTGATTACTCTAGTTTCCATTTTATCACTGGAAAGATTTGCCTCTAAAATGGATTTCCTCTTTTCTTGTGATAACATACCCACTTTTATTGTGAAGCCGTCGGCCTTGCCGGGGTAAATTTTGGACCCAAACAAAGAAAATGGATTCAGTTTTACCCAGGTGTAATGATAGTTTCAGAGCTAAGGGATTTTTCAACCTGCAACTTGTCCCTGTCTGAGACAATCAGATCCGAGTCATCCGCGAACAAGAACAAGTTACAGTCACAAGCTCATGTCGTATACATGTATTAGGAACAGTAAAGGCCTTTAAGTATGCTTCCTTGCGGAACGCCACAGCTACCTGTTCTCTCCCCTGGGGTCCACTTGGGGCGCATAAAGTGATTTGGGAAGAAATAGTCCATATACATGGTTGTTATGCAAATGCTTTCTCACTGCCCTCACACACACACACACACACACACACACACACACACACACACACACACACACGCTCGCTCGCACACACACTTTAACCACCTTCACCTGACCACTGTCATTTCCCCTCATAGTCACGTTGTATAAAAAAAGAAACAAGAAAAAAAGACTTTGAACAGAGTCTAGACTAATTCACTGCCATATCACAGTCTCAGATGTACACTCACAGCTCTGTACGAACATCTATGTCTGGCTTCTGTGCTGTGTGACTGTTGTGTGCAGCTCTCTGTTGAACTTTTATCTGCAGATGTTTAACCTCCTGGTCATAATCTGTCCATTCTTCTACAATTCTCACAGCAGTTTCCAGCTTAGGTTCCTTGGTCATGGGGTTGTTACACAAGTCTATGGTCTTGGCCTTCTTTTTGGAGCTGTCGTCACACCAGGTCTCACACCACAACCACTCCTGGGGCAGAGACTTGATGGGTATCTGGTGGATCATGTTGTTGGGAAGATCCTGATCAAGGTTAGACAAGCTGTTTGGGTCCTGGCTGAGTGTCTGGTACTCTCCTCTGAGTCTGTCCCCTGCAGCTATCTTGCGGAACTTCTTCAAGTCCACAACATACAGGGCACTGATGTGGTACTTGCGTCCAGCAAGCTGCCTGGCCCAGTAGCCAGATTTCCAGAAGCGATAGCTTTCCATCTCTCTCCTGCTGTCACAGAAGGGAGTGTATCCATACGGAGCACCTTCCAGGTCAAAGTTGTGAAGCTCCTTTAGATCGGTGCGCACAATCTGGTCAGCGTCCACAAACACGAACTTGTCGACAGTGAGAGGGAATAGAACATCCAAGAAGAGGATTTTGTAACCCCAGATGATCCTTTGTTTCTCTGTCTGCTGTTGGAGCCAGCGCGGCCACTTATACTGGAGCAGTTCATACTGAAAACCATACTCCTCTGCCATGTGAGGAATGAATTCCTTGAAGGTTGGCGATAGGTAGTTTTTGAGGAACCAGAACTTGACTGGGGTTTTGGTGTTCTTCAGAACAGAGAGCATCATGATCCTGAGGAACCTCTCATACAGATGACCTGAGGCTACTGAAAATATGTTTATGACGTCATTGACGTCATCTTTCTCTTGTTTTGTTCCAAAGAACCTCCTGGTCAGAGATTCCCAGAAGCCAGAGTCATTCTTCGGAATGCCATCACTCAGCAGCTTCTGATTAAACTTACCTGGCTTCTTGTGAACCAAGACTTTGATGGTCCTGCTCTTGAAGTTGTTCATGACCACTATGATGTCATCAGAGTCTGTTGGGGAGACTGTACTGTCATGGCTGTAGATCTTGTAGATTTCAGAGTGGCCCTCCCTCAACTTCAAAATCCAGGCTCCTGGGTTGGCCTTTAATTGGAAGTAACCCAGGTTTGCCATGACAATAGTATTAAACATGGAAGGCTCAGAGGTGGTTCCCAGGGTGAACTGGAGGCCCCGTGGGGATTGACCCGTACCAACATCAAAACAATGACCCTCCAGGAGTAGGTACTCCAGCTCATACTCTGCTGCTACAATACTGTCAACTTCTTCTAAGTAGATGTTGTCCAGATCATGGCGTGTGCGTACAGATTCAACCATCCAGTTCTCAGGTGTGTCGAGGTTAAGGGTGAAGAGGGGAGTCTTGGGCATTTCTAGGAACTTAGCCATGGGACCTGGAGAGAAACCCCCATCTGCCTGGAACCCGACCTCTGGCTCCAGAACATATCGGTAGAAACTCTTGATAGGCAGGTCTGAGAGCTTAGACTGACAGTTCATGAACAACAACAAGTTTACATTCACAAACTGCTTCAAGACAAGTAGCAGAGGAGCTAGTTTCTGGGCGTCCCTGGTTGCAGGGTCCACTATGGCTACAATATCAAAGTACACCTCTCCCTCCTTCGGACGGATCTTCACAGCACTGTAGCGTTTGCCAGGAAAATCATATTCAACCCTGGCCTCTCCTTTGGGCTGAGAAGACAGCAGAGAGTCCACCTTCATTACCAGGTCACTGGCCCTCTCACCCTTGATCCCAAACTCTTGGACCTTTCTTTTGATTTTCTCCCCAGAAGTCCTCAGAGTAATGCTCTCCAATAGCAGGAAGTCATGTTGGTTAAAGACTTCCTCCTCCTTCAGTGGGCCAATTATCCTTCCATTACTGATGACTGCTCTCTGTCCTCTCTTCAGTTTGAGCACGTCTCGACAGTAAGCAGCATTGGAGAGTAGGAAGTCAAACTTGGGCCCCTCATACATGCTCTTAAACAATGTCACATCCATACCCTCAACAGCAAACTCTCCAATATCAGTGCCGTTTTCCAGGGCTGCCGCAGTCTCTTCCTTGGCCATCTTGGTGATGAAGTTCTTGGCGTTGTTTGCCGTTTGTGTCTGCATGGCGGCCCAGATGGCCCGAGTCACACAGCTTGTATCACTGACTGGACCAACTAAGGGGTTGCTGATCATCCCCAGCCGGACATTGTTGCTGGTATTTGTGTGTTTAATAGCATCATAGAGGAGCTTGCGTCCAGAGGGCTGGTCAAAGTCTCCCACCACCCAGAACGTCACAGGATGGATGAAGCCATCGTCTTTCTTGGTAATATAGTTCATGCTGTTGGCCACAGCAGTGCTCTTGTTGGTATCAGACAGGTCCAGGTATGTTCTGCTGGTGGACAGGACTCTGTGATTGATGCGTGAAACAATGTTTGGCTGGTTCATGATAAAGTCTACTACATCAAGATCTGTGGTCAGCACTCCCTGCTCGACAGCTCTCTGGTAGAGGGTGGTGGTCTCAAATATCTTGTGCATGGTAATCATCTGCAACTCATCAGGATCCAGTTCCTCTTGCTGGTAGGGCATTCCGTTGAACATCACCACGGGCAACGGGCCAACACCCGTCTGCTCATAGTAACGACGCCCTTCCTTGCGGTTGGTGTCGTAGCTGGAGTCATGTACCAGGATGCTGCTGATCTCCACATAGGGAAACATCTTCTCCAACACCTTCACTACGTCCACAGCACTCAGCTGCCATCCACTAGGCACGCGGTCTAACATGGCGATAACTGCATAAAATGCGCTTTGGCTGTCAACCTCGTCACAAATGTAATTGTAGGCACGAAACATGGCCACACCTGCATCCTGCATGCCATCTACATCCTCTTCGTCTGACACCACAAACACCAGGCCGATCCTAAGTGGGATGTCATTAGTGTAGAATATCTCTGCAACGCTCAGCAGCTCTGCAGAGTTCTTGTGGGTGGGGTCCAGAATGATCACCAGATTGTGGAAGTTCTTGCGGATCTTCCTGATGACTCCTGGAAATGTGACTCTAAGCAGCTCCTGAACCTGGTACGGCCACAAACTGTACCTGTGGTCTGTCTCTAAATTGTTAATCCAGTTAATTCCAGGGTGTCGGATGTCCACTGCGTAGTCCCAGTCCGAGGGCTGGACATCGAGCTTCAGCATGTCGTGGATGTAGGGTGTATCGATCAGCAGGGAGTGCAGTCCCTCCATCACTCTGGCCTCGCTACGCAGCACCTCCAGCATGCTGAAGATGTCCTCTGTATCCAGATCTATGTGTAGTCCATTGATGAACATTGCTGACTCTCCAGCCTGCAGTCCTAGAGTTCCTTTTAAGTACTTCTGGTTCTTCAGAATCTCACTGCGGATCTCTGAGTTTACCAACGTTTTTGTGATAGACCTGGCTTTAGTGGGGAAGTTCTGGCTGAGGTCCCTCATGACATTGAGGGCTTCAACAGGGGGAGCAGCAAGTATACGAGCTGCGGTCTGGAAACTCAGATCTTGCATCTTCCAGACTTTAAGAGGAGCCATATCATTAGTGCTCTCCACATCATTAGTGCCCACCGGGTGGTTCATCAGCTCCAAGTTAACTGTCTTCAGTTTACCAGAAAGGAATCCTTGGCCTTTGTCCACAGGATCATTCTCCCCTATCATGTTTAATTCACCTCCTTGAACCAGCGTGTCATCTTTTGCCTTGTACTCCTGATTTTTAATGGCAAGCTCCACTCCATAGCCGGAAAGGTACACTTTACTCTCGCTTGGATTAGCCACATAATGACGGAGCACGTATGTTGCCAGGCCTTGCTGAGCCTTGGACAGCATGGCCTGGTGAAGACTGTAGAATCCTGCTTTTCCAATCTCAGCATACAAAATGACTACTGGAGCCTCAGGATTTGAACTCATAAGTTTGTGATCGCCTTTCAACAGGTATGGCTTTGGCCTTTCAGGTGCTGTTTCCAACAGAGATTCTAATTCTTCAGTATTGCAGGTCTTTTCTCCATGGACACTGAAGAAAGCTATGCAGTCAGAAGGAGGTGGTTCATTGGATGCTATCTGTTGGAAAGAGTATACTGCAGCAGAGTATACTCGAAGTGACATGGAAAACTTCAGCATGTTAACCAGGGCAGAGCTGAGCAAGGCACTGGCTCTCTTCACTATCAGGGCATAGTAGGCTTGGTCTGTATCGCCATGCTCTCCTTCTATGTTCTGATTAGCCTCCACAAAATCCCAGAACTTCTGCTCACTCTCCTCTGCCAGGAACTCACTTGCCTCCAACAGCAGTGGAGTAGAGGCCCATTTTGTGGTGAGGGTGGTGGTAATAGCCTTGGAGTCTGAGCTCCCATACACTGCAAGTAGCAAGGAAA
The DNA here is from genome assembly GCF_963454915.1 of Gymnoscopelus microlampas. Classification (NCBI taxonomy): domain Eukaryota; kingdom Metazoa; phylum Chordata; class Actinopteri; order Myctophiformes; family Myctophidae; genus Gymnoscopelus; species Gymnoscopelus microlampas. The sequence goes on along the minus strand of NC_139956.1, from coordinate 19,936,444 downwards.
GAAGCAGTGCCCCCAAGAGCCACATCCTCAACCCTACTCCAAAGCCAGCTTTGTAGCTTCCCATTGCATTCATGTTTCGAGGAGTGGGTGGATACTGTCATGCAGATCAGGTATTTTGCCTGTTTAAGATGATTTTTGCTTGTCCGCGGCTGCCAAAAATAATTCAACTAAAACCAAAGTTGAAAATAATCAAACTATATTGTTTTTATTGTTTCACAAGTACAGATTATTTATTGAAGGGAAAATCAGGCAATTTAACAACAATAATATTGATAGTTCTAGCTTTTATGTATCATTTGCATGTGCATTTGGGTGTTTGTGTGCATGTATACACAGGGCACCCAGTGTGTATGTAGTCATGCTGATGATGTCATGTTGATTACATATTGTAAGTCTTGCCCAAATATGGAGTGTAGTGGGATGGTGGATCTGAGATTAAAGAATTAAAAAATGTGAAAAAGAAATTGTCAAAATCACAAAATGTTAACATCATTCAGTGATTGACTTCCTTGGCCAACTGGCAGCGTGCACAAGAATCTTGGCACCGCTCAGTGTAGTGGTTTGTGGGATTGCTAGCCGTGGACGGACAGACAGAGGGAAGGACGGATGTACACGGCCATACAAAAATTCTGGGAACATACATACAGTTTTCTAAATGGCTCGACCCTTACATGCCATAACCTGTAAAAAAAAAAAAAATAACTTGAAAGGAGCATTCAGTGGAGAGCTTAACCACTTAAACCACTTAGTTGAATGGGAGTTTACAGGGCTCTGCATGGTCTGATCCTTTTTCCCCTCTACACACTTAATCTTTTACTAATCTTTCCATACTAGCGCTGTACCTGTTCATCAAGGTACATGAAGACCATCTGGAACCATGTGGAACTCCATATTTGGGACCGCTGACACCTTCAGTGCTCATCATTCGTGGGTGACAGCCAGTACCCGTGCGAGGCAGTGATGTCATATTATATTAAAAATCTCCATATTATCCTTTAATCCTTTAATCCTTTAATAGACTAGAGGTTCGGACCACACCTACATCGCACCGCGGACATAAATACCCTTTTATGCCCATATATGGAGATCTCTGTATGTGTCAGTCCTTGTCCCTTTTATACCCATATATGGAGATCTCTGTATCTGTCAGTCCTTGTCCCTTTTATGCCCATGTATGGAGATCCCTGATGTCATCAGTATATTCCTATATATGGGCATGCCCCCTTTTGTGCCCATATGGAGCTGACTGATTTGTTTACACCTGATGCCATGACGACACATTGAAGTTTGACAACACACTCCAGATTTGAGCATTCATGATGCTGCACTGATACTCCAATGATGTCACCTGAGCATCACTGGGTCATATGTCATGGTGTAGCCTGATATATTGCGTCGGTCGCTCAGTTGGCTCAGTTTGTGTAAGCGATAGACCATACTGGAGGTGCAGAGGAGAGAGTAGCGGAACAGTAAGATAATTACTTAGGCGGCGGTGTAGACCATAGCATAGCAGCAGGTGTGTGAGCTTGTGAAAGAGGTACAGTAATTGAAGGACAACTAACAAAGCACAATAACAATGATTGTAACCTGGAAGAAGGAGTACTGTGACATGGACCTAGGCTCTGATGGAGAGAATACCTCCCCACCCAAGAGGAGTCTGGATGTGGACTTGATGTTCCCCACCAAAATGATGTCCTCCCGGACACAGGAGGTCCCCCAGACACTGGTCAAACAGGAGGAGGAGACAGGGGAGCACCTTGAGGAGGAGGAGGAGGAGGAGGAGGAGGAGGAGGAGGAGATGCAGCAACAGGAGGTTCTGTCACAGAGCCTGAGGCAGCGAGAAAAGAACATCCAGGAGAACAAAGCCATGCTGGCCAAGCTGCTCTCTGAGCTGACTCCCTTTAATACACCCCTAAAGAAGAAGCAAACAAGGGAGAATAATGTGACGCCCCGGAAGCCGAGGTTTAAGCCGGAGATAGTGATTAGGAGGAACCCGCCCCGTGCGCGCCGTTCGGCGGTGAACTTTAGCGTAGAAGAAAAGAGTGTCTCTCCAGGCTGGGGGGGCCGAGGGGCCTGGATGACAGACATCAAGAGACTGGTGGAGGTGGACAAGGAGTATGTTGAAAAAAGTAAAAAGAGCTACGTTGTGAAGCAGCCGCCCCCGAGTGTGGTCAGGTCAGTGGAGGAGATCACCAAAAAGGACCTGGACAACATTGCCTACTGCAGACAAGACAAGATCTGGGACAAGAATGGCACCTATTGTCACCAGTGCAGACAGAAGACACTGGACACCAAGACGTCGTGCCGCAGTGGTGTCTGCGAGGGGGTCAAAGGACAGGTCTGTGGGCCATGTCTGAAGAGTCGCTATGGCGAGGACGTCCAGACCGTGCTGCTCGACCCAACATGGTCGTGTCCCAAATGCCGGGGAATGTGTAACTGCAGCCTGTGTCGGAGGAAGGAGGGTCGCCGCCCCACAGGTGTCCTGGCAGACCTGGCAGGACACGACAACGCCCATGAGTATCTGCAGTGGATTCAGAAGGAGCAGACGGGATGGGCTCAATGATACCCATTGTCAGCCTTCTGATTTTCCCTGTGTCTCTCTGACCGACCAACCAGCAAGCTCCTTCCGCATAGCGGTGGTTGTTAATGCTACGTTTGCTAAATATGAGAATAATATCCAGTTTTTGGACCAAGACCAAGATAAATGTAAAATAAGAATTTAATAGTTTTTGAGTGGTGCCAACCACTCCTATATCTGACTTTGTCTGTGTGTCCGTGTGTCCGGGTGTGTGTCTGTCCGGGTGTGTGTCCAATAAACAAACATTGATGACAACATCAATACGGGGCTCATCAAAGGCACCACTCTCTTCACACAGGGTGTGATTTTTTCAATAGTAGTGGATGGAGACAGGATTTCTGTCCAACCAAGCAACAGCAACCAGTGGGTTTGTGTGTGTGTGCATGTCTGTGTCTCTGTCTATGTCTGTCTGTGACTAATCTCACTGACCATGGCCCAATCAGCACCAAATTTCTTTGCTTTCAGTGTAGGTCAAGGAAGTAAAAACCATGAATATTTTTCACATTTTTGTAAACAAAATTAAAATAAAATTGTGTATTCATATTTTTTACATTTTGTGAATTCCTCCATTAAGAACCTCTCACTCCGCTATACAGCTCTGAGATGAGGTTCTATGTGGATGTCACCCAGAATCGGTAGAACGTCCGCCAAGGCTCCGCTGTTTACCCTTTTGTATACATCGTGTCCAAAAAACAATGTTAGATTCCAACGCGTACAGATGTTTAAGGTTTGGTTGGGTGGAAAATATTTTAAGTTGGGGCACGAAATAACCGTTTAAATTACTTATTTAGTCAGCCTGTGGCCATGTTTCCCATTGTAGCCAAACCGGGAGCAGTACTGGCAGCAGACGTAGGGGGGTTTTCCCCCCTACGTTTAATGGCTAAGGTGACGTATTTGAATATATTTAAGGCTTCATGTAACGTTGTGCCCATTTGCAACATTTAATAGCGCAGTTGCAGTGTTTTGAAAGCATTTCATTGTTGTCTCAAACTGGAGTCATATTCCAGTTTGAGATCATTATTATCCAGCCACCCTAATAGAAGAAGGCGTACGTCATTTATCCGAGTGCCCTCTTATAGCACACCATACATAGTGCAATTGCCTCCACACACTATAGATATATGCTTTATTGTCCTTGCGGAAATTCATTTTGTACCAAGCAGCCATCAGGATACAAAAATATCACTACACATAAATACACAAAACATAGACAGATCACACAATACATTGCCAATAACACGGTACACACTCCTCTCTTACAGAGAGGAAAGCAGGAAAGGCTACCAGTCATAGTTCAAGAGGCATCACATTACATTTTATGTACAGAACTGAGATGGGGACTGTTTGTTCTGAGGTCCTATACTTGTGGAGACAAATGATCTTGAAGCCGTAGCCTGCAACATTGGTACTGTGTACCGTCGTCCTGATTGTAAAAGATTGTATTCACTGTATACCGGGTGTGTTCTATCCCTAGCAATAGCTTTCCCCTTCCTAAGTACCCGGGTCTCATACATTGCTGCCATACTCTCAAGTCGTATTTGCTGCCATACTCTCAAGTCGTACCCCAGCTATCTTGCTGGATACATTGATGATTTTATGGAGTTTGTTCTTATTAACCAATGATAATGAGCCATACTAGGGAATAAAGCAAAAAGTGAATGCACTCTCCACGAAGGATCGATGGAAGAGTACCATTAAACCGGTTTCCACGTTATACAGTACTGTCTCAGTCTGCGCAAAAAATGCAGCCTCTGCTGACCTTTCTTATAGATGGCATCAGTGTTGGAATTCCATGTCAGCTTGGAATCAATCATTATACCCAAGTACTTTATAAAGAAAAACATCACATGGATGCAACTGGGACGTATCATCAGTGTTGTAGCCTGGGGTCATAGGGTGTTTCGGGTCTCGCAACATACAACATACACCCTCGCCCAGGTGACCCAGCCAAGGTTGATCAAGCCCCGACTTACGTCCCAGTAGCTACCCATGGTCAGTCCTATAGGGCAAAACAGGGCAGTCCGCTTCTCCGGAAGTACTCTGCCGGGACTCGGGGAGGCTCTGGCACGTGGAGGGACTGGGCTCTGTGGGTTGTCTCCTGGCCTGGCTCCTCCTTCGTCTCACCAGGTCCAGGACCTGAGTGCTGCGCCAGATCAGGTGCACCGCCCCGATCCAAACATTTCCTTCTGGCGTGATGGTTCCCTGGGCCGATACCACTAGATTGGGCCGTCTAATGGTATTAGCTCCACTTGCGGTACGCTGGAATGGCCCTCCTAAAGGGGTGCAATACGTTAGCAGGCCTCACCGCGGGTTTGTTGGGCTTCTTCCTCACGGAAGACACAGCATGGGGCGCTAACCCATACTGCTCCCGGGATGCCGTCTACATTCCGGCTGTCACCAGTCTCTCCTGTGGTCACCAAACCCCCTCAATGACTATTTGCTGGTGTGCATCATGAGCACTAGTCCTAAAATCAAACAACTTTCATATTTTCCCTACACTTTGTATTTATGAAACATTATTGCGCAATAGTTCTGCAATTAGTGTTCCGAAATTATATGCGTCACATTTGTCATTTTCACCAAAAGATGGCATTTATGTCACAATAAATGACAACACTGCTGAGTTGAGAGGAGAACCACAATATTTTTAGTCCAACCAAACTTTGCACTATCCAGACAGCTCTGCTGTAATGATACTCACTGTCTTGTTTATACCATGAATTGAGTCCCTTTATCATTATCATCAACATTCTGCCATTCTGTACTTCTGCCTTTTTATCAACCGTGTGATGACTTTCACAGCATTTAGAGAAAAGGATTAGGTTTTATATTTCCATGTATCTCCAGGGAATACATTATTTGATTGGATTTTACTACATTTCTGACCTAACAGTAAGACATTGGGGAAGTGACCATCAGATGTTGAGCAATTTAATAACTTGGACAAAGCCTGCCATGGTAATATATTTGATGTACAAGCTCCATGAATGGACTTTGTTTGTGTGAATTTAATGTACTAGAGGTTCCGTCACATCTAGAGTCGGCCCGCTACAAGCCCGTTGTACCCGTCTGTCTGTGTCCCTTTTATGCCCATATACTGTATGGAGATGTCTGTTTCTGTCTGTCTACCTGTGTCCCTTTTATGCCCATATATGGAGATCTCTGTATCTGTCAGTCCTTTCCCTTTTATGCACATATCGCCGATGTCATCAGTATATGCCCATATATGGGCATGCCCCCTTTTGTTCCCATATATGGAGCTGACTGATTTGTTTGTGCCTGATGCCAGGACAAGCTGCATTGAGAACTCCTTATATGGTTATGGCTGAGTCATAGTGATACGAGCGTGACAACGTTCCATTTTTTCTGTCATTCTTTGGGACTTTCTAACCTGACCTGCAGATATTTATATGGCAGGACATAAATACCTACTGAGCCATATAACTATGGTTTTACTTTTGTATTTGGTGAACTTCCCCTTTAGTACTATAAACACAAATGATGCGTTGCCTGTGAGCTAGTTCTGGCAGTATACACTCGAGAGGTCACATGCAGTACATATGTACTGTATGTGACGTGTCAAGCAGCTGATCAATTGCCGGTTTACTTAAGCTCACCTGATTCATTGCACCTACTCCTGTTGTATTGTCAGTGTTTCCACTGGGTTCTGTTTCCCCTGGAGGGTTTGTTATGCAAGGGATAATTGACGGGGGGGATAATTCTCAACAATGACCACTGACCAGCCGGTCATTGTTGAGAAATAAAACCTGACAGGGTGATTAGGCACCGACACGTAGTGGTGGTGCCATAATCACCCTGCTTATTACACGGCTACTTAATAAATGAATTAATAAATTGATCCTAAAGTAACAACAAAACGAAGTATTTCGTTGCTTACGGTAATGAAAGTGTTACTGCATTGTCTATTTCTGGCAATGTTTAGCTGTGAATGACATTGCGTGTTTGTTTACATGACTGTCATGTTGGATACGGCACAAAATCAAGCAGCGCAGCAGCTCATCGGTCATTATTAAAGCAATAAACCAGAAGAGGCCGCAGTTTACCTTGTATTTTATAATGGCTGAGAGGCATAGTGAGACACAACGCGTCAGTGCCTCCAACCCTCTCTGCCATTATAAAATAGAAGTAAACTGAGACCTTGCATGGCTTATTGCTTTTCTAAAACGAAAAGTTGTTCTTGTAGTGAATCATTATTAATGATTCACAACAAGAACACTTCTACAAGAAAGTAGTTCCCGGCTACAAGAAAGTAGTTCCACTTCCCAGCCACCAGGAAGAGCCACTTCCTTGTTATACGTCAACTTTTCCCAAACAAACACATACTGTAGAGAAACAAAACTTAAATGTTAGGTCAATCTCATGGTAACTAAGATATTCAATAGAAATTCATATTTTTTTAAGTCAGATTTAGCTACTGTGAACTTCACATTGCAAAAATTGCAAAACAATATCTGGCTATATATAAATCTGAACTCATTCTACCTAGACCGCAATATAACTAATAGGTGACACATAATAGACATTAAAGGACAACTTTGGTTTTTTACAACCAAGGTTTATATTTTAGCTTGTAATTAAAGTAAATAAATGATGAGTGTAATTTTTTTTTCATTTACTGCTTTCTATATTTTTAGCATTTTTTGCAATATTTTTTACAGTGGGCGGGGGCATTCTGTCCGGTGGCTAAATATGCCTTTTTTACACAATAAAAAAGGTCCGGCTGTCTGAGATGGCCAGATGTTATTGGGGGGCTAGAAGAGCTACTGTAAATAATAATAAAGAAAACGCTGGGTTAATGTGTTAAAAAAATACATATTTAGCCACCGGACAGAATGCCCCCGCCCACTGTGAAAACACTGTAAAAAAAGATTGTGAAAATTGCTAAAACTATAGAAAGCAGTAAATTAAAATTTTTGAACACTCATCTTTTATTTACTTTAATTACAATCTAAAACATAAACATTGGTTGTAAAAAAACAAAGTTGTCCTTTAAATGATATTATGAAAATAACTGCAGATTCAGAAACTGGTCCCTGACATTGACACATTGGTTAAAGCAAAGAGATGTCAGGTGTCTAGAGGCAGAAAGTGATTTAGATGAAATCTCATGTAAATTTGACATTTTGGATATTTTTGAAAAGAATAATAATTAAAAATGTAGTAGGTAGTTTTAAAGTTGTTTTTTTAAGCATTAATTACGGGGCCAGGCTTCCAGCATGGACACGTTTTGTTATTGGTTTATTTTTCTGCCACTTTTGGCAGTTCTGGCTGAACCGTGCAGTCGCTTTTTATGAAACTCGGCCATATGATAGATGGTCATGAAAAAAGATCAAGAAATAATTCTCACAATCTTTCGTCAAAAGGTGGCGCTATAGCACTCAATTGAAAAATGCCAACTTTGAACAGGTACAACTCATGCCCTGTTTCACCTACAGCCATGAAACTTCGATGCACACATGCGTCTCCTCATGCTGAACAACTTTCACACTCTGACTTTTGACCTCTGACCTTTAGATCTCCCACCATTTTGAATTATATGAAAAACAGTTAAAACCTATCTCCTCCTGGGATTTTTGAGTAATCTGCACGAAACTTTTTACACATGAACTTTGGACCTATGCCAAAAAACGTTTGCAAAATATTTTCCATAAGTGAAAAAATTAAGCTTTAATGAGCCAATGAATATTGCAGTTTTATGACAATTATTCATCTGCCCCTAACACATACATGCAGACTTACCATTCTTTGAAACTTTGCAGAAATGTAAAGGGCCATTCCAAATATCACTGAAACCAATCTTACTCCAATTGGTCAAACGGGGGCGCTATAGCAATTTTTTGAAAATGCAAACTTTAAACAGGCAAAAGTCATGCCTCGTTTGGCCGACAGCCATTAGACCTGCTTACACATGTGCCTTGACTAATGAGGAACACATCTATCACGTTGACCAGTAAGCACCGCCCTTAGATTGTCCGCAATCTTGAGCAGTTTGAAAAACACTTAAACCCAGGATTTTTCAGCTATTTGCGTGAAACTGTATCATCTGTGTGATCTCCTTTCACAGGTTCTTGTCTGTTGGTGGCTTCTCGCTTAAATGTGTGCCCCACAACCTGAAGGTCACCAGTTCAAGCCTCACGTGGTGCAGACTTCATCTAAGTTGCATTTCACACAACATGACTATCAATGAATACATCTGCAATTGTTAAAGATAACATGAAATACTTAATTGAGTGTTTTTTACATACAGCTGATCTACAATCTCACAACTTTTCAGATAGCTATGAGAGTATGTTTTTTCAATGTATAACATACTTCATTGTGAAAATAGCCGATGTACAATCTGACAACTTTTACTGGTTTGTGAGCTTGTAGATCGGCTACTTTCACTAGTTTTGCTTCTGAGGAGATGTACAATTTCTTCATTGGTAAATGGTTTGTGAACGAGTGATCTTAGTGTTAGTGAAACAGGGGCTTGGGTCATGACAGAAGGCAAGCGTTTGTCATCCTCAACAGACAACATCAGCCTGGACAAAGCTATAGCACTATAGGTAGTGTTGCAGCTACCTAAGAGTGCCTCACGACTGCAAGGTTGCTGGTTCAAGCCTCACTTGATGCACACTCATTTAAGTTGAATTGCAAAAAACATGACTCAATCTATTCCGTTTCCATGGCTCTCTTCAATCTATTCCGTTTCCATGTCTTTCTCTTCAATCTATTCCGTTTCCATGTCTCTGTCTCTTCAATCTATTCCGTTTCCATATCTCTCTCTCTCTCTCTCTCTCTCTCTCTCTCTCTCTCTCTCTCTCTCTCTCTCTCTCTCTCTCTCTCTCTCTCTCTCTCTCTCTCTCTCTCTCTCTCTCTCTCTCTCTCTCTCTCTCTCTCTCTCTCTCTCTCTCTCTCTCTCTCAGGGGCGGCCATAGCTGAGTGGTTAGTGAGCCCGCCTAGGGAGCCAGAGGCTCTGGTTGCCCCAGGCACGATTCCAGGTCAGCAAATGTGTCGATGAAATTTGTCATCGACACAAGCAAGACTTTTAACCCCTAATTGCTCACAGGCCCTCATTGGAAACAAGACCGCAAGGACTTTCATGAACTGACCTGTTAAAGGAATTATCATTTCTCTTTCTCTCTCCTGGCTCCGTATTATCGCTGCTTGCAGCTATTGTGATTCATTGATATTTTCGGAATATTCCATTATTGTTCATCACGTCAATAAAACGACTGAGTTTGATTGTTGGAAGCACTCAAGCCTACATAAAAAAGGTGGACCCATTTACAAATTTGTAGTTATAGCAGAGACAGTATTTGAAATGTTTATTTTTTATTTTTTTCACCTCTCATACCAAATTTCTTGTAGCCTACTGTCTGTAATACAAATAAGAGTCAATCATTTAAGTAGCTATTCCTAATCATGAACAAAATGTATGAAGTGATATAGGCTACTTTAACACTGTTAATAGCAGTGACTGAGACAACAGGCTGGAAAACAAAGCCAAGTGACAAATGTGTAAGTGAACGCACGTGAGCTGCAACTGGTCGTGGCCCTCATCAAGTCACCTTTCGCCCAATGCGACCCTTGTCCCAAAATGAGTTCGACACCCTGCCTTATATGGTTATGGCTGAGTCATAGCGACATGAGCGTGACGTCAGAATTGCGGTCTTCCCTTAAGCCAATTTTAGATAGGAAGATAGGAAGATGACTGGTCTTCCCCCACAGCGGTGCTTTATGACCTGTGATGTATATGGATACGTCACAGTGTAGATATAATAGGCGCTCAGTTGGCTCAGTTCGTGTAAGCGAGCAGACAAGCTTAAAGCGTTATTAATAGGAGGTATCTTTGTAGATTATATATAGGTTTTGTACTTCAGAGCACAGAGGAGTAATATTATATCCTCAGAGTAAGGTGTAGTAGACAGTAACAGGTGTGCTGTGAGGAGATAGTTTAATTGAAGACACCTGTAATCACATTGTCTTGGCTTGGTGACTTTCTCTAGGCTGTAGCTTGGTTAAGAAGCAGGGAGAATCATCAAGATGTCTGACAATGAAGATGATTTCATGTGCGACGATGAAGAGGACTATGATCTGGAATACGAGGAAGACAACAGTTCTGAACCCAATGTGGATGAGGAGAACCAGTACTACAACTCCAAGGGGCTTAAAGAGGATGACCCCAAAGCAGCACTCAGCAGTTTTCAAAAGGTCTTGGAACTAGAAGGAGAGAAAGGAGACTGGGGATTCAAAGCACTCAAACAGATGATTAAAATTAACTTCAAGCTGAACAACTTTCCAGAAATGATGAACAGATACAAGCAACTGCTGACATATATCAGTGGTGCTGTCACCAGGAACTACTCTGAGAAGTCCATTAACTCCATTCTAGACTACATCTCCACCTCCAAACAGATGGACCTACTACAGGAGTTCTATGAAACTACGCTTGAGGCTCTGAAAGATGCCAACAATGACAGAGTATGGTTTAAAATTAACACAAAGCTGGGGAAACTGTACTTGGAGAGCGAGGAGTATGGAAAACTAAAGAAGGTACTCCGACAACTCCACCAGTCATGTCAGACAGACAGTGGAAAGGATGACCTAAAGAAAGGCACACAGCTCTTAGAGATATACGCTCTGGAGATCCAGATGTACACTGCACAGAAGGACAACAAGAAACTGAAGGCCCTATACAAGCAGTCTCTTCATATCAAGTCAGCCATCCCTCACCCGCTCATCATGGGAGTCATCAGAGAATGTGGCGGGAAGATGCACCTGAGGGAGGGCGAGTTTGAGAAGGCTCATACAGACTTCTTTGAGGCCTTTAAAAACTATGACGAGTCTGGGAGCCCAAGGAGAACCACGTGCCTGAAGTACCTGGTCCTTGCCAACATGCTGATGAAGTCAGGAATCAACCCCTTTGACTCTCAGGAGGCCAAACCATATAAAAATGACCCAGAGATCCTAGCAATGACAAATTTAGTGAGTGCCTACCAGAATAATGACATAGCTGAATTTGAGAAGATCTTAAGAAAGAATCACAGTAAAATAATGGATGATCCTTTCATCAGAGAGCACATAGATCAACTCCTGTGGAACATTAGAACTCAAGTACTTATCAAACTCATCAAACCCTACACAAGAATACACATCCCCTTTATCTCCAAGGAGTTGAACGTTGATGTATGTGATGTGGAGGCTTTGCTGGTGCAGTGCATACTGGACAATACAATTTCTGGCCGCATTGACCAGCTTAACCAGCGACTGGAACTGGACAATCTGAAGAGGGGAGGAGCTCGCTACACTGCTTTAGACAAATGGACAAACCAGCTGAACTCACTCAACCAAGCTATTATCAACAAACACATGGTAGACCATGGAAGCACATGGTAGATCATGGAATTGTTTAAAATGGCATGTCTGATTACATCGATATAAGTAACTAAGAGAACAACACAGCACAAGGTTTGAAAGTCAAAAATTGCCAACAACCCATACGAATAATCTTTTGAAAGTTTGTTGTTTGTCTGAGCAGAAAACATAGACAGAGTTCTGTTCTGTTGTATACAGCAGATTGGGGGGGGGGGAATATATATTAAAACTTATCTGCATTTGTCCCATCCTATTGGGAAGCACTGTGTAGCCCCCAGATGGCGCACAGGGAGAAATTAGGGGTTCAATGTCTTTCCCAGGGACACCTTGACACAAAGTCTTGGACAATCAAACCATGGAACTTCAATTTCCTATTCCCAGATGGTCACTACCACCTGAGCTCTGCAGTTAATTTTACACAGTATTTGGCATGGTAGAAGATACTGTAGAGGCATACAAGGTAAAGTATGTAGAGGCATACAAGGTAAAGTGTGATGTTTTTTTACGTTTTTTTTTACCATTATGTGTTCAGATGCTATGGCAGCCATGGTTAGACTCTTCTTTTTTGTTTAGCTGTATTAATTCAGTACCTGTTATCAGCCTTCTTGAAGGAGGCCATGTCTATGACCCAGTCACCTATGACATCAGTGCTATGATGTCTGTCAGTACCTGTTGTGAGAGTACTATGACGACAATCATTTATGATGTCAGTAATATGACGTCAGTCATCTCCATATTTGGGCATATCGAGAAACAGACAGATACACAGACAATAGGAGTCCTGGAAATTATACTGAAAGGAGTGAAAGGAGAAAACCCATAATCTCCACTACCATGTGTGCAGGGTGTGTATATTTTGTGTACAGGCGTTTCTAGGCCTGTTGTATATGAGTTCCAGTACAATAGGCAATGCAAAGAGTAAAATAACTAGCCATAAAGCAAAACCCGTTACGCAAGTACATACAAAAATCATCAATCGAGTCCCTGTGGCTGGCTGCAGGCTGTTTGGTGCATCCAAACCATCTCCCTTGCAACAACACCTTGGTGAGGTTACCCATCTCTAGGGTGGCAAGAACACTTTTATTTGTAATTATCCCACCATTTTCTGGAACCAACTCATCAAAATCCCCTTGGCAAACAAACAACTTTAAAATAATGGCAATAACAAAATAACCAAAAGGCCTGTGCACCCCGAGGCATGCTGGGAAGACTCCCCCTGTCCAATGCAATATGTTAAACTTGGATGGCAAAGCTGATGTTTTGTGGTGTCCTTTTTTATAAAGTGTCTGGCTGGAATTTAGCTGCAGTCAGGACAAAATTGTCCTACTCACTAACACGCGATGTTTTTTTGCCAGACCCAAGGGGTCGGGCTTACATGAGGCTTTGTATCTGTTTTGTCACTTTGTCCCCCGGCCCCAGCCAAAAAAGTCTGTCCCCCTTTCGTCATAGAAGGGACACACGTCAAGCCCGGCCATTCAGATTTCAACCACTAGGGGTCTGGCAGTACCAGGTTTCCTGGTTCTAGTTCTGTTACTGAACACATTGTTCATACATTATGTCCTATAAAAGTCAAAGTCAGATGAGATAAATGTGTTGAACTGTTTGTCATAAGTTACTGTTTTTAGCCACAATTAACAATATCATACAGTAGCCTATTTGTACATCCTTCTGCTATGAGAAGCAGCCTACATTCTTCTGAAAAGAATGCTGCATTTTTGGATAGATTTGGGATATGTGAAAATGTTTTAGTCATGAATGTTTTGTTTCCTCTTTCATATGACCATTAGAACAAACAAGTGATGAGGATGATGATGATGATGATGATGATGATCAGGCAATCAAAGATGCTGAGTGTGTTGTTCAAGGGACCAATATTAAATACAATGAATTAATATTAAGTTTGATAGATTAAAGCCACAATGTATTTGGCTTGATTTAATGTGTCTTAGACATTCAGTCTGACAGTGTAGTAAAGGCCCTGGCTGTGGCCTGTTAATGAGCCAATTGATCGCCTTGGCAACACCAGCCTGTATTGGAGAATTCCCCACACCTGCCATTGATTAGACCATCCACTATCCACTGTCACTCTCAGTCATTCTCCACTGAACAAATACTTTTCCACCTCTCTTCTACAATATCTCTACCCATCTTCCCCATTTCCCACAGTCCTTCCCCTTGATGTGTGTTGATGCTAGTTGTGTAAGTTTCTTTTTTATTTAACTGTTTACCACCCAGGGGAATTGATGTTTTGTTGTACTGAAGGTAAATACTTATGAGTAATGCTAAGTGTTAGCCTTTGTTGTCATTTGCCAGTGCTGTATGCCTTTGAGGTCAATGTGTTACAGTTATTTCGTCCAAACCTATTAGTTATTTATGTGCATGCTGATTATTATATGGTAATTAACAGAGTGGTTATTATTGTCTTTTATTTGTACTTTAGTTCTGTCATTGATGATGATTACTTTCTGTTCACCACACTCAAGTATTCATTGTGCCCATGTACCAGTACCTGTACTCCTGTTGGAATCTTCAGTAAAGTTGATGCACTTACCGTAAAAAGTTCTGTGTCCTGACTCCTGACAGACACCCCATCCTGGTGAAACCAGTTCAGTACAGACAGAGAGGTACTTGTCATTGCTGATGCTGTATTGATATTTACATGTTTTATTGGTGTATATGTTGTTGTTGTTGTTGTTTTTGGCAGCAGTGTTGAAGCTGTTGAAGTGAGTTAATAATATATGCCATTTTCAATATTCAAAGCATGACCCCGACAATGGGTGCTAGGCCAAAAAAATAACATTTTGAGAGGCAAAGTGGATCTTCTTCGCAAGATCGATTGCGGATCGAAACGTTTTCAAGTTGCTTTTTACCATAGAGTTGGAGTGCAGGCTTTACCTCTCAAAATTTTCAATAACCATAACGGCACAAATAATTGACATGAAAATCTCTAAATATGCAGTATTTACTCCAATATATAGTGGGTGATTACTGAGCAGAAAATGAATGATTTTGTAAAGTTTTAATCCCCTCAAACTCTCAGATAATTGCATCCTTTTCTGTTTTTCTTTCTGAGAAAAGAATAGGAACCACATGCTCCTGCTCTAAATGTGTTTAACACACCCCAAGTATACAGCCCCCCGGGGGACTATCCAGAAAGATTAGTATAGGGACATGCAGCAACGCCATTTGATAGTCACTGCTGACTTGGACCAGGACGGACTGTGTGAAAGCTCTGAAACCTGTTTGACACTGCAAGCAATGAACAAGTTCTGGAGCACATGGATGCAATTAAGTCCTTTTTACTAGTGCAAATAAAAAATGTTTTAAGACATTGCATTAGAATAAGAGATGGGAAATTTGACACATAGCTGTGTGTGTCCTGTTGAGATATTGGTTTTGTTGGCCATTCTACACAAAATAATAGGAATTTGTCATCATAACCTACGGTTCACTCATTGATGCAAAATAGGGGAGAAACGTTTGGAACATTTAGAAAGGAGCCCAAAGTCAGAGAGGTCAAATAGTTCTGGAATCATGTCTTTGGGACTGTTAGGCGTTGGCATAGCCTAGCCATTTTCATACAACACTCACCTGGTATGAGAAAGGTGGAGCGTTTCCTGGCAGGCAAATCTATATTGCAGAATAAAGCCCCCCTCCTTTAACTTTTCTTTTTTAATGCTCCCATCTTGTCTTTGGGACTGTTTGGTCTGTTTTAGATGGCATGTTGTAGACAGATGCTAGGTTTGATGTTTACCTGATACCCAAGTACATTTTGTAGCACTTTTGTAGCACGTGATTTCTTGCCATTTCTGACCATTTAACATGTTTCTGTCTCATAGATTTGGATGCAGGTGGATACAGTTGATTCACCCAGTGATCACAAATCAAGTTAAAACATTCTACAAGGAAAATCTACCTTGGGGTGAGTCACTGGTTCTATTTGGCAGTAGCTGGCAAAATATGACACCTACTGTATACTGTGTGTTATGAGGGGTTCACTGTCATTACATGCAGTGGTTGTTCTTAGGGGTACTTTTTGTTTGTTTCTTCTACTTCCACCCGGACCCCCCATCTGAAAATGTTTTTTGCGCGGGACCGCCAGAAGAGAACATTTGTGTTAAAAAATGAAACATTATTCAAAAATGTTCAACCACTCTCAAGATTTTTCAAAAATGTAAAAAAGTAGCAGATGTACAAGCGCACAGCGTGGCACTAAGTGACGCACTGTTAGCTGGTATATCTGCTAATTTTGAGTACCACTGTTGTAAACCACTGTTCTAAATCCTAAGAGTTTTTTGAAAAACGTATGTTGTTGCTATACTGTATATATAGTTAAAATCTAAAATGACACAGATGCCTTTCCGGTTTTAATGGGTTAAAGTTATTATTATTATTTTTTTGAAGACATTTTTGCCTTTATTGATAGTATAAAGTAGACTGACAGGAAATGGGAAGAGAGAGATGGGGAGTGACATGCAGCAAATGTCGTCGGGAGCATTTGCAGCCTATAGGTGCCCGGACCGGCACCAGCCACCCGGGCCTTAATGGGTTAAAGTTTAATTGTATTAATAACTCATATTCCACCACAGCAAACTGAGTTGAACTATGTTGATAATTGAAAAACAATACCACACACACACACACACACACACACACACACACACACACACACACACACACACACACACACACACACACACACACACACACACACACACACACACATGTTTCATATTGTTATCATGATATGAGCCCAGTATCGTGTATCGTATAGTATCGTTAATTGTGTGTCTCGTGACACCCCTACTCAGAATCTAACAGGCGAAACACAGGATGAACCATACTGATTTACATGGCCTTTCCCCTTGTGCCACCCCTTGAAAGCACAGGGTTTCCAGTGGGGCTCTTATTCTGGACCAAAATAGGTCTGTAATTGCTAAACACAATTGAGAGCCTTGACCTACTGTACACTTGACAAGGACACAGCACCTTATTTTGGTCTGGTGGAAAATATGGAAGCATTCTCTTCAGTGTATGACATTGTCATAGATTTTCACATACATTTTATGATTGTAGAAATATACAGTATATTCCTTTACTTGAGACTCCTAAACAATCCTATTTAGCAGTGTCATACTGGGGTCTGCCACTCAATGTCAAACTGTTCAGTGCTTGGTATTGTCATGCACTGAAGGAAGAAACATAGTTATGGTTGTGGCTATATGTATGTTCATGTCAGGTGTCATATAGTGCTATATTTAGGGGTCATGTTCATGTATGCCATACAGTACAGATCCCTTTATGTCCACATGGTGGCACCAAATACATGTACTTGAAAGAAAGGGCATTCCATCCTTTGTGTCTTGAAGAATCCAGGGGCTACTTCTGTGTCATGCCTAGCAAAGACATGTAATTATCCATCATATTAACATTTAACATTAGCAGATTATTCTGATGGAAGACTTGAATTAGTTTTTCATAGGGTCATGAAACCTGTTCTACACTTGAGGAACATCAGTGTAGTTATTGTAGTATCAAACGCTAATGTTAATGATTTGTAAACTATTTGTTTTGGTTGTTAGAAAGGGGCACATTTTGGTTCTTTTTTAACTTATAGTTTGTTGCTTGATGTTTTAAAATGCTGGGCAGAGCTCTACAGCA
Source organism: Gymnoscopelus microlampas (assembly GCF_963454915.1). NCBI lineage: Eukaryota > Metazoa > Chordata > Actinopteri > Myctophiformes > Myctophidae > Gymnoscopelus > Gymnoscopelus microlampas. The sequence continues at coordinate 19,918,824 of NC_139956.1, read as the reverse complement.
TGGTCTTCCAGTTCAAAATCCTACTCGATGGGATCCAGACTCTCTTTATGGGTCCATGGGTGCTGTAAAAGCGGAGAATTCCAAAACTGCCTTTCCCCCCTTTTTCTGTAGTTATGTGGTTTCCTGACATTGACCAGTGTTCCCTTTCAGAGCTCGGTCCACCAGAGTCTTTTTGGAAGAATGATAGAGCCAGACGAGAAGAAGTGGAGGAACCAAAGCATGTGTTTATGTTCCTACAGAGATGGTGCGTTTTCAGAGCTGCCCCTTAAATCTTGCGCAGTCCTCGGTGTACCCTGTACTTTTGCACTTTTTAGGACTGTTCACGCGGGCCCACGCCAGAAAAACCAACTGCCGAGGCCAGTAACAGTAACTCTCCCTCTCAAACCCCCCAATCAACAAGAGCCATTGTTTATGAGCGGTTGTTATTGTTGGGCTGCATTCAGAAACAAGAGAAAACTCAAGAGTCCCGGCTGTGCAGGGGCGTCCAAAGTAAAGAGCACGAGGGGATTGGGGGGAGGGCTGGTGGTGGGGGGTGTTGGGAGGCTGGAGGGAGGTGGAGGTGTGTGGGGGGTGGGGGAGGAGGGTGAAAAGGAAAAATGAAAAGCAGAAATTCCTTTCATTCCCCGCTGGTGTTTTCCAGATTCCTGAAGCGACAGCTTCTCGAGCGTGCGAGAGAAGTAAGCGGGCGGGTAGGGGGTGGGAGGGGGGGCAAAAGGAAGAGAAGCACATTCTTGAGGGGACGCGTCACCTACGCATATAATAGAACAGTGGTTCTCAACCTGTGGGTCCCCACATGATTTTTGGGGGGGTCCCCAGATGACATTGAAGTGACAATTTAACATTTACTTTGGCCAAATTGTCAAATAATATAAGAAAGAGGCAAACATTTTGAAAATAGCCGATCTGCAAGCTCACAACGCCTCGCAAAGTGAGGCGTTGTGAACTTGTAGAAATTGTAGATCTGCTATTTTCACAATATTTATCTGCGGAACCGAAAATGTAATGCATCAACTCCTACATACCAAGTGATTATCAGGGTGGGGGGGGGTCCCCAGTTCAAATATGATTATTTTGGGGGGTCAGGGCCTGAAAAGGTTGAGAACCACTGGAATAGAAAACATGTAGCCCAGTTTCTCTGCCTGGTGGAAACACTATATGCAACAAGTACCACAGTACAGCTCCCTGCTTCCAGCCAGCACTCCGCTGTGAGTCACTGGTGCACAGACACCAGGAGGAGTCGGTCATCTGCCATGACACAGAGGAATTATATGTGGACCATGCACTTCCCCTGCACTTCATGCTTGCTTGTCCCCTGGCTGCATATGCGTTCGGTCCAATAGGCTGCACCATGCTTTTAGGGTCTTAATATGTTGTCCCATGTCCCCTTGAACTGAATATGTAGATACTAGACACCCTTTGCTATAAAACGTTGAATAGGGTCACAGCCTACTATAAACTAACATGAACTCAACATTGTCGCCTCTGCAGCAGTTTTACTACCCTACCATTAACCTATCACACAAATCTCCTCCGCCTATTCAAATGAATTCAGAGAGCAAGTGGCGACTTTTCACCCGGAGCAGTTTGTGAGGCACACATTCGGGAGCGGTGGATAATTGGCCAGGGTTTCTAACTAATTGCCATGGGAACAAGGGTTGACAGACAGGCCACAAGGTTGGAGAAACAGCAGAGAGGGTTTTGGGATTGGGCGGAACAGGACATAAAATACAAGCAAGCTACTAACTCAAACTATGTCAAGCATAGAGAGAGGGGAGAGTGGAGGAGCATGGGTATACAGAAAATAACAACAGCTACAAACGATGACTTCTGCGAATGCCAACAACCTCTCCTTGACACGCTCGGTAATTGAAGACAGAGAACTGTGCGGCAGACAGGGTGTTCAGTTATGTGTGACGTGCGTTGGAGTCTATTCATGAGTTTTGTTTTGTTTTGTTTTGTTTTGTTTTGTTTTGTTTTTTCTGTGACCAGGCTTTTTGTCACAGAGTGGATTAGGGGACTTGCATGGTTAGTAGTGATCTCAGATAGATATACCTCCTTGACCTTGTAAAACAATGTACTGGAGTCTTGTCCACATTCTTGGGTTTGCAGGCTAAATGCTGTGGAAACAGATAGTGTAAGTCTGAAGCAATGTCTGGAAAAAAGAGCACAGGCCAACATCCCCAACAGGCAGGCAAGGCAAACTGCCCAAGTGACAGTGTGGTCTGGACTGAGCTAATGTTACACTGTGTGTGTGTGTGTGTGTGTGTGTGTGTGTGTGTGTGTGTGTGTGTGTGTGTGTGTGTGTGTGTGTGTGTGTGTGTGTGTGTGTGTGTGTGTGTGCGCACAGATGCCTGCATGTGTGTGCGTGCGTGTCACTGTCATTCAGGAAAGAGAGAGAAGCATCTACTTTCAGCAAAGAGCAACCCAGTATCCCCTTGAGACTAAACTGTGGTTCTGGAACTTACTGGAACTCCATACGTGTGTGTGTGTGTGTGTGTGTGTGTGTGTGTGTGTGTGTGTGTGTGTGTGTGTGTGTGTGTGTGTGTGTGTGTGTGTGTGTGTGTGTGTGTGTGTGTGTGTGTGTGTGTGTGTGTGTGTGTGTGTGTGTGTGTGTGTGTGTGTGTGTGTGCGTGCGTGCTTGTGTTTTTGTATTGAATTATATTCAAATTTGCCTGATGCAGGACCAGCACTAAAACACAGATGACGCAATGTCCCTCAGATATTTCGCTCTCTCATTCATCTTGCTGGTTGGTCCATGTTAATTTATTCTTCATCGTACGAGGATGTCATGTGGCGAAAATAGCTGATATACATGCTAACAACGTGTCATAATGCCCCATGTTCTGAGCTTGTAGATCTGCTATTTTTTAAACCTTTTGAATATTTTCACCTAGAATGACATGCATAAAATAGAGAGGGTTTAAAGTACTTAACAACTCTGAGAGAGTAGAGGGATTCTCAATAATGCCCCCTGTCTCTTTACCCACCTAACCTACAGCAACATCAGCCAAATGAAAGGAAAAGTGTTGGGATGGGACTTCATTAGTTTTGACACATTGAAGATACGTTGAACAGAGAAAATAAATGGGACCTTATCGCGGGAATGTGGGAGTATAGGGTTATACTCAGTGTAAACTTTTCCAATTAAGAACTTGCACACCTTTCAAAGTAATAGGGTGACAGAAAAGAACATGGTGGCCGCGTCCATTGAGTTCAATGGCGAAGTGGTGCCCTGTTATATTCGGTTCCTCAAGCTATATAGATTAGATTAGAGGGAGGCCACTCCATAGCAGTTTTAAGGCATATTGTGTCTTGGAACCCCATTCTTGTCCTGACAACCTTTTTGAGTTGATGAATAGGGTCACAACATCTAAATGTATAATTTTAGTGTGGTGAGCAACAGTAATACCTGTTTGGAGGTTCACCTGCTGCCGTTTTGCTCCTTTTGATTTTGTTTGTTTGTTTATTTTTAAATACTTTTAGGACTTTTAGTAATTTTAATGCAGAAATATAGGAAATTCTGGCACCACTGTATACACTTCATTTCATACTCATATAGCTAGAGTGAAACATCATAATGTTACTCGTCCTAAATATACACATTATGGCATTGCTGTCTAATTCTGTACATATATAGCCCGGTCGTCAATCAAATTATATAGCAGAGTTCCGTTTTACAGTCCCATTATAATCTTAAAAATTTCGTATGCACTAAAACAGCAGGGGGATGTTGACTCAGACCATGTTACCGATGAGGAGGGCCAAGGCTATGAGCAATCACACTGCACTTCAAAAGCTCTCAGAAAGGCTATGAAAAGATGGGGGACAGAGAAGGGGAGTGATTTATGTGGTACCTTAATACTTGACACGTTCATTTGTGAAAATAAGTCCACTGCCTATCAAAGCCACCCCCCAACATTAAAAGCCATGGAAGGGTCTTTTAAACAGCTTTTTATATGCCTTTGGCCGATTCTCGTTCATATTTCCTGGCACGGGGCGCGATCTTCCTCCTTGGTCTCGAGGACTGAATGAAAACAAGCAGTTGAACCCCGAGACAACTATAAAAAGGATTATACTTCTTGGTGAGAAATGCACAGAGAGTAATTAATTTGACGCAGACATTTAATGGCACATAAAGAAACAGAGTATGATAGAACGGTCTAATATTGTGATTTAAGGTTTTACGGGTGTTTTAGCAGAAGGTGAGTTTATTTGAATTGGACGAGGCGTGCCACTGATTAACTATGTTGAAACTTCTCCACTTCTTCTTGTGGAGACAGATGAATATCCTGTTATTAGTGGTTTAAGCACAGAGCGGACTGATTCAATAAGTGTACACTATATCCCATTGCATGCCACCAGCAAGACAGAATGAAACGACTTAATATATGTCTAACTTTGAGGACAGGGCATGATGAATCATACTTATGGTGTCTATTTCCATCTCGGATGCTGCAAGCGTGCATGCACGCACGCGTGCACTTGTGTGTGCAGACACACGTGCACACTGGCTCTGTGTTCCTCGTGGGTTTTCATTAGGAACAGAGTGGATGACAGCAGAATATATAACTTGGCTCAGGTCGGGAATTCTGGGAAAGTCATGGAATTTTGGACGGCTTGACGGAACACAGGCTGTCCGCTCTTGGGCCTCTTCCCTGCCAGGGAGGAGGACGGAGAGGAGTGCGCGTGTCTGTGTGTGTGTGTGTGTGTGTGTGTGTGTGTGTGTGTGTGTGTGTGTGTGTGTGTGTGAGTGTGAGTGTGTGTGTGTGTGTGTCTGGTTTTAAGGACATCCTCTGGGAGCTGATCCAGTACAATGACAGGTTTACAACGCAGCACCAGGCAGGGAGCCTCACATGTGGCTAGTATCAAACAGGGACTTGGAACGCACTGAGCGTTAGTGCAGATTTGGCGCAACTGGACAGGCCTACGAATTAGCATGACCAGTAACCTGTATTCATGTCTGGGTACAGGATTACAGGGTACTCCATCTATTCTGTCTTTTCATTTCATTTCATACCACGAGTCAAACTTTCTTAAGG